>NC_089795.1:25130267-25145267 GCF_040412425.1 Macrobrachium rosenbergii
ATGCTTCTATTATTTTTTTTATATTTTGGCAAACACGAAAATATCATAAATGAGTAACAAGTAAAGCCCTTAAATTTAGTCAGTTTATTAATAGTCTTAAAATTATTACAGTGTTTTAATCACTCACTATACAACAGTTAAATAAAAAAACATTCAGTTAATCTCGCCTTTGAAAATGATGAGGTGATATGAGATTAGGATCGTATGAATGCTGCTGTCAGGAAAACGGAAGAATTGAATACCGGAAAAGTATTTTTCACACCGCCATTATATAACTAGGAATCATATTTCCTTCAGTGGCATGAACTGAGTACGTCTCTTATATATATATATATATATATATATATATATATATATATATATATATATATATATATATATATATATATATATATATATATACATACACATATACACACACACATCATCATCATCTCTAAAATCGTGTATAAGGGGGCCTCTGTGAAATTCGGCCACTGAAGTATTTCCCAGTTTTTTCCACATGCTTAGATTTATTTTGAGTCTCATCTCTGGATATGTGGTGCATTCTGTTAAGCAAGCTTTGTCAATCTTGCGCTGTTTTACTAATCGATACAGCATCGTTGCTCCAATCCCAAGCTTCTCTTCCATCTTCGACCACTTTTTCCTTTATGAAATCTATATGAACAACTTACAGACTGGTCATTGATGGGCCTTTCATCAGTTTCTTTCTCCAGTCTATTGAAAGTAAGCAGACTGAATGTTTTCATTATAACTGCTAGTTGCCACATTCAGGCAAGTCACCGTTACTTGGTACCTTGAATATGAATTTTAATTCCCAATTATCAGGCTTGTTTTCCGAATTCCATATTCTACAACATTCTAATTAAACGTTTGCGATGTCATTGAAGAATTAGCTTCTCTCATCTCAGTACTTATTCCATCATAACCTTGTGTTGTCTATCTCCTGTGTTTCTTTATCACTAATTCAAATTTTAAAAATATGAATTCATTTATTAGCACTTTCAGATCTCAATCACCGTCCGGTATGTCAGTCAAAAGGTTCCCCTCTTATTTCTTATCCGTTACCTCAAAAATGTTCCACCCAACGTTATTTTTTTTTTTATATTCTATTATCGACCCATCCCTCCTTTAGACATGTATTTCCTCATTTTCTTTTAACATGGATATTTGAATAATATTTCTGTCTATCTTACAAATCCGGTTACTCCTAGATGTTGATAGGAGCTATACCTGATTATTGCATACTTCCTAAATTATGACTTCTTCTTCTTCTTCTTCTTCTTCTTTTTCTTCTTCTTCTTCTTCTTCTTCTTCTTCTTCTTCTTCTTCTTCTTTTAACGTGCTTTTTTCCCCATTTGTATGGGGTAAGCACGACGCCTTCTTTTTGAAGGACTTTGATTTGGCTTTGGGGTAGACTTTGTAGTCTCGATCGGCTGCCCTGCCTGTCATCGCTTAGACCCCGGTAGCGTATGTACGTGTAATTATGACTGAAGATCATAAATCATTCAGGTCAGCATAATAACTACAAATTGCCATTCCTACGGAGGGTAATATTGTTTAAAAATTTCACTATGCAATCAGATTTATTCATTTCCGTTGGATTAAACAAATTTTGCAGTTTTACTAATCTTCTTAGTCAGACAAACTGACATGCAGATATTAACTATGACTTTTTCTATTTTATTCTATTTTTCTTTTTAATAACTAGAAAGATTAGAAGAATACTGACTATTAATCGAATCAGTATATGTTTAAAGAAAATGAAAAATAAAAAAATAATGAACTGATTTGGTAACAGAATTGTTGCATATCGTTCCCTTTCCATTTTCTTATAGTTCTCCATCGAAAAATGTAACAATGACGAAAACTGAGAAAAAATAAAGCATAGAAAATTTATTTGAGAGTGCCAGCGCTTATAAAGGAATAGATTTTGAAAAATAGGCAATAAAGGGAAGCCTTTAAAAGTAAAAAGAAAGAGCTTCAGGAAATGCGTTTTTAGTTCCTGGCAACTCAACCAAGTCGCGTTGAGAAGTATCACTATTTGATTCTCACCTCGGGACAATTCCCATAATGTTTTCTTGTTGCGTTTCACAGCCCTTGGGCAGGAGTTGACAGATGTACAAAGTGACACTTCCTCAGTTTATATTGGTTCACATTGTAATAATAACAGTGAGATACCCATTATGCAATATGTCGTCAGACCTTAATGAATTTCAAGCATACTCGACTTAAATTAGTAATTGCCATTCACCCATCAGCCCTTAGGATAGAGAATATATTTTATTCCTTTTTTTGGTAGAGGGTTAAAAACCAATTACACAAACTGTAATGAATCATTTAACATATATAATTTTCAAAGTGAAAATACGCCACGCTGCTCATTAAGCGTAATTTGATTAATTAAATTTTGGAATTGTCTTACTTGATTACAAGTATCGATAAAATATCTATCTTTTATTCTCACCAATGTACAAACCATGAAGATTGTAATTATAAATGACAGAACAAGGATATCAAAAGTTCATTTTGATCACGATGAACATGAGAATATATACTATATGATGCAACAAACGAAAATTCTTTAGCTATAGTGCTCTGTTTTATGTAACAATATTTTGTGTCAAAATTATCTAATTTAATTGCAGTGGGCAACTGTTGTCAAAAATCATTAACTGAAATTCCTTCCTCTATCAAACAATATAATTCAGTTCAAAGATGATATTGTAATTGAAAGTAAAGTGGAGAAAATTACGAAATGTACGCCATCTTTAAATAAAATATTTATTTACCCTCTTTGGTAAGTTCCAGTATGCTTGAAGCCAATGCGAGGTCAACAACATACTTAATAAATCTTCCAAATTTTACAATTACTTGAGTATATCAAGAAAATGAAACTTTTTTCACATGGTAAACTGTCTATAATTTCAGTTAACATTAATAACTAAATAACAAAGAAGAGTTGTTGGACAACAATGCCCATGCCAATATATAGTTTTCGAAATCTGGTAAAATTACAAAGCAGACAAAGAAATATGAAAAAAAAATATTACCCAATAAGAAAGTAAACGGTCTATTCTATATCGTACGTCTCATTAGGAATACTGAAAAACACCCGAATGAATTTCTGATTTGATTGGAATCTGGATTTTAGTAAATCAGTTACTCAGGAACAGAAATCATAAATGATCTCTCATTAGCTCTGCTGTACCCAGAATCCACGTATGAATAAATCATTAATATCGGTCCCTCTTCTCTTCGGTTCCCTGTTAAAGGCCAAATAAATGGAAAATTAAATGTACCGGGTTGATGTTATCACAAAGGGGAGCGTTGAAACCTTGTAACACTTAAACTCTCATTTCCAATTCAGACAAAATGAAAGCAAACTTCAAACGAAAGATGTCAAGAATACAATCATATACAGTGTTTGCCTTTCAGACACTATGGCTTTATAAAAATAATAGTAGATTTGATTTAGAACTCCTGTTGGACTATTTTTGTCATGTGCTGTATAACAGGAGAAACGTAACCTCAAGGCTTGTTGTAAAAGAATCTCGAGTGGAAGAGAAAGGTCAGACTTACTTCAAGATTCTATCTTATTTCTGACAGGTAAAACACTGTTAACCTCATAAATTATTATTTCTTCTATTAACACTCCTATTTTTAAACCGCATCTTTCTCTTTATTCTTTAATAAATAAATGTTCACCATCATCTTACATTTCCTCGAAAATACCAGAATAAATTTACGACGCCCCATATTCCAACTTCAGTATCTTGGCTTACATTTACACTTATAAAACATTAGCTAGCTAATATTTGCTTTCCATTTTCTGCTCATAAAAGCTAAATAGATATTTCACCAGTCTTTGCAATTATTTTTTATCATCGCTCTTAGACGCTGTATCATCTGTAGACATCAGCGTCTCTGCATTCGATTTATGGCCAATTTTCGTATCCCATAAACTATTATTTACAAATCCGGCCATTCTCTTTCTCTCATTATTCCATTTACATAAATGGTTGACAACCGCCAAGATATAACTAAACATTGTACCGGCTCCCTGCTGAACCAAACCAATGACTCTCCACCTACGTAATCATATACTTGAAAAAAGCTTCATTTTTTATCAGACTGTTAACCTTCGTTTACAAACTACATCCTATTTCGCACATCCGTAACCGTCTTCGCATTTCATGTCTTATCATTCCACCATGAGATGCTTCGTTAGGCCCGAGTTCGAGTCTCCGGCCGGCTGATGAAGAGTTGGAGGAATTTATTTCTGGTGATAGAAATTCATTTCTCGCTGTAATGTGGTTCGGATGCCACAATAAGCTGTAGGTCCCGTTGCTAAGTAACCAATTGGTTCTTAGCCACATAAAATAAGTCTGATCCTTTGGGACAGCCCTAGAGAGCTGTTAATCAGCTCAGTGGTCTGGTAAAACTACGGTATAAGAACCATGAGATGCTTCAACCACTCATATCGTCTTTAGTGTCTGGAATCTCCCTGCTTTCCCTCCATGAATATTTTGCTATATCTTATAAGTAAGTTATCATTATGAATTGCTGGAGCTCAATAAATGTTTCGATAACCTCCACCGACGGCTATTCCTCTCTATCACAGTTATGTAACCCATCCCTTCTCCAGCCACACCGAGCAAGCATTCATCAATTATTCAACTACATCATCGTTACCATTCCGCCGAATGTCGCTTGTTATCTCGTGTCATTGCTCATACTGGTCATGTAATTGTATTATATAGCAGCCTCTGCTGGCCGCGAGTTTGAATCTCCGACCGGCCAATAAAGAATTAGAGGAATTTATTTTTGGTGATAGAAATTCATTTCTCGCTATATGTGGTTCGGATTCCACAATAAGCTGTAGGTCCCATTGCTTGGTAACAAATAGGTTCTTAGCCACGTAAAATAAATCTAATCCTTCGGGCCAGCCCCAGGAGAGCTGTTAATCAGCTCAGTGGTCTGGTTAAACTAAGGTACACTAACTTATTATATATATCAGCTTTCTGCATATCGCATGAATAGCTTTCTGCATATCGTATTGAAATTATATTAAGAAATGACTCAAACATAACATTGCTACTATGGATATAACCTAACCATTTTGGAAAATAAACAACTGGCACTGATGTTGAATAGGGATCTTATGCAAATGACCAACGTGTTTCAGGGATGTGAATTAAATCATCTGAAAGATGGTAGCTTTGTGCTACTATGGCCTGTTTTTTTAACTAATTTTTGCATTATTTAAACCTCATCAATCACCTCGTAATTATCAAAAATTTATGTAGGTATGTATGTGTATGTATATGTATATGTATATGTATATGTATATGTATATATATATATATATATTTATATATATATACATACATGCATATACATATATCTTACTCTGATGATCATATAGACATACTTACAAATATATATATATATATATATATATATATATATATATATATATATATATACATATACATACATATATATATATATATATATATATATATACATATACATACATATATGTATATATATACATAATGTATATATATGTATATATATATACATATGCATATACATGTATATATATATACATATACATATATATGTACATATATATATACTATATATATATATATATATATATGCATATATATATATATATATATATATATATATATATATATATGCGGAATCTATTTCAATAGGTAGACTTTGCTGAAAAATCTATCAGTTTCTTCAAAGAAATGATTCTATAGGAGAAAACTGTAAATGATAAACAATCTGCCAATATCACTTACTGAATGGATGTGAAATTAACTTCATTGAGATACACTTAATTAAGAGTAGCATAAACTATCTAGATTCTTTTCTACATCATTATGAATTACATGAACAGATATGTGTATATGTGATTCTACTTGTTTGCTTGCGTAGCCACAGCAGTAGCTTTTCTCAGTTATTCTATAAAGAATCAATCAACTTTCTTCCTGCTGTGAATAATGATTGATTTATTAGTTACCATTCGGGCAAAAGTCTCACTTCATAATGATATCAGCCTTATGATGAGGAAGGATATATAAAAGTCAATGGAAAATTGTAACTGCAAAATGTAATATAAAATTCACTTCATTAATTGCTTACCACTTGAGACATTGCAACACGGTTCCCTAAGTCACCATCAATACCAGCCAAAACGTACTAGTTATATAGACGGCAAAAATGAAGGAAGAATAAAGATTGGCATAAGTAAAACTGCTCTCTTGCCAAATATTAGGAAAGCTGGACCTCTCTTTCAACACCCGCCATTAAAGTTATAAAACTGAAGCACTTGGCAATCACTATTTTGGGGGGAAAGTCAGTCGTAAAAAATAAAGAACCCCCTACTTTGAAATGAAGACTATTATTTTGTCATTCGGAGTCGTCGATATAAAAAAAATGAAAAGCGCTTTTTGACCAAAATCGTACTTTGGCACATACCTTCAAAATCACCGAAAGTAAAGGATCAGTTAATACCGTTGTTTTAAGGGTGCTCCTTTTTTTCAGCACGTAACTTTAACTCCAGAGTAGCTAGTTTTCCAAAACAAAAGCCCTAATAAGCAGCATTACACTTCATAACTCAGAGAGTGTCTTCTGTCTTTATGTGCACTTTTTTGGGGTTTAAAAGACCTTCTTGCATTACATGAATGAATGAATAAATGATTAGAAACTGTCCGGCTCATTGACGCAGATATCATTTCTTAAAAATTTACAAATAAATATATCTTCAATTTAAAACCATTTAGAGCTCATTATAAAGATATGAGCGCCAGCAAGTGAATTAAGAAGAGTTTCCCTTTTAATTTCACGGGAGTAATGGTTTAATTACAAACAGGGCAAGAAAAAGGTGAAAAGTTAGCTTTTTGTGGCACGGAGAAAATGGATAAAGTAATTTTTATTCTTAGATGGTGTATGAGCAAAGATACTAATTATCCACAATAAGCTGTAGGTCCCGTTGCTAAAATGGATAAAAAAGTCTAATCCTTATTAGGAGAGCTGTTAATCAGCTCAGTGGTCTGGTAAAAGCTAAAGCTATACTTTTTTATGCAAAAAGAAGCCGTAGATTATAATCTGCAGTTATAAAGGAATAAAAGGATTATTATTATTATTATTATTATTATTATTATTATTATTATTATTATTATTATTAATATTAGGAAGGAGACCTTCTCTAAGGGCAGTACCATTAAAAATAATTGCTGTTTCTTCGGCATTCAATTTATATAGAGTCTTCTCTGTTCTTCTTAATATTTTCATTTCATCAGCATTTAGCTGATGTGTCAGATTTCCAGAGGACATAAAAAGTTTTCTTGTTATTTCAGTTTTATTACCTCTGACGTTTCAAATGCGCTTTGGCGATTATTTTCGAAGAGTGGATGAATTGACATGCAAGTTACATGGTTATATATAGCAACCGGGGTTGTGGGTGGGCGGGTGTACAGTTGACAGGTCGGTTGTTTAGCTGCATTTTCGTTGGTCACGGGTTGGTGACGAAATCAGTCCCGGAGGCGCTGAGATCTTCTGGGCCTAATCGGTGTTGGTGTTTTGGATTGGCTGTTAGCCGGGATTATACGTAGATCGTCCAGGTAATATGCCTCCTGTGTCCGGTGCTCTCTCTCTCTCTCTCTCTCTCTCTCTCTCTCTCTCTCTCTCTCTCTGTCTAGTCGGTGTTTGGCGTAGGCTGGTTTCTTAAATTTCTTTTTATGATGGTAGGGAGAAATTCGGTTTCTTTAACCATGTTGATGCTTGGCTTTTCTTCCGAAATATGTAGTGCCTCGAGAAGCCGTTATTATTATTATTATTATTATTATTATTATTATTATTATTATTATTATTATTATTATTATTATTCAAGCTCCCTTTAAAACCTAATGCTTGACTTCAGTTCGGCAGAGTCTCTTGTATATTCATTTCCCACTTTTAAGAAAAGTGGTTATTCAAGCTTAACGATTATTCACGGACATTATAACACTGTATTAGATCAGTAATCCGAAATTCATACTTAATTTTATTTATAGTATTCTTTTCCTTTTTCCTGGTCCCCGCAATTGCTTATTTCCTCTTTTTGATTAATATTTCTCTTTTGCTGGAGTTCCGGTGATCCGGATTTTTAATGGCATAAAAAGTAGACCCAGTAAACTCTAGTTTCATTCCTCATAACAGATTGTCAATTTTCTTCAATATCTAGATATTCGTATTTTCAGTCTCTTTTTTTATTAAATTCTTAAGTTGGCTTTGAAACAGAATTTTCTTCTCTTTTAACTTCATACTGCCTCTTTTCTTTCTTTTCTTCTACAGTAGATTATTATAAAAACTAATATT
This sequence comes from Macrobrachium rosenbergii, assembly GCF_040412425.1. Lineage (NCBI taxonomy): Eukaryota > Metazoa > Arthropoda > Malacostraca > Decapoda > Palaemonidae > Macrobrachium > Macrobrachium rosenbergii. The sequence continues at coordinate 25,138,650 of NC_089795.1, forward strand.
CATTTTTCAACCCTCAAACTTATTGAAGCTCCTGAGAGAAAAAATTGGAAGGAGGCAGGGATAATTGAGATAAATTACTGTAGGGTAACCCCGTGTCCGTCATCGTCTTAAAATTCGGGTGTATCCGGATTAAAGATTTTTCGTTTTATATATTGTCTCCAAGACTGGAGAGCGTATTATTTTAGAGAAGGACAACTAGATGAAGATGCTTTTTAGCGATCAGCCTAACTTGAGCAAAGTCCATCCATTCCAGATATAATCAATTTTTGACCATTTTAGCAGCGAGATTCTATTGGCACGTCTTTCACTTGATAAAATGTTACGGAAATTGTACGTAAACACATCTAAGAAAACGCAAATGAATAAAACGACAAAACACTTGATGAGCTGTGATGTAGCAAGCAATCTGTAAATAAAACAAGTAAAAAATGCCTCGGCCCATAAAACTCTTAGCCTCGGTCCATGAAACTTTCAGCCACAGCCCGGTGGTGGACTGTGTTGTTGGTACCTATAGCGGTGCCAGAAGTACGATTATGGCTAACTTTAACCTCAAATAAAATAAAAACTACTGAGGCTAGAGGGCTGCAATTTGGCATGTTTGATGACTGGAGGGTGGACGGTCAACATATCAATTTGCAGCCCTCTAGCCTCAGTAGTTGTTAAGATCTGAGGGCGGACGGACAGACAAAAAGCCATCTCAACAGTTTTCATTTACAGAAAACAAAAAATACCCATACCTTCAGAAAAATAAAACAAATGTATAACTTTTATATCACACATTGTAGATTTATCTGTCTCCACGTCGTGACATGGCGCCACCAATGCACTTCACGCAGTGCGCTGTAGATGTCACTAAAGGGTCTTTGCACACATATTTTAGCCTTTTAAGTTAGATCTACTCCTTCCTGTTTTCTTCCATCTTGCTGTTCAGCCTTTCTAACTCTTGATTATTGGTGCAACTGTAAACTTTATCCCATTTCTGTCTTTAGTTTCGTGTACTTCATATCTAATTTTCTGGATCTCTTTAACTTGTTTTTCCGTCTCCAAGTCCTTCTTTTTACTTTTATAAGTACTGAAGGGCTGGAATGCCTCTGTGGTTGGCTTTATAGCTTAAACTTCATGATTTACTAAATATCCAGTGATCAATACATTTCTCTATGTACATATATCGTATATATATGCATGAAACGTATACAAATGCTGAAGATTGTAAAGTGTTAGGAAAAATACAGAGTGAGGAGGAATTAACCATTTTTTTACACTACAATGATAAAATGATCTGTTCTAACATCAAACAACCAATCTTCATCAACACCGTTGTTCGTTGCCCAATGTTTATTTATATCCTTGTCACCTTTATTTACTTCTATTGATAGTCACAATTTTACTGCCAATGTAGGTAGATGTCCAGTGTTGTCATGGTATCATTGTGTTGTTCTTAGTTTTGCGTAGTTTTTATCTTATTCGTGACTAAATGTATACGATTATTTATCATATATTACTTTGGAAAGATTGTAATGTTATCAAACGCATCCCCCTAAAAACAATAAGGACCTCTGTTGTGTTAATAGCTCTTGTGAAAGGAAAGATAACTTTTTTTATGATAATGCACTGACATTTGGAATTGCTTGGAGCCTCATGGAAAAAACCAGTATGCTAGGAACTTGTTATGCAATTTTTTCTTAAAGGGCCTTTCGTGTGTGAAAAGGGAAGAAAGTTAGATAATAGAGAATCGAATAAAAAAAATGCATGTGAATAACCAAATCAACAATAAGATAAATTTGCAAGTGCTTGAAGATAGTGAGGAAATACTAGAAATGCTACTTGAGGAAAAGATACAATAAACTTGAAGATGCTTACTGATTCCTGTAAACGAACCTACAACTATACTGATAACCCGGCCAGGAGCTTATGCCACAGTTTAGCTATACAGTACTCGAAATAAGGAATTCTGGGAAATCGTGACAACTCCTCAGGATAAGAATACTGGCGTACCACGTAACAGGTAACACGCTTGAATTCCAGAATTGCAGGTACTAAAGGTGAAAGCATTTGCCATCTATTAACATCTCAGTTCTTCAAAATTAAAAAAAAAAACTTTGCTCATTGTTACTTTCGTTAGCTAGTTTAACTTTATTAAACCAAATAAGATTAAAAATTTCCCCATGAATGTCCATGAATGAATGATACGGAAATGATAAATTGGAGATTAAAAACAAATATTAAGAAGGGAAACAGAGTGATGAAGTCTAAAATATGTTCTGATTTTCCCCTGGCTGAAACGAAGGTAATTTCTTCTTCCGTAGGACAAAAGTCACAAGTTCCCCCGAACATTCCGGATATAATCATCCCATGTAATTTCAGTGGATGGAATAATGACCTTTCCAATTAGGAACGATGACCTGATCGTATGATTCTCCCTTATTAATGAAATGACGAACAGGAGATCAGGAACTGTTTTTCTCTGCTGTGAAACAGGCACTCAGCATGCGTGACTCTTCTCATTTGCAAGATGATCATCAGCACGTATATGCTAATCCCACCTTCGGCGGTAACGATTTGCCATTTTCTAAAACCTTTGTAATAAGTCTTGGTTCATATCAGTACTTGGAAGAAGTGTAATGTACTTGTTAAAGGTGTTGTGACAACTGGAGGTTTAATGGCTGTGTATTTAGGGTCTGACTTCATTTCATTTAAAGTTTTTGCATCATTGTCCCCCGAGTGGCTACATGTCAATTGACAATTAGTTCCCGATGGGGTGAGTCTTTAGAATTCATTAAATACTATGTAGTTTTTCACTTATGTATTTATCAAAACATGTCAACGTAAAATGAAACTTACAAATGGGTGACATGAAGGTATTGCATTCTAACTTAAATGCAACTGAATTCTGAAAGAAATCAGTTAGAATGCGTACTTTAGATATACTTTGGTATTTAATACACGAACGTACTGTACATACAGTACTTGCCTAAATACCTCAGTTCTAATAAAAAGATTGCATAAAGCCCTAAAACACTTCTTCTTCTTTTTCCCAGTTTGTTCCCATTTTTATATGGGGTCGCCGTGATGCCTTCTTTTGAAGGACATTGATTTGGCTTTGGGGTAGACTTTGTAGTCCCGATCGGCTGCCCTGCCTGACATCGCTTAGACCCCGGTATTGTGTACATGTATTGTACCAGTTCACCAGCGCTCTTTCTCCCAACAGCGAGGAGGTGTTACGCGGTGAGGTCGACAGTCGAGGCGTGTGAGGTGTCTGTTATGTTTTTAGATGTTGGAGTGGCTTTGTTTGTGTGTGTAATAGTCTGTAACACCCATTTGCTTTTAAGCAAACCTATTCGTTGATTACATACATAATCCCGGGGTGTCTACATCTACACGGATAGCAAAGTGTCCGCCTCCCTGACCGGTCGGCTGTGGATTTGAACCGGCGCCACAGACCTCTAAGAAGTCTGAGGATGCTGCCTTAACGAATTCGGCCATCGAGGCTCTTAAAGACCTAAAACACTTCGCAGTTCAAAAACATTTCTCTACAGATGTACAGTCCATTTAATTTCCAATTTCCCATTAAATGCAGTTAGATTTATATAGAAAAAATCCCATACATAAATGTATAGTGAAGTGCTCTCTCTCTCTCTCTCTCTCTCTCTCTCTCTCTCTCTCTGATGAAACTGAAACTTCTGCGTTGTGCTTCAATACCTCTGAAGCCCTTCCCCACAGACCGCCAAAAAAGAGCTATTTGACGTTTTAATAAAGGTATTCCAGAAAGAATGAGCTGTCTTTATCTCGGCAGTTTTGCGTAAAGGGGTGGGTGGGGATGGAATAGAAGCAGGCGGAAAGTTGGTGAGCTCTAACATGGCTCAAATAAGATATATGTAGGGAAATGAAGACAAGCTAAATATGAGAAAAGAGTTGCGTGAAGATTTTTACCGCTAAAAGACATATAGAGGTTTTTAAGCTTAATGTCAAGTTTAAATGCGCGTAAAAATTGTTTAGAAATGAATTGCAACTTTTGATATTAGGTTCAGAAATGAGGGCATTTTCCATAAGTTTAAAGGTATCTCTCTCCATATATATATATATATTTTTTATATATATATATATATTTTTATTTTTTTTTTTTTTTTTTTTTTTTTGCTAGTAGATGCCTGCAAAGCAATACTAAGGATAAATCGATTATTATCCTCGCAACTGAGGTGACTAAAGTTAACCTTTTGAAGCAAATAATAGGCAGATTCTTCTATTATTAGTAATATATATGTATATATATATATATATATATATATATATATATATATATATATCATATATATATATTATTTCGAGGTAATTTGTAGCTTACTGATTGTATATGAATCATATATATATATAATAAAAATATATATATATATATATATATATATTATATATATATATATTAGGTCAAGGGAATAGAGAAGTTATCTTACAAGTTTACAGATACCTTTATATATGATTGTCATCAGTAACAACCTGAGATAGCAATTCTAAGTGACAATTCAATTATTGCCCTCGTTTTCAAAGCGACTGAATTTAACCTTTCGCTAGGCAATAATAGGGAGGTTCTTTCATCCTCAATATATATATATATATATATATATATATATATATATATATATATATATATATATATATATATATATATATATATATATAATTATAGTGCGTTTGAATGTGACTTATTCATCAGGGATTTCTGTTTGCTCTGCTATTCTTTATATGCCTGTAGATATACATTAATCCATGGTAGGGGAAAGGTTCAAATGCTCCCTTCAATATTTTGCTTCTCTTTATGTAGGAATGAAAACGTATTCAATTAGCTCGAATAACCATCAACACGAAAATTTGTCTATACATTCCATAATTTTCATACCTTGTAAAATTCTTTTAAGCTAAACCGATTAGCCATTAAACTTGATATGTTTATAAGTTCACGTAAAAAGATTAGAGGCGACTTGCTATTTTGTTTTATTTTTTTACTTAATGATTGCTGAGCAGAACATCAGCACTTCTCGATATATAAGATAAACGAAAACGAACCTCGAACAAAAGATTTATATGCATTAGCATTAAACGGGTATTATCAAAGAATTTTTTTCCATTTATTAATTGGAACAATTTTAAATCTGTTCTGGATTTTCCTAATACTAGTTAATCTTGTGAAAAACTGGAGTTCGAAACAATAGGTTTATTACCCATTTGTAAAGTGTGAAAAAGTTGTCACATTACAGTAAGAGTTTTGATAATGAATCTTTAAAATATGCTTCAGTAAATAATTCTTCAATCTTTGGATATTTCAATTGTAATCCAGACTTTGAAATGTCTTGAGTCCCTCGTGTGTGCTAGGAAAGATTTATGCAAAAAAGAGATTGAAGAGTTGTCAATAATTACACTGGAAGAGCGAAATGACGACTATTGTCAATAATGTCACAAATAGTACACTTCCTTTCACCAAGGTAGATTTATATTATACCATCAAAATAATTAACAGTTTATTGTCAATTTTAGCTTATTCTGTTACCATTTTGGTAAATATCAGTAGCTAGGACCTCAGTGACGTCAGTTCAGAAAGACGAAAGTAAAATTTAACAAGTTATGGTTAAGGTACTGAAGCAAATTAAAGTACTAAGGTTACATTGTATTAAAACAATTCTGAGGATACATTCTTGGAATTGTTATTAGCTTTCAGATAACCCACTTCCATTTAAAAGATATTCTTATCACTGTTGAAATAATCCAGCGTTACTTACAGTGTTTTATTAGAGTTTTTCACCTCGTTTCTATTTTAGCAGTTTCATTTAAAGAATAATTAAAGTATTGTTAAGCTCTCATAAAGGAAGGAAGGAAGTGCTGTATCTTGATCTATCAGTAAAGTTAAAATGAGTTTTTTTTTTTTTTTACAGAAGTGCTTTCTTTAGAGTCTTTTAGTTTTCTGTAAAAGAAAACTATATTGCCGGCTTTGTCTGTCCGTCTGCACTTTTTTCTATCCCCACTTTGGCTGTCCGCCCTCATATCTTAAAAACTACTGAGGCTAGAGGGCTGCAAATTGGTATGTTGATTTTCCACCCTCAAATCATCAAACATACTAAATTGCAGCCCTCTAGTCCCAGTACTTTTGATTTTATTTAAGGTTAAAGTTAGCCATAACCGTGGCAACGATATAGCCAAGCTGGTGAAACTTAACCGTTTAAAGTTTCATGTTCCGCGGCTCATACAGATTTATACCGAGACCACCGAAAGATATATCTATTTTCGATGGCCTTGATTATACGAAAAAACTCGACTGCGCCGAAGAAACCGGCGCATTTTTTACTTGTTTACTACATGAACCAGCTTATTGTCTAAAGTGATCACTTGTCGGGAAAAAAATGCATTCTGCAGCATCACTTGTTAACCTAACGCTCTTGTACTCGATCATCTCACGCAAGCGTTGTTCTGAGTATATGACATTACATGTTGCGCAGAACTGTAGAGAGGGATAAATTAAAATCCCTATGAAAGCGCTGAATCGTAGTACCCCATTTTAAAGTGTTGAAGTATAAGTCAGGTTTCTCTCTGTGAAATCAAACGAATAATAGTATGCAGTGTCCAGCTTAAAGG
>NC_089795.1:25155267-25187767 GCF_040412425.1 Macrobrachium rosenbergii
CACACCTGACAGGTGTCGGGAGGAGGGTCAAGAAAACTCATTAGTACTACTCCTCCCGTGCTTTGTTTACAAATATAATAATCCTTTTCCATACATCTCCATTGCCTTCCTTGATGTTTAAACATCTTTCAAATCTGTTTTGAAATTATAGAATCAAGTTTATATATGCCTTCAGTGATATTCATATATTGGCCATAACTTTCCTTTATAAAGCTAGATTCATTAATATTCCTTTCCAGTGCATCATTAGAATATGGTATCTTTTTTGCCCCTTCCCAGTTGATAGCATGATTGTTCTCACTAACATGTACAAAAATACCACTGTTCACCTTTGCATATCTCACACATTTTTTATAATGTTTTATTGTTCTTAAATGCGACATTAACACCAAAATTCTTAAGGAGATGGAGGATATATTTCATATTATTTTTATAGGGCAGTAAAAGCAAATTTTTTTGTATTGCCAGGTTCTTTTTTGCTTTGATACAGAAGTTTTTTTTCTGAAAAAAGGATTATATTTGTAAACATAGATCGGATGCAGTAGTACTAATGAGTTTTCACGCTCCACGGGAGCCCCCCCCACCCCCACGACACCTGTCAGATGTGGATTTGTAGTCTCCTACGGTCTGTACGTTTATCGGTATTGTCCCGTAAGAGCATATGGTGATTGATACCACTAACCCAAACGATTTTTGAAGCCACACATGCTTTGACACCTGTCAGTGGTGGGTCTTTAGTCTCAAACGTTTGTTTATGTTCATCAGTACTGTCACTGTAGTATATATATTGTGATTCCTAAACGTATGTATGAATATATATATACATATACTGTATATGTATGTATATATACATGTGTATATATATATATATATATATATATATATATATATATATATATATATATTATATATTATATATATATATATATATATATATATATATATATATATATATATATATATATATATATATATATATATATATATATAATATATAAAGATACATACATACATACGATACATAAAGAAAACATTCGACTTTTGTTCATTAAAAATACTGTATTCAAATACAACAATCTTACACCAATCTCCTTCAAAGTAGTTCCTTTGCGCTGCCACACACTTCTCCCAACGATTCTACCACTGTAGGAAGCAGCACTGGAACGCATTCTGCACGATGTCTTCTGTGGACTGAAATCTGGTCCCTTTCAGAGGCATTTTCAGCTTTGGGAAAAGCCAGAAGTCACGTGGAGCCACGTCAGGAAAGTAGGGAGCCTGATGAAGCACAGGTGTGTTCTGTTTGTCCAGGAAACTCTATATCAGACGTGAAGAATGGGCAGGTGCGTTATCGTGATGGAGCTGCCATTTGCCCGCTCCCCACAGAGAGAGAGAGAGAGAGAGAGAGAGAGAGAGAGAGAGAGAGAGAGAGAGAGAAACGAAACGAAACATTCACACACATTCTAAAGTAATTTATCGAGTGAAATAAGGCATGCAAACCCCTCAGTTTTTTTTTTTTTTTTCTTCTTTTTTTCACGAAACGGGACCAGATTGCAGACCAGCTGAGCACCATCTCAAAAGAGGCGACCCAGCGCTGTTTCCCACATTGGCAAACCCGTTGCGAGAAGTGTGTGGCAGCCCAAGGGGACTACTTTGAAGTAGATTAGTGTAAGATTGTTGTATCTGAATACGAGCATTTTTTATGAATAAAGGTCGGATATTTTTTAACACACCTCGTGTGTGTGTGTGTGTGTGTGTGTGTGTATGTATATATATATATATATATATATATATATATATATATATATATATATATATATATATATATATATATATATATATATATATATATATATATATATATATATATATATATATATACACACACACACATCTATAATATGTATAATAAAAGACCAAGGTCTTGGCCTTGTGTGTGAAAAATATCTTGCGTGTATATTTTTTTTTATTCTTGCATAACATTAGCCTGTCAGATTGAGCTATGCCAGAATGAATCACCGCTTGCGCATTCCAGTAATCCACGTTGTTTGTGTTTTCCTGCTTTTTTTCGACTTTTCGCCTATTTCCTTATTGCATATGGATTTCTTTTTTGATTCGCTGAGAGTTTAATTCTGTTTTTAAATCTGTATGAAAACAGTGGGTTGTATTTTGTCTGTGTTGGAAACAGCCAAACAATGACGGCACTTTGGTGTTTCTAGCAACACTATTATTGCTACATGCATCTGTGAATGTACTCCTTTGTATGCGATTATGAGTTTACATATATATATATATATATATATATATATATATATATATGTGTGTGTGTGTGTGTGTGTGTGTGCGCATATACATTCATACACACATATATAAATATATGTATGTATGTTGTATATATATATGTATATATATATATATATATATATATATATATATATATATATATATATATATATATATATATATATATATATATGCCACAGACCAGCTGGAGATCCATCACAAAAGAGGCTGAACTGTTGAGAGAAGTTTGTGGCAGCCCAAGGGGATTACTTTGAAGGAGATTAGTGTGAGGTTGATGTGTCTGTATACGAGTATTTTGTGTGCGTGTGTGTGTGTGTGTGTGTGTGTCTGTCTGTTTGCGTATGTTTGCGTGCATCTATGTTTGCTTGTGTACAATTAGTATCTAAGAAAATAAATTTTTACCTTTAACAGAGGTGATACAGTACTTTTAAGTTCTTAATACACTTGTTTTAAAATAAATGTTTATATATTACCCTCTCTCTCTCTCTCTCTCTCTCTCTCTCTCTCTCTCTCTCTCTCTCTGACCATTTAATATGTTATCAAACGGGAGTTTTACAATACGAAAAAATTCGTTTCTCATTGTAAGTATCGATGTTATACCTAAATTTGTAGTTACTGAAGAAAGAGCATAATCTCTAACGTAGATATACATTCCTCCGACTGTTGTATATCAAATGTAAAAAAAAAATTAAGATTTTGTAGAACTAATTGACTTGTCAGTTTTTTTTAATATGACAATACAACGAAGTTTATCGACGTCAAAAAATGAAAGCCCCAAAAGTAAATATCAAACTTCAAGAAAATAGCTTTAAAAAACTTTCGTGTTCATCATGCACTCTCCATACCTTGTCAGTCTACCAAAACATTTTCTTATTAGGAACGTCAGATTGATATTATGTAAACTATTCTTATTTATCAACAATTACTAATTAATAATTAATGATTTTATATGTTATTAACATGACTAATTTCTGCAAATGTTAAATTCTCATGATACAAAAGTATCGTTTCTTGTTCGCTGAATTTTTCTTATGTTGTCCCTTGCGGGCTGTTAATATATTGCAAACTTTGAACAACTGCATTATACTACACATGCTGTTGTTATTGTTCTGACCATTTCCTAACTTTTTTGTTTATAAAGGACTTCATCCACAATTAATATTTTTTTTATACTTTACAAATTTCTTGCAAAGCAGGATGATTTAAAAAAGATCAACTCTTCCCTTATGTTTACAATTGAAATTCTAAAAAAAGGCAAATCAAGTCAAATCACTTTCAATTAAAGGTTTTTCAGCAGGATTGCCTAAAACAGTAGTGGTTCCTTTGTAGCCGTAGCTATGAAGGAAAAATGAAAAATCATGTCACTGACAATAATGGGCTTTTGAGGTAATTCCTGGAGTGTGTCTGTCCTGCTAAATATTTTTTCCTTAACGACTGAAATTCCTTAGAGCTTTTATTTTATTTGAAGCATAATAATTCTATGCTCGCTTACAAGGTAGACGAAATGATTTTCATTCCCAAGGTTGTTGAAACGGAATGCCTCGTTAAAATCAGCCCATTGCTAGCTTAATTGAAATGTACCATCTAGTAACGAAAAAAATGTTACGTAGAATTTGATAGATACGAGATAAGGCAAGGTTAAAATATACCTTAGAGATAGACAACTATTTTCTCATATTCTGCATTGCCTCCAGCTGTCTGAAAGATCGGCAGTCTCTAACATACTGCAGCTAATAAGAATATAGACTGTTTGAAGCAATTACATTTCGTTCAAGTCAATATTTCTGGATGATTGGCTTTTTTTTCTTGGAATGAGACATCTGAAATTTAGGGAATTTAGGAATTTTATCCAGAAAATTTTTCTTGCTTTATTTCCTTCGTAAACTGCTGCCGACCAAGGAAAAGAAAGAAAGAGTAGCTGTTATTGCTGTAATAAAAGGGAGAATACTCAGGCCATAAATTCGATTCAGAATTTTCTCCTCGGCTGTTTGAGTGTAAGGTTGTTTGGAATTCACATGCAGGATTGCAGTCTGTTGCAAATATCCTGTATGACATGTGTAGAACTCGTTAAAGTATGTCGTGAATCTTTCTTGAAGTCTTTCTAATTGAATCACCAAACAAAATTACATACAATCTCTGTCAAAATCTTAGGAACAGATCGTTGGCCTTTAAGTATTACGCACTGCTGTTGAGGCTGATATTGAAATATGCTAATTAAGAAATGTCATAATTTTGCTCACTTCTTTATGGTCATGAATAGTAAACAAAGACATCTGATGATGCTTGTAATAAAAATGTTATCTGGTCCATAAACTTCCCGCATTTAAAACGAAAGCCATTGAATTAATCTTGTCTTCGAATTGGTCTCTGCATTATTAAAGGTAAAATTCTGGTGAAAAAAAGCAGACTTGAAATTTTATAGTTTACCTTAAACTATGCATAGTATTAAAGCTTTTTCAGAATCAGGTGAACTAAAAAAAAAAAAAAAAATACAGAGCCCATTCCATTCAACAGTTTTTGGTTGAATAATTTTTTCTCCTGGCTCTTTGTTAAATGAGGCTGCAGTGACATTGTAGTAGTTAGGAATTTTTTTTTCTTATTATTATGACCTAATGCATTAACAGACTGACTCTCTGTTTATGAGTTACTCATAGACTGTATTATATATATATATATATATATATATATATATATATATATATATATGATATATATATATATATATATATATATATATAAATATATATATATATATATATATATATATATATATATATATATATATATTATATACGTGTTTGGGTATACACCAACTGTTTCACTTTCACACATGGTGACTCCAAGCCATAGTTAAACTCAGGCAGCGACAGAAAATAGTATTTAAAAAAATAAGACCTTTTCCTCTTTAAAAACTATTTTTTTTAACTTACGATTTTCTTCCCCGATTTTTTATCTAATATCCTTTCAAGTTTTTGCAAATGAAATTTTCTTAGTTTCAAGTTGCAATCTCTTGCTCAATATAAAATTGTGATGTAAACTTACTCACTGTCAAAAGAGTTCTTTGAACGAATGTTTCTTTCTTTTCTTTTCTTCTCTTTTTTGACAGGTTTTTAATTTTTAGTTTTCTGTAAAAGAAAATTACTGAGATGACTATCTTAAAAACTACTGAGGCTAGAGGACTGCAAATTGGAATGTTGATCATCCACTCTCCAATCATCAAACATGCCAAATTGCAGCTCTCTAGCCTCAGTAGTTTTTATTTTATTTTCAAGGTTAAAGTTAGCCATGATCGTGCGTGTGGCACCGCTAAAGGTGCGAACACAACACAGGCCACCACCTGGCCGTGGCTTAGATTTTCATACAGCATTATATACTGTACTGAAAACTCGATTGCCCCGAAGAAACTTCGGCGCATTTTTTACTTGTTTTTTGTCATACGAACTTCAATTCCTTCTCAGTGATTGACTATGATTCAGTTAATCTATATGATTTCTTAAAATGTATTAGAAATAAAATTCATCACTGTTAACATGCAGTGCTGATTTATATTCTAAAACACACTATTGTGAGTGTGGCGAAATGAGAAATGCCTCACGAAGTGTAGATTTTTTTCCAATATTCCTAAAGCAAACAAAAAATATCCTATTATTGAACCTCACAACAAACTTAATGACCAATGTTGTCCCTATAAATTCTTTCCTGGAAGGTGGAGCGTAATAAGATTATTTTGCCATGACAATAACAAGGACAGTGCCCATAAAATTTTATTGGACCCAATTATGAAAGTTTACTTGTGACATGTTGTTACAAGGAAGAAAATCTATGAGAGAAACAGAGAGAAGGGGAATACAGAATTCAGTTATGAAGGCATTTAAAAGAAATGTGTGATAGTTCTGACTGATAATAGAATTCTGATTTTAGCCCTTTGCTGGAAATTCTAAATGTTAACGATTATTCCAGAAAGCATTCAACATTCAACTTACCATTTTGAATTAAAAAATTCACCTATTAAATGTTCTTATTTCTACTTTGATTTTTTATATATTCGATTAAAGGTCATTTATACATATCAAACCTTAAATAAAAAATGTGCCGAAGTTTCTTCGGCGCCATCAAGTTTTCTGTACAGGGTATAATGCTGTATGGAACTCTCAGCCACGGCCCATGAAACTCTCGCAGCCCATAAAACTTTCAGCCATGCCCGGTGGTGTCCTGTGTTGTTGGCACCTAAAGCCGTGCCATACGCACGATCATGGCTAACATTAAGCTGAAATAAAATAAAAACTACTGAGGCTGAGGGATGCAATTTGGCATTTTGATGACTTGAGGATGGATGATCAATATACCAGCCCTGTATCCTCAGTAGTTTTGAAGATCTGAGGGCGGACAGAAAAAGTGCGGACGGGCAGACAAATAGCCATGTCAATAGTTTTCTTTTACAGAAAACTAAAAAGAGCATGCACGCATAAACTGTCGAAAAATGAAAAATTCTTTAGAGTTAGGTCTGTCCGTAATAGAATTTTGAAACGAAAAACTTAAAGCCGAAATATTTTTATCAAAAATTAAATAGGAAGTCATATGTTTACTACCAATAACTATAAAACTTATCAGGAGACATAGATCTATAAAGGATATCCAAACTTCCTTAGGCCTATCTCTTAAATTCGCTTCTATAAGTAATGGCCGACAGGGTTACCACGCCAGGGAATTTTAAGAGCCCTAAAAGGAGGAGCGTGGGAGCCATCGCATGCATCGCCCTCCCAAACGGGGATAAATTCGCCCTATTGTCCCATTCAGAGTGAAGAGAGTCTCCTTTCAATGGCCAGTCTTGGAAATTCCATATAAAACGGAGCTCCAGTGATTAAAAAGTTGGCCATTCCGTCACTCGCCTGGGTGCTTGATTGTTTTGGCGTTGAAAAAAATTATATATAACTCATATCGAAAAGCTGCGTATTATATACTTATTAATTCATGCAGCAGGTTTTCGTGTTGTATACATTGCATGAATTGAAAGGACACATAATCCACAGTAACATTCTGGTATTTATGTATCCATGCACATTTTCCAGAAAATACAAGAGATACCACAGTTCAGTAAAGAATATCTTTCCAAAAGGGGGGTCCAGGAACAACAACTGTCTCATATGGCCCATAAACTTTATTCAGCAGCCACATGATGTATGATCGCCAGATGAATTCTTTCAACACGAAGATATATAATCGTAATTTTTCGAGCTTTCCCATGTGTAATGTGCGACATTCACTGCTAAGTGGGCCGCCATTTTGTTGCCTAAAGCTATTTCAAGATAAGATAAACTTGCATGCTTTATTCTGGCAATGATGTACGAATGCCATCTTTTCATAACTTGTTAAGCTGTCACAAATGCATTTGGCTCAGTGGTTCTGTTTCATGAACCGAGTTCATTGCCTAATAAAGAGGATATTTATGCTGCGAATATTGTAGCAATCTTGGAATGTTTTGAAATTAAACAGGCGACATAATTTAATAGGACAGGGACATATTATGAATGATAACTATCCATTTACACACACGCGCACAATCATACACACTTCCATTCTGTGTAATTTGTGTATTATAACAGTAATGGAAAAGGTTATTTGATAAAAAGGAAAATAAAGTCTGTGGGAAAGAATTGAAATAAAGTCCTGTATCAGGCTACTAAGAGAAAATTAACGTGAAATTCATTTTAACATGACAAGAGAATCAAAGAAAGTGATAATAGGACAATTTTATTCCGAAATAAATCTATATTTAGCATGGCTATTCTGGCATTGACTCTTTTTTGTGTTATTTCTGCAGAATTGTAACATATTTTAAGTAATACAACTCAGGGTCCATCACACTGGAGTGGACATGAGAGCGAGAGCTCAGAAGAGACCATAAATGATTGCCTGTATAGATATAAAAGCATTAGTCATTATATATATACATATATATATATATATATATATATATATATATATATATATATATATATATATATATATATATATATATATATATATATATATATATCAGAAGAGACCATAAATGATTGTCTGTATAGATATAAAAGCATTGATCATTATATAAATATATATATATATATATATATATATATATATATATATATATAATATATATATGTGTGTGTGTGTGTGTGTGTGTGTGTGTGTGTTGTTGTATGTGTGTGTGTGTGTGTGCAATCTAAAAATACAGTCGGCAATTCACATTCGGCTAATGAAAAAGTCATCGTATTATATTATATTTTCAACCGAGCAGCATTTTTGGAAAAAATAAAATGAATTTTTCAAAAAAAATATGTAGGCTCTTACTCGATCTCGACCCGACCCACCGAAAACATACAAGGGGTGGAAAAACATGGAGTGCCACATATTTTTTCATAGAATTTATGAACATATTTCCATTCCCTTTTGTCAAAAGAATGTTGTATTGACATTCCATCGCCAATTAAGGCATTCTTCGTAATTACAAAGGCTTTTGACAAATATTTTTCCAAACTGAGGTAATTCCGTCGAATAGCTTCGATATGATTTTTACGTTCATTCAGCTGCGAGTTTTTTTTAATTTATTTAACTCACATTACATATTCCATTACGCAGAAACTTATATGTCTTTTGAGGGAACAATACTATATTCCGCAATGAAGATATATGTGATGTGTTCTTACATATGTAATTTTTAGTTTAATTTTTATTATTTGATCTGTCATTTTAAGAGTTAAATTAGACTGCCTCTTTTCTGCGTAATTGTGGATTTTTGTTTATAAAGTAATGCACAGATATATAAATAGCTTTAGATTAATGCGTAAGCAGATGCATGATTATACTATATTTAATAGTGCAAGTAAATATGTACTGAATAGTAAGATTATTAATTAATGGGAAAGTTCTTATGTAAAGACTACAAGGACGAAAATGGCGAGTGTTTTGACAACAACAGCCACCATAATAATAATAATAATAATAATAATAATAATAATAATAATAATAATATGTCTTAAGGACAATAATCAGTCATTACAAATTTAGACTTCAATCAATACAAAACGAGTGGGTATCACCTTGCGTAGACGGAATTCAGATTTTAATCAAAATGCAACAGTTTTAATAAGGTTAAGCTTTTATGGTGGCAAAGAATATGGTTGGAATAAAGATATCGTTATAGAAGTTATAGATGGGAATTTTATTAATTAAAATCATTATAGAATTGGCATATGGAATGAAAGAATTAGAGGTAAAATTATATATGCATATATATATATATGTTTTTTATATATATATGTTTTTATTTATATATACATATATAATATATATGTATATATATATATATATATATATATATATATATATATATATATATATATATATATATATATATATATATATATATATATATATATATGAATGTGTGTGTGAAATCCTAAATATATACAATGTGTAGTTCATATATTATAATATATTTTCGAACAATTACTGAATTTTTTTTTTATTATGACTGATTCTAAACGTAGCAGCAGTTTTTAAAAACAAAACCTAATTTTGCAAAAACAAAAACAAAAAATATATTGGCTCTTACCCGATCTCGACCCGACGCTCAGAAAAAAATACAAAGGGTGGAAAAACATGGAGTGCCACATGCTGTTTTTTCATAGATTTTATGAACATATTTTCGTTCCCTTTAGTCAAAAGAATGTTGTATTGACATTCCATCGCCAATTAAGGCATTTTTCGTAATTGCAAAGGCTTTTGACAAATGTTTTTCCAAACTGAGGCAATTCAGTCGTATAGCTTCGATGTGCAATACTTACGTTCATTCAGCTGTGAGTGTTTGAATTTATTTGACTCACATTATTTATTTCTTTACAAAGACACTTTTATGGAAAATTTACTATATTCAGTAATAAAACTGAAATGTATTTATATTTGGTTATGTATATTTATAGCTTCATGTGACAAATTCATGCACATTTTGATTTTAGCTTAAATGACTTTCATCAATGAATTTTGGATTTTCTATTGTTAGAGTCAAATCAGACTGTCTCTACGCTACGCTGCTGTAGTCTTCTTAAGTTTTATCGTATAGCAATGCAGAAATACGACACAATTATTTGAAAGTTTAAGTAAATATATACGAATTAGTCAGGTGTTATGTTGAAAATAGAGAAGTTCTTGTAAAACAACTAAAATATGGAGTGTTTTGACAAATACAACAGCATCGACACACACACACACACACACATATATATATATAATATATATATATATATAATATATAAATATATATATATATATATATATATATATATATATATATATGTATGTATATTTATATTTATATATATATATTAATATATATATATATATATATATATATATATATATTATATATGAAAATTTATATATTGACTACATATTATAATATCATTATCATTTTGTTAATATATTTTAGGATAAATATTATATATAAACGTCTGTACTTATTTTACGTCTTGAGAGTTTGGTTCTCAAAACAAATTTGTTAACTTGGAATGTTTGAAACGTAAAATTTTTGATCAGCACTGGTTACTCCAACTGAAGTAACACACACACACACACACACACGCACGCGCACTCAGTTACATACACACACACTATATATACATATATATATATATATATTATATACATACTATATTACATATATGTGTATATGTATATATATATATATATATATATATATATATATATATATTGTATATATATATATATATGTATATATATATATATATATATATATATATATATATATATATATATATATATATATATATATATAGTGAGTGAGTGTGTGAGAAGTGAGTGCACGTGTGTGTGTGTGTGTGTTTTACTTCAGGGTAATCCAGTGCTGATTAAAATTTACTAAAAGTTGCAAGTTGTTTTGAGAACCAAACTCTCAAGACGTGAAATAAGTACAGACGTTTGTGACATTGTCCTAAAATATGTTAACAAAATGATAATGATATTCTTTGAGCGTCAACGATTTTTCTAAGCCAGAGGCCTAACCAGTGTTTACATATGACAAACATCAGTAGTAATCTTGGATATCCTGGACCTTCTAATGACAGGATGCAACAGATTTGTTCACGCTAATTAGAGAATTGTTTTGAGCCTGGAGATCAGTGCAAACTGCTATCTCAGAAGATCAATCCTTCTTGAGATTTGATAGTTGGAAGAAGTTCTTTTCCTTCCCCTGCTAACTTTGTGGCTGTTTCTTTTTTTTTTTTATGTGTGTGTTCCTCTCTAAACATCCAAGGTCGGAAATGAATGTCTTGTGCATTAGTGATAAGCGCCACGTAACTTGCAGAGAACGATCAGAACAGTGCAAACCATTATGACT
The DNA here is from genome assembly GCF_040412425.1 of Macrobrachium rosenbergii. NCBI lineage: Eukaryota > Metazoa > Arthropoda > Malacostraca > Decapoda > Palaemonidae > Macrobrachium > Macrobrachium rosenbergii. Next base: position 25,166,969 of record NC_089795.1, read on the forward strand.
GATTTATGCTAAAACTCACAGATTCCGCACTGGACCTCTTGAAAGGTATACTCTGGTATTTTGCCCAGTTCAAATATATAATCACGTGGTAAAAAGAAACTTGCTTATTACCAAACCGATATCATGGACAGTTGCTTAAATATTCCTGTTAGTTAATGAGTCAAAGTCCGGATACACAGAACGGGTGGTCTGATCATCTGATTGCCATGAACTCTCCAGCTCCCACGGCTTTCTGTACTACAGTAGATATTGAACTAATGTTCAAGGAGAAAAGTTTAAGCGATTTATGACTTCAGTAGACATTAGAAACTAAAGTGAACTCATTCTCCAAAGCATCCACGACATAAATAGAACAAAAAAACTATTAAAAAAGAAAAAACGCAATTAAGCTTTCGACAGCTGATGCGAGTTTTTAAATCATTGTTAAAATTTTCCTAGAATAACGTCGTTTGTTAAAGGCAAATTTCTAAGACATTCTCCTATGCTCGTAGCTGTTTTGCATTCACGGAGAGTGTAAGATCATTATCATGGCCGGTTGCTATGTTAAATATTTAGTACCAGTATTTTTTTTTTTTTATCAAGCATAACACTGCAAGAAACACAGGTAAAAAATCATCAACAAATCCTTGACCGCTAAAAAGCTTTAAGGACCGCTTAAAAAAAAACTTTTTCGTCTTTTGATTTTTTAAAAACATCTTTGCAAGTTCCTTAAACGTTGAGGATATTGCAGAATAATGCTGTCAGTCAGTTTAGAGTCGTTACCTGTTTCTACACATTTGCAGAAGATTTTAATTTGAGTAAATCGTTTAATGACCCTATTCCAAATGATGGTTACAAGGATATCAGTCCTTTTTTGACTTACTATTTTTTTATAGAGTTTTTATCCTGTTTATACCAGCAGCATCCAGCGACTTTTGGGCTCTTCATGTCAATGGGAAGCTTGTTCCCCTAACTGAGGGAAACCACTCGACGAAGCTGCTATGACCAAATACTGCATGAAACCGGCTGGAAGCGTGCATGCGAGAATGATATTTCCAAACATGACACGTGCCGTTATGAAAATACTAATCCCCATCTGACAAATCATAATGAACTCGAGGGATACGTATTGGATTTTCTGAAGCTAATTCCGACACAACAATAGCCAAATGCATTGCACTTATCGGAATGGCATGACTAACATTCGTTGCACGAGATGTAATCATGAGTAAATCCATGTGTTAATTGTGAATTGCATTCTGTTTTGGATAGCAAATTGACGGAAATGCTGGAACTCTATGTTTTTATTATGTTATGAAGAGCAGAGTTTGATCAGACGGTGACACAAATGACGGTAATGTTTAATGTTACATAAACAACTGAAGTTAAGCAATAATTGGTAATCAGCCGTGCACGCACAATGTCATGTCGCAATTTTATCAATATTTATGCCATTGCTGGATTTGGATGTTTCGTTTCTTATCTCTACAGATTCCTTTGTCGTTGCTTTTTTATTTTCAATAAGGACAAGGGGATCTCAAAGAACAAGTCAATAATATTCGAAATAGCAGTCTTGTTTCCTACACCCTCTCAAAAAATTTCCTAAAATCTTATATAATTTTAGAATCTTCCCAGATGGAAGTATTCATTATCCATAACCGCTAGCTTACTTTAATAATTAGTTTGTAATTTTTTTAAAACTTACAACCCCAGTTAGGCTCTCATTTCTTCGCAAAATGCAACTCCAATGCTATCACTAATGTTACCGAAATTGTTTCTACATCAGATATATAAATGACAGTTTTTTTCATTAGATATCTTACCTTCCCTTGCACAATAAAATTATTTTCTATATAGTTGGGGCATTTTCATAGCAAAACACATATCTTAATTTGACAATATTAGAAAATAAATAAATCCCATAATAGTGTAATTAAATGCTATTGCTTAATTACTGTGCTAGAATGAGCATTCACACATACTCAGAAACACAGGGTAGCAACAGGGCATGAGGCTAACAAACGTCATCCCAAAAGAATTGCTGAACATCCACTTCAGCCACTTCTCCAGAGAAAATTAGGTATATATATATATATATATATATATATATATATATATATATATATATATATATATATATATATACTATATATATATATTAGTTTTGCCAAAAAAGAATAACTGTTATTGAATTTTTATAGATCAAATTTTTCATTATTAGTTATTTTCACGATTGTCTATGTTATTTGTTGCTTAACAGAAAATAATTTTCACTATGCTATATATCGATAATTTATATATATATATATATATATATATATATATATATATATATGTGTGTGTGTGTGTGTGTGTGTGTGTGTGTGTGTGTATTAGTTTTGCCAAAAAAAGAATAACAGGTATTGAATTTTTATAGATCAAATTTTTCACGATTATCTATGTTATTTGTTGCGCAACAGGGAGTAATTTTTCAATACGCTATATATCGATAAAAGCATGAAGCATTTTGGGTATGTTGCAAAAATAATCTAGTGAGGAGTTCATCAACGTATATCGTCTGTTGATATTGTAATTTCACTGCAGAAAAGATGACTGTTCGCTCTGGATTTTTCCGATCGATAGTTAGTTCCATTCTTTAAAAAAAAAAATCTTCATTAACGAATGAAAATCAGGATTTCAATTACATTGTCAATATTTAGCAGTAAGGGGACGGTAAGAAATCCTGCTAATTAAACCATATTCCCGTTCGACTATTTAAAAAGAATTATAAATGCGCGTATATAACTACTCAACACTTAATTGTGTACAAGTTATTCCATCTAAAAAGTATTTCGTACTATCTTGACTTTAGAAAACACAATAGATGGATTCAGTGCTCAGGTTCTAAATAACCGAATTCTATGAAATTTCCGGATTTAAACACTGCTCGATTTAATCGCTGGAAATTGTAGCCTCATTAAAACGCCAACACACAGCCCGCAGTATTGTTTTAGGCCATAAAAGGTTGCGTGATGTATTGATCTATTCCTGCACCTCCGAAAGGCCACCGCAATTAATATCTGACTCGTGGTTATATTCCATCGCATTTTATGAATTGTTCAAAAACAAGTCTTTTCCGATTCAAGACCTTTCATGTGACAGTTTTTCGCGGGCGGGTAACTGTGAGCTGCTGCTCAGGTCATAGATGGGGGCGAATGAAGGTGAGGCTAAAAAAGAGAAGAGGTAATGATAAAAATGCCGGAGAGATAATTTGTAAAATGGTGGATGGAAATAGACAAATTCATTTGTAGATTTTTTTTTCCACGAAAACTACCCGACGAGTGACTCCAACGGCCTTTCCACGAAAGTCGACTAGCCGTTCAATATTCAACCCTTTGCAGTTAGAATAACACTTACAGTATATTTGAAGTCTGCAAAATTATAAAAATTATTTCTTCAATGATGCCTTTCGTTTTTAAGTACAGGGGTATTAGAAGTATATGGACCCATGGAAACTATCCGGCCTGTAACCTACTGATGCTAAGTCCTTATGCTAGTTAAGTCCTTATTTCATGGCTTAGGTTGTCAGAGGGCAAACGGCTTTAACTGTATTAGGACTGGTCACTCCGCCCTTAACTGGAGGAGAGAGAGAGAGAGAGAGAGAGGAGAGAGAGAGAGAGAGAGAGAGAGAGAGAGAGAGAATATTTGATGTTAAATGGCTTCATCCCTGGGAGAGGCGGGTGTGAGGTTTGTTTTATCAAGAGCCTCCGTTAATTTTGAATTATGGTAATGACTGTGTACATTTTTGGTGGAACATTGTTAGTTCATTTCAGTAATTTTGTCTTATTTCTTATACAGACCAAACCGTAACTTACAGCAGTCAGCTAACGACTAGTTATAATCCGGGAGAATGAAGGAGACCGGTTCTTCAAGCAGGAGTTTTATTAACTAAAAACATACACAGTAGTACCGTAACCGTGCTAAAGCAGTTACCGGCCACTAGAGCAATTCCTAAAGCTCGAGTCTTAAGACAGGAAGACGAGGGAACAAGCAATTAAGTTGTTATCTGTTATTCCCTCTGCCACTCCTTGTTTTTACTTCGTTAAACAAACAGTGATCTATACAAGTTACTGAGTATACAGCAAATATAAAATTGTTATCAAAACGTATATGATCCTATAAATAAAAACAATAGAATTTCACAATAAAGAACCATAATAGTCTTAATAAAAGAACCATAATAGCCCACATCACATACAATATTCCATTGTATAAATATCTAAGAATTGCAAAAAGAAATTACATACAGTACATTTAAAACCTGTTCCCCCTCTCTTTAATTTTAACATTTTCTAACCTGAACTCATCGTTTTAAAATGAACAAGATTGTCTTCATTTAAGCCATTCTAAATTTTCCCCTAACTAAGACATCCGCCAGGTCATCGCTCTCTTTATTTTCCTTTGTTAATATGTCTGCTATCATTTCTTTAGTATGCAGCCAACTATATTCTACTTCTTACAAATTAGTTTCTCCTTCAGGTCTGCTACTAAGCGTTTCTTAACAACTTTCTTCACTGTTTTGATGAGGCTATACTTTCCAGCGTTGGTCTGCTGTCCGTGAACAGTTTTACTGGGATGTTTCCTCCTTTTTCTCAAACATAAGTTGTTCAATACTTTTTGCTAAATACACACTGTCATCTACCAATTTAGTCAAGTTCCTCGTTTCGTCTTTTGGCAATGGCAGACTTGTTTGATGGTTTTTGTTTTCCAATATATAGGAGCTACTGTATCAGTTTTCTTGTTTCCCCATTAAAATCAAATTACACTCCAATTGATTTTGTGTCACATCTGTAACTCCATCGTTGAGCCATAAATTTTCAGGTCTTCTTTCTTCCTATTTTACAGAACTTTATTTTTGCTCTCTGATTTAATTTTCTTCACTATCTTGTTCACCCTCTTTAGATCAACAATCGTAGCATTTTATTTTTCATAGACATATTCAATCCAACAATAGCCAAGTCGGGTCGGACATTTTTTCCGCCAACCACTGGATTTTTCCTGCATTTTCCTGAAACTTTATATTCAGTTTTGTTACGGTTCGTCATTTCAATTTTCCTTATTTCTTTTGATTTCAATAGATTGAGCATAATCCTCCATGCTTACTTCTATTCCTTCTCTTGTTTTAACTATATCAATACCTGTAAATCTAAATTCAGGAGGACTCCACCTTAGAAATCGTGAAATTCTTCATTAAAAGATCCTGATCCATATCCACAAATTCTCTCTTCCCTGAAATCGAAAAATCATCAACATGACATAAAATCATACCCAAGTAATGATCTGCCGTCATGGAGGTAGAAAAGCACTATCTCCATGCAAGTGTTTTCATTCCTCTTGCTTTAAAAATCTTGTCCACTTTAGGCCATTCTTACCTCGTCTTCAAGCCCATAGATTGGCTTTCAGTTTCCAAATAATTCCTTTTGACATCTTTGGGTGGTTCGACAAACACATCACGCTCCAGTTTTTCGGCCTGTAAGAAAGCTGCCGAAATGTCAACGCTCTCCAGTTCAAATCCTTCATTAGCTGGATACTGCAATGAAAGCTTGAAAGACTCCTCAAGGCCGGTTGGAATCTGACTTTGGTTTCTCCGTTTCCTGGAATCCCCTAGCAACTAATCTTGCTTTTTATTTTGGTCTTCTGCCCATCTTGCCCTCTCTTTTTCAGTTATGACCCATCTTGATCCAATTTTCTCCTGTCCTGTATCTCTTACTTCTCAAATGCTTCATAATACTGAAAATTTTCAAGTTCTTTCTTTAGCGTTTATAACTTCAGCCTCATGATGACGACTCTTGGGACTTCTACTACATAAGGGTTATTTCACTCTACCAAGCACTCATCATTTGACATTTTCATCCAGTAAGTACCAATGTTATCTAGTTCGACATTTTCTTCGTCTCTTTCACTTCACTTTCTTCTTTTTCATTAATCAGATATTTCCAGTCTTTTTATTTCATTTTCGAAGTCAACTTCAACAGTTTTACCTCCTCTAGTTTTATCAACAATACAAATTTGCGCTTTTGAGTTAGGTTTGTTCACTTCAGTCACTTTTCCTTTGTGTTCCTGCCATTCTTGAAGGTCATAATTATTCTTTGCTTTTCTTCGGTCTTACTTCAGAAGGGAGATGATCTTTCACGGTCATTTGTCATAGTTCTCCTCTGCCAAATTATGTCCACCAACAACTGTCACTTCTTCTCTTTTTCTAAGTTAATTTCTCCCTCTCGGACTGGTCAGGAAGTGCTGCTTCATCCTTCGATTCAATCTCATCTTCATTTTTCTCATTAGCTGAAGTCCTTAATGTTCCGTAAGGTTGTAAATGACAAGAAGCTACTTTTTCATATCTCCATTTTGCTAAGATCCATACGCTTCTCCTTCCATTTTCTCCCACCGTAGCGGACCAAACCATTGTTTTTCCACCTTTGTGCTGGTAAAATACTTTCTCCCCAGGTGTATATAGGTAATCATTAAAAGACGCATTTCTTGAGTTTAAGGCAATTTTCAGCTTCTCGCCATATTCAATTTCTCTATACTTCTTATTCACTTCTTTTTGATTTTCAATATGTCTTCTGACTGCTTCTGACTCCGAGATTAAAGATTCGGTTGCAACATTTCCACTTGTGATACCAGGAACTACTACAGCTCTCCCAGTGAGTAACTGCAATGGGGCATATCCTTTCACTGTTATGTTAGTATTATGACACCAGGCCGCTTTTTGAACCGTTTCATCAATGTAATTCCATTATTCTCTTCCATCACTTTCTTCACAGTTAGATCAGCGCTGTAATGATTTCGTTCGTTCACACCATTGCTCCAAGGGGAATATGTTGGGCCAAACCTGATAGTAATTCCCATTGCAGAAGCCAAACTTTCCATCTCCTTATTTTGAAATTCTGATCCGTTTGTCTGCCCAGAATCCCTCAGTTGGATATCCATTATTTCTCGCACCAGTTCTGTGATGGCATGCAAAACAGTGACTGCTTCTTTGTTCTTTAGAACAACTCCACTTATTAATTTTGTGAAGGCGTCTACCATCCACAGAATGTTATCCTCCTTCACTTGCTTTAGGTCAACTGTGACCTTTTGATTAAATTCCGTCACTGTGGGAATGGCAAACTTTTGTATTCCTAATGATTTTATACTTTTGGCAGGGTATATTCACTAACAACTTTCTTAATAATCTTTTGGTTCGGTTGGTTACTACTCTTGCCAGTGTGAACAAATGGAGGAGTTGAGTTTCTCCCTTATGGCCAGATACCAGATGCACCCTTTTTACTCTTTTGTACTCTGATATCTCTTTTATTGCTTTCAGTTTTTAACAAACATTACAATCTCTTCTTCGCTACATTCTTTATTGGTTTCCAAGACAACAGCAAGATGGTTACCTTTAGTGGTTATCAAATCTATTTCTAAGTTTGGAACAAGCTCCTGATAACTAATTTTTTCCTTCCTCTTCATAATCCTGAGAGGCACTCCATTTCTGGTTGTTCTTTGAGTGCACAAAAGGAATATTAGCTTCAACAGCATGAATTTGTACTCGTAGTCTACTGAACTCTGTTCCATTTTTCTTTTCCTTTAATTATCAATGGAACTTCAAACACTTTGTGGCATTCATAAATTTGCTTGGTCCAAATCTGAACCTTTTAGTTTTCTATTCTTTTCACATTAACTTGCCCTTTTCCAAATTGATTTTCTTCAGATATTCTTCTATCCATTTAATTCCTGCTGCACATTTTGGGTGCACCATTGTCAATAATCATCTCCGGTTTCATTTATTTCATCAAGTAAGTAAATTTCGGGCATTTCTACTTCTCTCTCATCTTCAACACTCACAAATCTAATATTACTTAATTTATTCAAACAGCATTCATTTCTGCACCTTTTCTCTCTCGATTCTGATCTCGGCCTCCTGCCGCCCTCCATCGGACGCTTTTGCTGATTTTCTTTCGAACTCTTCAGGATCTCACTTCTCCTTTTCGGAGGTTCTCTTTGTTTGAAGGAGTCTCTTCTGTTTCGGTTCTATCTCCTGATCGAGAGTTATATCTTCTCTGATATCTGCTTCTTGACTCTCTCATTCTTTGGCTTCTGTCACTTGAACGAGTATGGTCTCCCTATTTCTTTCCATATCATTTGATCTAAAATGTAGATCTTTGTCTATTTGTATAAAATACGTCCAATTCCTTTTCAGGTCTTTGGTTTTCTATCTTTAGTTCCTTGAACTCCTTTTACATATTTCTATTGTTTCTTTATCTTCTACATTTTTTTAGTAGTTTCATAATTGAAATTTTCTGTTGTTTCCAATTTAGACTTATCTAAAAACAAAACAGAAGTCCATAATTTCCACTGTGATCCAAAGTTTTGCTCTATTCATTTTACTAAAAGATTTTCAAATCTATTCAGATACTCTTCACCTGTTTCTTTATCTTTCTGTTCAAAATTTTGTATTTCAGAAACCAATTCAGACATTTTTCCAAGATTGTTTTTCATATTTATATTTTAGCAAGTTTATCACGTCTTCAATGATAGTCACACTGTTTTGTGTCTACTTTTCTATAACTCTTTGATACAAATTCTGATAGTCCTATTATCTCTTTGTTTGTCTTTAAACTATCCACCAATTCGAAAAACTTTTGAATTGGAGGAATGGTTGTCTGTGCATTCAAAGTCTTAATTGGTGGCAATAACTTTCAAAATCCTGGCCATTCGTCCAGATTGGTGCTTTCGATTTTTAACTAAATTAACATGGTTATTTCCACTTCCAAAATGGTTTACCTCAAAATTCTTTCAATGATTTTCAATAACTTGTCTTTTCATCTAAATCACTCTTTTCATACATTATCCTGTTTGTTTCTTTACCGAAATCCCAATTTTTGTGAAAGTTTTTCTGATCTGCAATATTGGTCGCTCTGTTTTAAATAGCTTATTGCACTGTCTACAAATTCTAGCCTCATACCTTTGGTCCAACTGATTTTCAAGCTACTTCAAAAAGTTCGTTTGTTTCTAGCCACCGTTTTACCTGTTCCACTTCATCTAAATTCAACTCCCTATTTTCACACTGGCTCTCATCTCCATTTTTCTTTATGTCCCAATACCGGACCTTTACATTTATAACAAAATTTGAAAATAAAGTTTCCAGCATTGTCAATGGTTCCAAAGTTAGCCAATCGGGTCAACTGGTTCATAAGCTCACTTTCATCTTCAATGTATCCTGGTAAGGTTACTGCAGAGTACAGAACTTTTCCATCTTTTCCAAAACGTATATCAACAATGTCCGACTATAAATGCTGCTTTCTAGTAGGTAGTAACATCAGGGTTGAAGGTTTCTTCCAGAAGATCCCAAACACACTCAAACACTCAAGCAACTGCAAATACTCGTAATTACCACTCTTCGGCTCACACAAGCTCTTAGGAACTCGGGTCGTCCGCCTCACCATGTATCACAGTTCAGCATCATCATAACAAATTTGGTTTTTCTTCTGTCCACGATATCTGCACCCTGAGACACTCTGGTCGACAGAAATACTACGCCCTTTCAGTTCGTAAGTCGAAAATCCGTTGGTTTTTCCTTCTCATACGCTTCACATTTGCGGCAACTTCCTCACACGTAGAACTTCCGAATACTCCCATCCCCGATGTTCGGGAAGTTTTAGCTGCTCATTATTTCCTTTTATCTTTCCAAGTAAAATTCAGATCTCCAACCTGATCGCCGCAGTCCTTTAAACCACGCTCTGCTACCATATAATATCCAAGGAGGTGAAGGAGACGTCAGTTCTTCAAGCAGGAGTTTGTTAACTAAAACATACACAGTAGTACCGTAACCGTGCTAAGCAGTTACCGGCCACTGAGCAATTCAAAGCTCGAGTCTTAAGACAGAAGACGAGGAACAAGCAGTGAGGATTGTTATTGTTACTAGTTACACAATACAAAATGCCTAAAAAATGAATTCTGCCCTTTCTATTCCTTCGCCACCCGAAGAATGAACATAGGAACATTGCTTAGAACCAAGAATGCTACCTCCACACTATGAGTACTAAAGAGAGAGAGAGAGACAGAGAGAGAGAGAGAGAGAGAGAGAGAGAGAGAGAGAGAGAATATTCTTTTCTGATTAGCCAAACAAGGTTAACTGAATATTTAGGACTAAATGGGAGACATTATCTGTGCGCCTTGCGACACATGGAACCTCCAGATGACAGTACTAGTAATTGGAACGTGGGAAGATACCTAATTAGGTTATACATATATTTTAAAACCAATAAACTGTAAAAAATGCCAGGTTACATTCCGAGAGAGAATCTGATCTAAACTCTCAAAAATACCTCTTGATGATTATAAATTGGAAAACTATCAAGAATGAAAAATGTTTGGCTCGTAATTTTTAGTTTTCTGGAAAAGAAAACTGTTGTGCCGACTTCATCTATCCGTCCGCCCTTTTAACTCTCCGCACTTTTTTTGTCCACCCTCAGATTTTAAAAACTACCGAGGCTAGAGGGATGCAAATTGTTATGTTCGTTATCCAACCTCCAATCATCAAGCATACCAAATTGCAGCTCTCTAGCCTCAGTAGTTTTTATTTTATGTAAGATTAAAGTTAGCTATAATCCTGCTTCTGGCAACGATACAGGACAGGCCACCACCGGGCCGTGGTTAAAGTTTCATGGGCATGCAGCATTATACCGAGACCACCGGAAGATAGATCTGTTTTCGGTGGCCTCGATTATGAGTCTAGGACAATTACCTGAGGACAACTACCCCCATAGGACAATTACCCCCTAGGACAATTACCCCCAAAGGACAATTACCCCCTGTGGACAATTACCCCCTGAATTTTAGTAGTTAAAAGAGGTTATGATGTTAACCACTCTTTGGAATAGTATTTGTCAAATGACCTTGTTACTCACATATATATCTTACAATCGTCTTATTTTAAAATACCAGATATTTGGAAGAAGGTTAAGGAAAACTAAATATAAGTAATAGATTATTTTGAAGACTGTATTCAATAGAAAAATATAAGAGCTTGACATAAAATTGAAAATTTATTTGAAGACTGTATTCAATAAAAAATAAAATTGCTTAACATATAATTTAAAAAATTATGTTGAAGACTGTATTCAATAAAAATAAATAAAAGGACTTAACTTTTATCTAAAATTGTAAATTGTATGCAATTCTACGTAAGTATTCTAAAACATCTTGATTTTCATAATTGTTAACAACTGATATAACTCGCTTTGAAAGATCCAAATATTTTTCCTAGAAGGTTATCAAAACCTCTGCACATTGAGCCAGCTTTATTTGTTGTAAGATTGTTCTCTTTTAATACATGTTAGAAATTTCCAAACGTTTGGGTGACAGCAGCCAACACTTGCTAGAAAGCTCCTGTGCCAACCTTCCACGGAATTGTTCGTTCTCGAAGTTCCTCTGAAGCCCTGTCTGTACATATTCCATAAATTAGGTTCAAACATAGGTTGACGTCGTCCTCGTCTGCATAATCGTCCGATATACGTATCTTCAAAATAATCCTGTCATTGGTGGGTTTCTGGGGTAATATTTCACACGAGCACGTTCAAAAGCCATTTTCAACATCATGTGATGGGACAAAGGCAATAACAGCTATCATTTTCATGTTAACCGAAAACTTTCTTTATCATTTTGATAACGCTGCTGAAATCCACAAATCTGTAGCTTTCTGGCAAATGTTCTGACCCATGTGAAAAAACAACACTTTATTTGAGTTTGAGAAAAGTCGTACGCAGGCTAATGATCAGCAATTTCATAATCAACCATGACAGTTTCTGGAGTTAGCTCATTTATTAAGTTTTCAATTGTTCCAGCACAGCAGTGTATGTTGCTTGGCTTTTGTCGGTTAAAAGAATGTAAATCAATGGTACTGTTTGACCATTAATAAGTGCATGAACTGTATAAAGTTGTGAAAAAATCCTAGGCACAGTTTTAAACGTTCCATCTAAAACCCATGAGACGCTTTCCCTAGATATTTTAAGTTTTTATTTGTACCAAACATGAGTATTCTTTGGTCGAATGGTCCAGAATCATACAATATAAACTCTTGGTCATCAAGTGTTCTCGTATGCACATTTTTAAGTCAATTCTTGTGCACTTTAGTGGGAAGGGTCTTGAATGGCAAGTTTTCTGCCTTTGACGTCTAATGTTGCGTCGTATATGGTGAACTAGGGGAAGTTTTGCACCTACTTCTTTAGTGACTTGTGAACATGCTTCACCAATTATTTGTTGCGCAGTTTCTCTGTACTGGTTGCTTTCATTTTTCATAATTTGCCAAGTTCGAACAGCTTCAATATTTGTTGCATCTGGCCCATGAGTATGATCATGCAATCGACAACAACCGTATTTGTTCGACTATCCACTTTGACTTTAGCTTGCAGTTTCTTTTATTTCTACGCTCATCACACTCATATGACACAACACTGTTGCTAAATTCTTTTGCTTAACATACAGGTATCCTTCATACACTAACTTTTCTTTTCCTCTTTCACTTTTTATGAATTCCATATTTCTCTTGGGATGTAGCTTGTAAAATATTCAAATAAGTTTTCGAAAATGATCTTAGTTTGGAGAAAGTCGATATTCTTATAAGCACCCAGCAAATGATAAACAGAGAGTTAAGTTATCTTAGTTTGGAGCAAGTCTAAGCAACTTTTAACTACTAGTATTAACATCATAACAACTTTTAACTACTAGTATTAACAGCGTAATAACTTTTAACTAATAGTTTTGAATTCAGAAGCTAAAATTGTTGAATAGGGGGTAATAGTCCTATGGGGGTTAATTGTCCTAGAGGGTAATTGTCCTAGGGGGTAATTGTCCTACGGGGGTAGTTGTCCTTGGGGGGTAATTATCCTGTAGCGCTCGATTATACGCTGTAGCGGCTGTACAGAAAACTCGATTGCGCTTTTTTATTTTATTTTTTTTTTTATTAATTTCCCTTTGACACAGTGAATACCCTTATTTCTTTCTGTGCCACCAAATAAATATCTTAGCTGCATAACTCATTGATTAGCATAGGAATATCATCACCTAATACAGAATTCCGACCTGTAATGAAGTAAGGGCCCCGTTCATAAATAATTAGGGCAGTTCAGCACCACGGAACCTCAAGCGCGATGAAAAAGTTGCGACGCTGGAGAGGTTTCGAATATTTTGTGTTCAGCTTTCTCAGAATAAGATGCCTCCGCTGGAAGACCTCGGCGATTAAAACTTTATCACAAGACGGTTTTCCAGGAAACAGGTGGCTGCCTGTTTACCATGGAAATTTTCCCCTTTCTCATTTTCCTTTGACTTCGGAGAAGGGAATTTGAGATGCGGAAAACATTGTTCTCTTCGGAGTACCTCCATTTCGAAAATAAACAAGCAAAAAATGCGCCGAAGTTTCTTCGGTGCAATCGAGTTTTCCGTACAGCGTATAATGCTGTATGAAACTCTCGGCCACGGCCCAAGAAAATTTTAGCCACGGTCCGGTGGTGGCCTGTGTTGTCTGCACCTTTAGCAGTGCCAGATGCACCATTACGGCTAAATTTAACCTTAAATAAAATGAAAACTATTGAAAATAGATGGCTGCGGCCCATGAAACTTTAAGCCACGGCCCGGTGGTGTCCTGTATTGTCTGCACGTTTAGCAGTGCCAGATGCACCATTATAGCTAAATTTAACCTTAAATAAAATGAAAACTATTGAAAATAGATGGCTGCAATTTGGTATGTATGATGACTGGAGGGTGGATGATCAACATACCAGCTTGCAGCCCTGTAGCCTCAGTAGTTTTTAAAATCTGAGGATGGACAGAAAAAGTGCAGATGTACAGACAAAGCCATCACAATAGTTTTCTTTTTCAGAAAACTAAAAATCTACATCTCCCATTTTCCACTAGCTCGAAATTTTTTTCAGGAATGACTTGATCAAATGATCGACTGATAACTAGAAATTACTAGACTGAATGTTATTAAGTCATAGAAGGATTCACAAAGGGTCACCTATTAAAAAGTGAATTAGATAAGTAATACTTATCTGTGTATCATAATGTTTTTGAACTTGCTGCTCCCTTTCATAGGTATGTTCACAAAAATATTGGCAAAAGATGAAATCTTGCGATCATTCTTCATGAAGTAATTGTCGGAAGGAATTTCATTTATTTGCAGTTAATTAATGTGTATTTCTTATATAACAACTTTTCATAGTAGCTTTAGTTTTCTGTAAAAGAAAACTATTGTGCCGGCTTTGTCTGTCCGGCCGCACTTTTTCTGTCCGCCACAGATCGTAAAAACTACTGAGGCTAGAGGGCTGCAAATTGCTACGTTCATCATCCAGCCTCCAGTCATCAAACATACCAAATTGCAATTCTCTGTCCTCAGTAGTTTTTTATTTTATTTAAGGTTAAAGTTAGCCATAATCATACTTCTGGTACCTCCACAGGTACCAACAACACAGGCCACCACCTGACAGCGGCTGATTTTCATGGGCCGCGGCTAAGAATTTCATAGTGGCGTAAGCCACTTAGGCCACCATTGGACCGTAGCTGAGTTTCATAGGTTGTGGCTGTATAGAAAAAGCGATTGCTCCGAAGAAACTTCGGCGCATTTTTTACTTGTTTTTAGTTTAGTACGAATTTATTTTGAAGTAAAATAAATCAAGTTCGTGCTGATTTAGCCAAAGATGGAGAAGCCACTTATTTTTTGTAGCCATTGTTGTTGAAGTAGAAATTAACAACTGTTAGCCTTCCTTGGTTTTAGGTTAAGAAAAAATGCAATGTAGTAGGTTATCTACACATGTTCTGCTGTTCTTAACATTTTCCCTTTCAATAGCGTCAGAGATTTTTGTTGCTGTAAAGCCAGTGTATGAACAAGAATAAAACAAGTTAAAAATGCGCCGAAGTTTCTTCGACGCAATCGAGTTTTCTGTACAACGTATAATGCTGTATAAAACTATCAGGTGCGACCGGCCACCACTCAGTAGTCTCAGTCGCTCCCCAAATGCAGTCAAGTAGGGTTGAGTCGCACGCCACCTCCGGAAAGCGCTGCCAGACGAACGATCCATTGCTAAACTTAACCGTAAATAAAAAAAAATTGTCGAGGCTAGAGGCCGCAATTTGGTATGTTTGATGATTGGAGGGTGAATGATCAACGTACCAATTTTCAGCCCTCTACCCTCAGTAGTTTTTAAGATTTGAGGGCGGACAGTTTGACAAAGCTGGCACAATAGTTTTCTTTTACAGAAAACTGAAAACTGGCTTCCATGTATATGGTCCATTATACGATGATACCTGTAATATTTTCTAATAGCTGACTCCTTTTATTTGTCTATCTTTAAAACCATAATTTCATTAAAAATAATTTTTATCTGGCAAAATTATAATATTATAAACAAAACATGATTAAGACGTATTGTAAACTTGAACGCATAATAAAAATGAGTAGGCTACTGAATAAAGTTGGCTATAAGAAGTTTGATAGCATACTTTCCAGTTATTAAGCCAATGATAACCCGGAAATTTATTAGTCCTCAGAATTGCAGACTTAAAGCGACGTCTACCGTGTACATAATTCTGAACTCACGATTTTTACAGCAATGAATACAAGCTGATAGAGAACTTATATGTATGTATATATATATATATATATATATATATATATATATATATATATATATATATATATATATATATATATATGTCTGTGTGTGTGTGTGTGTATAACTATATATATATGTGTCTGTGTGTGTATATATACAAATATTTCTTTTTATTCCCCGCGGACAAATGAAATAGCCAGATGATATAACCCTCTGGTGATGAAATATCCCATTGTTAAAGCTTCGAGACATGTAATCTTGGCACCCTAATAACCATTATATTTCACAGTGGCGTAAGCTGCCTGCTGTACTCGTTTTATGCTACATAAAATCGCTAATTAAAAACAGTCCGTGGGGAAGGAGGCGTAGATGTGATACGTATTATTTTCCTTGTACTGGCAGAGGTGTTTGGGAGGTGTTGGTCATCTCATATTTCTTGTTTGATTCTTTTCGAAAAAAACAGTAATTTAGTGTGAGTAGTTAGGCTAAACGTTAATTTATTTTATACTGGATCCTAATTAATTATATAGTACTCTTATGGAATAACATTCTTTTAATTTAATTATTTGTTAGTATTATTCCTTGTGCCAGACAGAATGTCGATACCAAACTGTTGAACAGATTCCTTTAAGATTTTTGGCTAGCATTGTATCTGAAGTGTCCAAAAACAGTTGGTGGACTTTCGAGACGCTTTGCTAAGTGGCACTTTTGGCGGCCATCTTTAAAAATGGCCGCCAAAATGCTGTTTAGCAAATTGACCCAAAAGTCCGTCAACGATTTCTGAACACCTTAGATACCATGCTAATCAAAAGTCATAGTGGGATCTGTTCGCC
Organism: Macrobrachium rosenbergii; assembly: GCF_040412425.1. NCBI lineage: Eukaryota > Metazoa > Arthropoda > Malacostraca > Decapoda > Palaemonidae > Macrobrachium > Macrobrachium rosenbergii. The sequence goes on from NC_089795.1 coordinate 25,183,413, forward strand.
GCTTTGGCACCGATGCTCCAAATTTGGAGGTCTAGCACATGGGCTATATATATATACAGGTTTAAAATCAAGTTAGTTTAATAGAGGTTTCGAGACTGACAATTCCGAGGCCCTGTACTTCGGACTTGCCTCAAAAGTTCAAACAAACTCGTTGGGTGTTTCAAAGGTTTGAAGCTTTTAAAGTTTAAGGCAAACTTGAACTAAAAACGCCTTCAATTATTACTCTCTCTCTCTCTCTCTCTCTCTCTCTCTCTCTCTCTCTCTCTCTCTCTCTCTCTCTCTCTCTCTCTCTTAGGTATTTAGTATAATAATTAATCTTTGTCACTGGAAAACTAATATACTTTAGAATGGAAAATTCATATACATTTGTAATGCGAACTATGCAATTTTTACCTTAACGTTTATAACCCTTTTTAAATGATCGCACTTTCCCAGTGGTAATAATATGTTTAACCTAATATCTTATGAAAGTATGAGAAATGTAGTTAAGCCCCACATCAGGATGAATAATAATATTACCTAGATTTTCAGTGCTAAACAAATACAAAGTGACATCTGTGCATCTGTATGATGCAACATGAGGGATGTATTTCGAAACCCATGAAAAAGTGCAAAATAATTTCGCAAAATCTACATGACTGCTAAAGGATATGACAAATGTTATTCTAGATAATTTAAGAACGAAGTATTTTCTATAAAATGTAATGTCAGTTGCTTATACAATGTAGTGATAAGTTTATCCTTCCTTTCACGACTTTACAAGCAGGCCAAGTTCATGATAATGAAAATCTTTTATTTACGTCTTGGTGTCTGTTGAACATTAGCCAGCTCTTAGTAAATTTTTCGTTAATGCTAAAAAAAAATTATGTGCGGCGTGGACCACATGCATTTTTCTAATTGTTTATCTAAAACACATTATCTGTGGTACTCTACGTAACCTGGAAATGTTTATAATATATTTTAGTTAAACGGAGTATCAAGCAGCAGTGGAAGCCGGCATAAAATAAAAATCTGAAACAGCATAACTTGATTAAAATCAAACATGCGCAGGTTAAGACAGCAAAAACGAGAAAAATCAAGTTTTAAAAAATTCTTAAATTCGCTAGCGAAAAGACTTATGAAGCATTTCCTTTGATGCAAATTCTCTTTGTAAAGTGGAATAGCTCTGAGCCTGGAATTTATGATGAACAAACCCGGAAGCAACAAAGGAATTCGAGGAAAATATGCTTCCCACGTTACTTTCAAGCCTCAAGTTAAGATGCAGACCCCCCCTCTCTCTCTCTCTCTCTCTCTCTCTCTCTCTCTCTCTCTCTCTCTCTCTCTCTCTCTCTCATTATCTTGGAATACTTTTGTTTAGCATAAACAGTTCTGGAATTTACGAATCAATGGAGAAGAGCACTGAGCCGAGCTTAGCTCTTTTACCTTGAAACTTATAAATGAAGAAAAATATTCCTTTAAGAACTTAAGAAAAGAAACTTGTTGAAATAAATACATCAATCATTATTCAGATAATGTCTTCCTTGGTAGATAATGTCTTTCTTGGTAGAAGAGTTAATTAAAGATATCACCAGATCTCCTGCTTCTATATTTACCATTGTGATAAAGACAGCGTATAAAATGGCCGCCAAGAAAGATAGGGACATGAAATTTTTATCTATGCCTACATTTATGAGGCCAGAGAACCTGTTTCTAGTATTTCTATTAGGCTGTTATCAATATTACATCTCGGAAAGGGACCCCATAATGCTACTGAAAAGTATACAAGTGCAAGACTATACTGGAGTATGAAAACAAAATATCTTATCTATGCTCGAGCACTGTCTCAGTGTCTTTTTTTTAAGCCTGAAATGAACGCAAGATTTTAAAGATGCAAGGTGTCACCATTTATTGTGACGAAATTCTCATTCAGATGTATCTGAAGCATCATTTGCAACATTAGAGTTAAACCTCACATTATACATTTGCAGCCACACAGAGCTGTGCATGTAAGCCCAAGCCTGTAGCATTTTTGGACTTGAAGAAAGCAGGGGGATATTTGTGAAGGAGTCAGGTAGCTCAGGTATTGATTTTACCCTCTCTGGCCCAGAATGTACTGGCTGACGCTCTTCCACCAGGTTGTCTTTGGCAGGGTGCTGGAATGCCGAAATGCTGGTCCCATGAAAAGAGGCAATAACCGTAGTTGCTGAAGGATTGTGATCGATGTTGTCTATGACCGCAGTGGTAAGCAACCCCTTTCTCAAGACAGGTGGACAGGCTACACCCTTTTCCACATACTTGGTGACAGTGGCATCTCCCAGTCGGGCTGATATCCCCAGCACCCTGTCGTAAGTAATGATCATGCCATGATCATTTCTACCAGGTTTCTCTTCCTGGTTTTGGCATAGATAGCCATGCCCACGAACACTGAAAAAGGAGTTTCCTTATCCTTTGAATGTCAATGTACACTTGCTCCTTCCTTCTGTTTTGAGAAGCAGTTGTACTGCAGGAGCTGAGCAATAGACAGATCTGACTTATACGAGCCAAACCTCAGCTGTGACTTTATGTTTGCTCCATGTGCGACCATACTAGTGAACTGGAGCAGACTTTGAGGTATGGCATCATTGATGCATCCTTCACTGAAGGTGCCGTCAAACCCGGGCTGATGATCCAGAATATGCTTCCTCAGTACCTTTGCTGCTTTAGCAATCACAAGTGTACCTGAGCAGTCAGATGCCTGAGATAGGACTAAAGCTACATCTTTCTGCAAGGCAAGTAGCACACTTCTTCCTTTCTTGTGTGCTTCTAATTCAGGGATTTCTGTTAACAATTTGTCCTTTAATCTTGTTGTATTTATGGTGGGTGAGGCAATGCCCAATTCTTCCAGGTGCTGCTGGTATAATTGGGATATGTCTGCAAGAAGAATATGGCAGGACCATCCGAATTCAAGCTAGTTTCAATGATATAATTAACCAGATCTGATAGAACCAGTGGATATACATCTGGTTCTTCACTGTGACATTGTTCTTTCTCAAGATTTCAAAGATAGGACTTCTCCCTATTGTAAAGGCTAGTGAGACATACAAGATGCACCTCTCCCTAATGTAAAGGCTAGTGAGACATACAAGATGCAATTACATCACCTCCACCTAGTTTTGCCAATAATTTACCATCATTAAGTGTGTGAGCGCACTCATGTAGTCTCCTGTTGAGATTCATGGTCATTACTTGTCGAAGATCTGATATAGGTGCCACATTTTCGCAAAAAATGCATGCTTCATTGTCATGACTCATTCAACGCTGTTTAGCATGCTTTTCCTGTAGTTCACTACCTTCAATTGTAGATCTTCGCTTTCTTGCATGATCAAGTTTTGCATTATTAAATATGACCCTACAGCTCTTGTGTCAATTTGCCATGTTTTGTCACAGTGTTGCCTCTATGCCAATGCCTTCATCCATCCTTGCTGAGTAAAGTTAAGCAGTGTTTCACCAATCTCCTGGAACAAGGGCGCATTAGTTGAAATCATTACATACCCATCATGTTCAGGATTATGATGTACAGAGGTCAAGGGTGAAGTTAGACCTTCATTTTTCTTGTCTTCCTGGCAAAGACAACATTTGAGCCAGTCGTTCTTCCTTTTGCCCGTGATTGAATTTACACTTACCATTATGAGCGCCTGACTAAGGCCTAGGGGCTATCCTTTTACCACCCTAATCTGATATGCACATTGATGTTTGGGATACAACTAGGTTCGGTCACCCTACACCTAGCCCGATCATTCACCCAGTGCCATTTAAGTCCCATGTGATCTGTACACCCTTGGCTCGGCTCTCCCGAGATGGCACCTCCTGTCAATTCGGGCGTGGCTGTCTAACTAGATCTGCCAACTATATACTTTCTACCAGCTAATTGATGTGGAGCTATTAGACAGCATTTGGGAGACACTAAACTACTAAATTACACTAAAGCAAAGCTAGGTACAGTGTCAGTAAAGCAAGATTAGCTGACACTGAACCCCATGCTGAGTTACACAGTAGTGAAGTCAACAATGTGTCCTGGATGTGCGCTGACATTCACTCTTTTAAACTAAAACTAAAGATAAAACCACCACCTAAATTATATATAGACTTGCAGACTATTACTTTGAACAGGAAGACATTTTTCCATGCCTACTGAATCCTGAGACGCAATTATTTAAGGTTTTTGGCTGTCATATTGGATGCCATCTTTCTGTGTATATGCTATATGAAATCTTTAACAGAAATACATTTTACATTTGCTTGGAGACTGCCTAAAATGTGTATAACCAAAACAAATGCATAACAACACGACCAGAGGCACATGAGTCCCATGTTAAAACCTTGACTAGCGGCCATCT
>NC_089795.1:25190267-25200267 GCF_040412425.1 Macrobrachium rosenbergii
CAACCTGTTTAGCCGATGCACCCTTTCATCCTATGTCAGAATGTCATTCCCCACCCCTTCAAAAATTGTCTGCCCCTCAAAAGGTATGCATATAATGCTAAAGATCCTTGGTCACAATTTTCTCCAAACTCTGAAATCCCCACAAAAAAATCCCCCGGTTGAGAACCTCTGGCTTAATTAAAGACGGATCATCCGTTCCAGTTGCGAAAAAACAGAGTCAAATATTAAATTTATATAACACATTCCAACAGAAATTATTCATTTGACTGCAGAAGAAATAGTAATCATTGACTTATACAACTTCACTAATTCAATTTCAAAAAACCATTTTAATTATTTTTTTGAAACTTTAACTAAACATCTGCAGATCATAATAACATCCAAGATTTGTCCCGAATATGAACAAATTACCAAACAGAAACGGGATTCGCTCCGGTTTCAAACTTATCGTTTCAGCAAATAGATAAATACTGTTATGAAGCCATATAAATCCATATCCTTTATTGTGAGATAAAGCATGAATTATCGGTTGTGTGAATTCAACGGAACGATCTAATTATAATAAATCTGACCTTGCCAAAACATTATAACGTATTGGCCGTTAAATTCATTAATCTATTCTAATGTATACAATTTCAAGTGAGAATGGCTATTTGTCTTTCCATCGTTATAGAGAGAGAGAGAGAGGGATTCTATGGAATTTTTCAAGCTTGTATTTATTATCGTGGAAGATGTAAGCTTTTAGAATATAAAAAGTACCACGGTTTCCCTACGGGAATGCTATTTTTAAAATCCGCAGCCGGCAAGAATTGGAAGTTTTTTCTCGGATACAGATTGTGAAGTTTAATGAACAATTTCGGTCTATTAAGGAACATTTTTCCCTGAGGAACAGGACTTAATTTTGACATACGGAGAAAGCGAGATTAAGTCATTTAACATTAGAATTAAACCGAAAAGGAACTTCGGCATCCCTTCCCCACTTTTCACCGTTTTTAAACCCTTTCACAGATCCTCTTCTCATGTGGGACTGAAAAAGTATTTGAATAGTAAAACATGCGTTGGAAAAAATACTCTAGTACTTGAAAGCAAGAATCATATATATATCATATATATATATATATATATATATATATATATATATATATATATATATATATATATATATATATATATATGAGCGATGAAAATAATGAGTAATCTTTCATTCTATAAACATACAGGCGAAGAAAAAATTATTTTGTCCTTATTTTTATTATCATCACCTCATTTAAATGATATTCGTATCATGCTGTTTTTCACGTCATAATTACAGAAATATATTGTTAAATTCTACTGCTTTAAATATAACACAGTCATGCATAAATACAGATAAATGAAATGTACACTGCAGCATACATGCAGAGGCATGAATGTGCATATTGAGATATGTCATGGTAATGTATTTTAGCGGGTCTAATTTTCAGCCAGGGCCTTTTGGCCGCCATTCCCTGGCAAAGAACGAAAACTAGTTTCCAGTGCAACAAAAAAGATAGCCACTGTCATGTCGCAGTCTCATGTGGAATCACATAAATTTGCCGAAATGTTTCACTGTCTGTCTCCCTCTTTACACATTATTTTGTTGTGTATTTTTTTTTATTTTTATTTTTAAAGCAAAACTAAATTTTCCTCATATAATGAAACTACAGAAGGAGTTAGAAGCCCGAAAGAGAAAAAGGAGAGAGAGAGAGAGAGAGAGAGAGAGAGAGAGAGAGAGAGAGAGAGAGAGAGAGAGAGAGAAATGAATATACATAAAGAACTGGAAACGAGAGAGAGAGAGAGAGAGAAATGAAAATACAGAAAGTACTGGAAACGAGAGAGAGAGAGAGAGAGAGAGAAAGAAAGAGAGAGAAATGAATATACGTAAAGAACTGGAAACGAGAGAAAGAGAGAGAGAGATAGAGAGAGAGAGAGAGAAGATAATGAATATACTGGAAAAACGAAGAGAGAGAAAAATGAAAATACAGAAAGAACTGGAAACGAGAGAAGAGAGAGAGAGAGAGAGAGAGAGAGAGAGAGAGAGAGAGAGAAGAGAAAGGGGGGGGGGGAGAAACAAACTAACATTGGAAAGGAGCGACCAGCAGAGCCACCATGATTGTTGAATAAATGCGTAACAGAGAATACAAAATAAGCCGTGGATAAAGGCGTAATGGAAAACGGTAAGAATTGGGTAAGAGATTTGGCTCTGTGCCAAGAATGGGCCACTGCCCTCTGCCAGACCAGTGGTCTCGGAATCTTCTTCACTGGAAATCCGATTGACTGCTCTGGCTACTGTAGTTTTGGATGATCGGGACTGACAGTAAACGTGTGTGTGTGTGTGTGACTTTTTCTTTGGCTTGACGCTTGAAGATCCTACTGTCAAAACGTACCTTAAAGAATAAAATCAGTAATGCGGAACATGTGCTGGTTATTGATATATATTGCCAATATATATCAAAACTTGTATTCATCAGATAGACCTTGATTGAGTATATATTTTACTTATTTTTACGTTGTATGAATAGGCTACAGACATAAATAGCGAATTGCAATGGGACGAGATAGGCTCGCAGAAAATATAAACAAATGTACAAGAAACAGTCGTTATTCGAAAGTTTATTTTCCTTTGCTCGTAGTTCTTCATTTGAGGAGTGGGTAGAGCTCTCGGCTGGCACGCTGTTGGCCCAGCGTTCGACGCTCCGACCGGCCAATGAAGAATTAGAGGAATTTATTTCTGGTGTTAGAAATTCATTTCTCGTCATAATGTGGTTCGGATTCCACAATAAGCTGTAGGTCCCGTTGCTAGGTAACCAGTTGGTTCTTAGCCACGTAAAATAAATCTAATCCTTCGGCCAGCCCTAGGAGAGCTGTTAATCAGCTCAGTGGTCTGGTTAAACTAAGATATGCTTTTTTTCCTTTCCTCGTTGAAAGTCGCAATGACTGTGAATTAAAGTAAAAGTGGAAAACAGATGAAAGCAACAATTTTAGTTAATCTGAACAATTACTTTACCAAATCAGTCGCCCTCTAGGTCCCGTTGCTAGGTAACCAATTGGTTCTTAGCCACGTAAAATAAATCTAATCCTTCGGGCCAGCCCTAGGAGAACTTTTAATCAGCTCACTGGTCTGGTTAAACTAACATATACTTAACTTATTGCGACCTTCGGAAGTCTGCCGGTCTAGATACGGTGGAGTATGTTTATTTTCCTTCCCTCGTTGAAAGTCACAATGCCTATGAATTAAGTTAAAAATGGAATACAGATGAACACAATAATTTTAGCTGATCTGAACAATTACTTTACCAAATCAGTCGCCCTCTATTGCGACCTTTGGAAGTCTGCTGGTGTAGATACGGTGGGATATGTTTATTTTCCTTCCCTCGTTCAAAGTCACAATGCCTGTGAGTTAAATTAAAAGTGGAATACAGATGAAAACAATAATTTTAGTTAATCTGAACAATTACCTTACCAAATCAGTCGCCCTCTGTTGCGACCTTTGGAAGTCCGCTGGTCTAGATACGACGGTTTCATCGCGGAGGCACCGCCATCTATTGAGAGAAGCAGAACTTGCCACTTGAAGGGGCTAGTCATAGAAAACGCAGCATCGTGAAGCGAGATAAGATGAGTTTAGTATTTATTTTTCCAGCCACCAAAACGACGTTTCCCGGAAAGTTACAAGTTTTTAAGCTATCGTTTGGCCGGAAGTTAGGCGTTCATATGGGGAAACGGACATGACACTTTACCCGGAAGCAACTTTCGTTTCTGTGAATGACCTTAAATAGTTTACCATGTGTACAGGGTATTTAAAATATGTTGTCATCTATTTTCCTTATTATTTCATGAAATTTAGGTCAGAAGGTCAGATGAGTTCTCTCTCTCTCTCTCTCTCTCTCTCTCTCTCTCTCTCTCTCAGATGAGTAACTTTTCAACTTATTGATATACAACCACTAGCGGATCAAGAAAAATTTCATTGGTGGGTGGTGCAATTTTCATTATATATATACATATATATATATATATATATATATATATATATATATATATATATATATATATATATATATATATATATATATATATATATATATATATATATACAGTATATATATACTATATATATACTCTCAATTTTATTATTTCTATAATCGATTTTTTTATTTTTTCCCATTCATATATTTCTCATTTATATTATTATTATCTAATTCTTCAATATTATTATTTTGTCATTGTTTACCGTGGGGGTGGGGGGCACGTAACCTAGACAGCTTATGACCCTTCCGCACAAAATTACTCTTTCTAAATTACTTTTTCATTGCCCGTCCTTCACTAAGTCTCTCTCTCAGTACTTTGTCGTCACATTATCCCATGTTAAAAATTAATAGACCATAAAAGTATCCTATTGCGTCCAGGAAAAAAAATCTTGCTAATGCTGGATCGTAAATTTCTCAGGTATATCCTGATATTTATCAATGAAGGGTTTGAAACAGATAACTTTTACAAGCCCCTCTCTCTCTCTGTCTCTCTCTCTCTCTCTCTCTCTCTCTCTCTCTCTCTCTCTCTCTCTCTCTCTCTCTCTCTCTCTCTCTTCGTGGCATGGCCTTGTTACATCATAATCAAGTGATGCTCAGATCATAACATTTTCTAGACAATTCCAGAAATCGATTTCATTAAGTGTTGTAGGATATGTGAGGTGTAGATATAAATGACATATGGTACATTCATGTAAAAGTTTACAAAATAAGTTGCTCCCCACCCCCACCCTCCAACTACCCCCTCACTCACTATTTCTCACTCTGACTCCACTTTATCATGTAATAATGACGAAGCAATAACTTCAAAATTTTACGATATTATGTGATAAACAAAGCAGATAATTATTCTTCCAAGGTGGTATACTGGTATAGCACACCTACGATTTACGATTCTCGGTTTTCCGTTTTTACTTAAATTTAACAGTGTTCAGTAAACTTGAAAGGTGTTAAAACATTATTTACCTACAAAATCATATATTTCGATTAACAGTCTTCAATCCTGATTAATGGTGATGAGGACTGTAAATCAAGATATATGCTTTATACATATACACATATATATACACGTATATATATATACATATATATATGTATGTATGTATATGTATATAAAATAAAATGTGTTATGTATACACGTATATATATACATTATATATATATGTATATATATATGTATGTATGTATGTATATTATATGTATATAAAATAAAATGTGTAATTATAACGTTATTTGTTAACTGTTTCTGGCTATGGTGAAAACTTACGTAAACAGTGAATCAGATAAAGAGGCATTACCTAAGATTGTAAATGTGTTGATATCTTCAGGCTTCAAAGTATGCATTTCTGGTTAGACTTTATTACCACAGTATATATATATATATATATATATATATATATATATATATATATATATATATATATATATATATATATATATATATATATATATATATATATATATATATATTATTACACATATATGTATATATATATCTATATACATATATATATATATATATATATATATATATATATATATATATATATATATACAGTATATAACTATGTGGTAATACTGTTGTAACCAGAAAGTATACTTAGGAAGCTGGAACATGAAAACATTTATAATCTTAGGATAATGCCTCTCTCTTTATGTGATTCGCCGTTCATGTAAGCTTCCATCGTGGCTAGAAACAATTTTAGAAACAATTTACAGATGACATTAAAGTGTCTCATTTTATTTTACGCAATAGGTCACACAGTCACAGAGTTATTTCGGAAATTTAAAATTCATCACAGTTTCCCTTATGAAAGGAAATTGCTTTTCGCAATAGTTGGAACACAGTTAACTCAAACACAAATAACTTACGTACTTACGACCAGGAAGCATTTGAGTTCAGTATATTGTTGCGAGCCATACTGTGCATGGTCGGTTGAGTAAGATCTTGGATTGTTTCTTTAGCAGTTGGAACCAGCGCTGAGTGGAAAGGAGAGACCGGGAAAACTTTGACTTGTGTTACATCATGCCTCCTTTTCAGCCGCCGTACTTCCAGTTCTTTCAATTTTAGGAAAGTATTTTCAAGGCTATTATATTCCGCGTATACTCCATCTTACCTCCACACTTTTTACTTACCGCAACATATGTTGTATATCAGGTATGTGATCGACATTTTCTATGCGTTCACATTATATCCTTCTATTATCTTTTTTAATTTTTTTTACACGAGAATAAACTGTTCAGTAAAACGTCACAGTAGTAGATTTTGCTTTACCAAAATGAGCGATTGATTTTCACGGCAACAATAAAATCTGACGCCGTTCACTATTGAGGTTTTTAAATTCCATATGCTGTTACACAATATGTCTATCACAGTTTGCATCAGCGAGACCCAGATTTAAAGTTAACACGGTGAAGGGGGGACAAAACTCATTTTATGTCCCCACTGAGGGTACATTTAGCCCACAATGTGGGAGAGGTCCACTTGGACAGCCAAGATGCCAAGAAGGAATGTCCCTGCGCCGTTATCTGTTTTAGTCCTGATTAAGAACTCCCGGGCTAAAGAATGTTAGGCAAGTGACACCACTGGTAGGAGGTGAAAAGGGATATATGATTTTGTGAATACCTAAAGGCTATTATAGAAGCATCCAGAAGAAAGAATATTTCGTTTATCATTTTATTTTTAGGTCTGAGATATTTTTCTGAATCCTACGGGTGGGAAAGGCAACTGTGCTTAGGTGTGCAAAAGATAACTCACTGTGCCACATAAGTATGTAAAGAATAAGTGTAATAAAGATGAATTCACAAATTAGCTGAAGAAGGCTACTTTGATAATGAAATAATTCTCTTGTTTAACGGATGTAGCCGTGTACCAGTAGTTATGCATTACTGATATACTACATTTAAAGTGAAAAAACCTTTTAGACGTTCTATCAAGCGGTTTATTACTGGGTTGTGAAACTTCCCAGTAGCATTATTTGTGTCGTAAACTGCGTTTTGTAACAACTTTTTTTTTATCTTTTATTAGAGAAAATATACAGTATTTTACATTTTTAACAGTATTACAAGCAGAATATAATCAAAGCTGACTTAACTTTACCAAAAATTAACAAATATGATTTTATCTTACTATTCGGGTTGACAAATATTTTATCGTGTACATTTTACAAATAATCTATATATTTCTCATTAACCTTCTATACCACATGATTCTATCATAGAATTCTACACATACCATTTTTTAATTCACATCCACATCAGCAATGATTCAAGGGCCTTCTGGATAGTAACTCATTGTTCAATCACTTGTAAAAAAAAAAAAAAAAGAGCAAAAAAATTTAGGAAAAATTATGAAAATAAAAGGTTGGAGTGATATGAAAACTGTAAATAATAATCCATCCATTTATCGTTGGACCATGATTGGCTAAAAACTCACTAATTTCCTTTATATCTATAATGGTAATCAAGGTTTGTTTGACGTCAGCCACACGTGAATTTCGACCTATAGTCAGCTATTGGAGAGGATACAGGGGCGATGAGACTTGTTCCAGTAAAAATAATAAAAAAAAAAAAATTTCTCGCTTTACTCTTTTATTTCCCTCATCCTCACCCTATTTTCTTCTTGGATAATTCTTTGTATATATACTAAAGACTCGTGCACACGCTCTGTGCATATATCTATCTATGTCTATATATATATATATATATATATATATATATATATATATATATATATATATATATATATATATCTATATATATATATATATATATAACTAATATATATATATATATATATATATATATATATATATATATATATATATATATATATATATACATACATACATATAATTTACCACCAGGAAAATAGCACTGATGTGAACCCTCACCGGTTTTGGCTTTATTTTTAAGCCATTATCTGAGGACTGATACATAGTGGTAGAAATTCACAATACATATGTTAGACGGACAGCACAAATATACAAACGCTTGAAAACCAAAAATCCACATCTGATGGAGCCGTACATTCATCTGCGGCTGAGGTCAGACACTCTATTTTAATATCTGTTTATCCTTCCCGTCAATATCTACTATCTTCCTTCAAGTTCACTTATTTTATATATTTCTTTGTTAATTAATGCATCAAGAATATACAAGCCTTGTCCGATATTCATATTCTCATAAAAAACTTTCTCTTATAAAACAGGTATAAAATGCGTCGAAGTTTCTTCGGCGCAATCGAGTTTTCGGTACAGCCGCTACAGCGTATATTCAAGGCCATCGAAAATAGATCTATCTTTCGGTAGTCTCGGTATAATGCTGTATGAGCCGCGGCCTTTGAATCTTTAACCACGGTCCGGCGGTGGCCTATCGTTGCCAGAATCACGAGTATGGCTAACTTTAACCTTGAATAAAATAAAAACTGCTGAGGCCAGAGGTTTGCAGTTTGGTATGTTTGATGATTAGAGGGTGGATGATCAACATACCAATATGCAGCCCTCTAGCCTCAGTAGTTTTTAAGATATGAGGGCGAACAGAAAGAGTGCGGAGAGAAAAAAGTGCGGACAGACTGACAAAGCCGGCGCAATAGTTTTCTTTTACAGAAAACTAACTAGACTCAATGATGATTCTATCCAGCGAATTATTAGAAAAACATCTATCTTTTTGCGCTCTTGCTCAGCTCACTGTGCGATTGGTTTCATTAACACGTACGAAAATTCCACTGTTCACCTGTGCATTTCTGACACATTTTTCTTTTTAATGGCGCGACGGTCTCCTACTGAGGTTGTCCGTGTTGCATGTGTGCTTACCAGCCTGTTGTTGTCATTCTCTTAATATCGTATAGCGTACTTCGACAACCATTCCGACTATAATGTAACAAAAACTTAGAGAATGAAACAAATAAACCAAGAAAATACGGCGAAAACTTTATAGCGGGTATATAAACTGGAAATAAAGCGGAAAGTCCGGTAATAATCAAATACGCTCGAAACTAGAATTTGAAAAAAAAATTGCCATATAAACTGAGTGAAAAACTCTAGCAATAAGAAAAAGCCTAGTATACAAATAAAAACATTTTAAAAACTATATCATTGTCTGATAACAATGTGATAACAGTTGTAAGTGTGCTTTGTTATCGCGATACAGAAACGAAATTGAAAAGTGAATTTGTATTATTCATAAATATCTAGTAGTTTGAAATTAATGAAAATTTATTTTTTAACAAAAGCCAAAGTTTTTATGGTCTTCAGTCGGTGACAAAAGCAGCCAATTCTCCGCAATTATTCTGAACCAGAATCTGACAACGAATCGGGGAATGTAAGATTATTTACAGTTGAAGAGAAGTCAAAATTTTCTCAAAAAATCCACCATCGTTAGAGGATAGCAATATCCTGTGATCCCCATTTTCTGGTAAAATTTTCTAAACCAATTTTATAACAAGTAAAAAATACCCCGAAGTTTCTTCGGCGCAATCGAGTTTTCTGTACAGCCGCTACAGCGTATAATCAAGGCCACCGAAAATAGATCTATCTCGGTACCGCGTATAATCAAGGCCACCAGATATAGATCTAACTTTCTGTGGTCTCGGTATAATGCAGTATAAGCCTCTGCCCATGAAACTTTAATCACGGCCGGGTGGTAGCCTGTTCTGTATCGTTGCCAGACGCACGATTATGGCTAATTTTGACCTTAAATAAAATAAAAATTACTGAGGCTAGAGGGCTGCAATTTGGTATGCTTGATGATTGAAGGGTGAATGATCAACATACCAATTTGCAGCCCTCTAGCCTCAGTAGTTTTTAAGATTTGATGGCGGGCAGAAAAAGTGCAGACAGTAAAAAGTGCGGACGGAAGACAAAGCTGGCACAATAGTTTTCCTTTACAGAAAACTAAAAAATGTAACACACCGTCAGTGACTTTCGAAGTGGATAAGAATGACATAGATTGTTTCTTTG
>NC_089795.1:25205267-25250267 GCF_040412425.1 Macrobrachium rosenbergii
ACTCGCGTAGATCTTCTGGTGTGAGGAGTTTTCTTCGAAATTATGAATGGTTTGAATGTATATTTATCTGTATTTATCTCTCTGTCCATCTTTCTCATGTCTATCTACCTATCTATATATATATATATATATATATATATATATATATATATATATATATATATATATATATATATATTATATACATGAGAAGAGGAAAATTATATATATATATATATATATATATATATATATATATATATATATATATATATGAGAGAGACATGGCTGAGATAAACAATACAAACACACAAAATGAGCAATATTTATGACAGCTTAAATTACTTCTATTTTAATGATAATTCATTCAATTTGAGACAAAGAAGAGAGAGAGAGAGAGAGAGAGAGAGAGAGAGAAGCTAACTAGATAAATATTATATGAGTCAATCGGTCGAGAAACATGCCAAGCGCCATCCTGGGCCACAGTATTTTTTAATCTAATTTATTATATTTTAAAGATGGCACTTGGCATGTTTCTCGACTGAAAAGCTCATATGTGATAGTTCATGCCGCCACTTCCTCAACCAAAAGAAAGAGGAAGAGCGAAAGAGAGAGAGAGAGAGATGTTGAGCGAGACGAAAACGGAATAAACAATTCATGGAAGAAAAACAGGTATACAGGAAGAGAGAAATGTTTCTCTGAAGAGCAGAAACCAAAATAAATGTTTCAAGAACAACCCAGCAACCGCTTTTATAGTAATATTCTTCATGAACTTTCTCTTTTTTTTTTTTTGGAGAGCAAAGATTCTTCGAAACTCTTTAATTAAAAGTCGCAATATCATTATGTTTTCGCAATGCAAATGCACCTCTGAGTTATTCTTTCAACCTAAGTTAACGAAAAGTTGAAAGTTTGCAACTTTGCTAATTAATGCAGCAGTCGAGTTAGACACCCTGGCTCATATTCTATCAAGTTTTCCTTGTCTTTAGGATGAAATTTCTCGCTTTATACAAAATACATTGATTCTGAGATGGAAATTAAATTGAAAGACAACCAACCAATGTCTGAGTCCATGTTTTCCTTGAGTTTAGAATAAAACATCTCATTTTTTTTCAGAATGCACAATGAAATCACAAGAAAATTAAATAACGTCTATGTAAATAAACAAGGAAACATATTAATGTACCGTAATTAATAGATTACCTGAATTTTTTTCTGTTTCTTTCTACTGCCGTCATATAGCATCGAGTAAATACCGGTAAAGATTTTTAAAAAAAGTTGTTTCAAAAAAGAAAGAATGAAGGAAATTAAGAAGGATTTTCAGTATGATAAACTTATCCTGCATCATCTGCTATAAAATGAATATGCTAGTGATGGCTTTAATATAAAAATTACATTAAAAGTTAAAATTGAGAAATATAGATTAGTACCTTGAATGCTGGTTTCTTTTTCCTTGTATAATGCTTATAACAATAAATTATAAATGTTTTTATGACCAGTGAGTTATCAACACTATTCCTTCTAATCCTGTAATACCTGTAACATAAATCGTATCAGTAATAAATGTCCATCGTTCCATCACACCGAACAATTACTGATCGAGTTGGCGGTTCTGCATCATCTGCTCCCTGTCATTATATATATATATATATATATATATATATATATATATATATATATATATATATATATATATATAACTATCTTATTTCTTTAAAGATTAGGGTATTTAATAATAATAATATTTACGTTTGTCTGTGGTGGAGCAGGCTAATGCGTAGCTGGGCAATTTGTATTCCAGTTGGATGGCTGCTAATATTGACGAACCCTAGTTTGCGGAGAAGACCACCTAACTTGGGAATTAGTTTTAAGGTATGAAACTAACTCTCTAAGTTTGTGGTAGTTAACTCTCCAAGGGACTTTGCTTAATTCTTGGGAATCTCTCTCTCTCTCTCTCTCTCTCTCTCTCTCTCTCTCTCTCTCTCTCTCTCTCTCTCTCTCTCTCAAAGTACAGGGGAATATTATTCGAAGTCTGCTTGTCAGAAACTTTCACAAATGAAACATTCTTGGAGAGTTTGGCTTTAATTGCAGTAACAGGAAGCCAGGTTTACGCATTCCTGTGTAAATATCTTCATCCATAATGCATTAGAATGATTTACTTTTAATCAATCCGCGTTTAGATAATGACGATGTTCTGACTTTATGGTCGTTTTTAAACTGCTGATATGGAAAACAGACTTTCAGTCATTTACGTCTAATATTGTCTGTGGCGAGATTGATCAAAACGAGCCAGCTGTCTTAAAGGTGAATTATTTAATAAGGAAGAGAAATGTTTGCAGCATTATCTTGTGACCCGCAACTGCGAAAGTTCGTCCAAAGTGAGAATGGTGTTTAGTATAATGGCAAGTGCTTCGTAAGTTTTGCCAGAAATCATGGAAAGATAGTGTGCGCAAGATAGCATCTATCCAATACAAAGACCTCTTAAAATTAAACCTTTGGTCGTGTACACGTAACACCAAACCATTTCAGGTAAATAAATGTTGACCATCCTAGGTTCACCTGGCAAGGAAGCCATAGACAATTTCTCGCCAGAATTTAAGAATTTAAAGGGAGACAGGACAAGTATATGTGACGATACTGGACTGTTGCACAAAAATACATATTCCAGAACAAGTATATGTGACGATACTGGACAGTTGCACAAGAATACACATTCCAGAACAAGTATATGTAACGATACTGGACTGTTGCACAAAAATACATATTCCAGAACAAGCATATGTGACGATACTGGACTGTTGCACAAAAAATACATATTTCAGAACAAGTATGTGTGATGATACTGGACTGTTGTACAAAAATACTTATTCCGGAACAAGTATATGTGACGATACTGGACTGTTGCAGAAAAAATACGTATTTCAGAACAGGTATATGTGATGATACTGGACTGTTGCATAAAAATATATGTTCCAGAACAAATATATGTGATGATACTGGACTGTTGCACAAAAATACGGTGCAGTGTATAGGATCCATGGAATGGAAAGACAAATTCTCTATGGCAAATATATAATGAATACTTCATTTTGTTGAACCTTTTAGTCGTTTTTCCTTCCAAGAAGCCGCACGCCTTCAAGGACAAAGTGAAGAGTCATCCACACGTTTTCTTGCAAACTTTTTTTTTTTTAGGAATGGATTCACCTTTGTTTCATTCCGAGAGACAAGAAATTTCTTGTTTCTGGACATTCTTGAATGGAAAAGGTTTTCCTTTTAAGGTCTTACTTATAATGGCCATGGTCTCGGACCCTCCTCATCTATTTTTGAATTTTTATGGTGCGTCATGAAAACGTGTTGGTAATTTATCATACATAAATATCACAAACAAGCTGAAAGTAAGTCAACAACCGTACTTTGGCAAATGATGGTTAAAACTACCAAGAACTCTCTGACTTGTATTCAACATATTTGTGACTTGTGTGATAAATTACCGACCTGTATCTATGGCATGTTTTACTGTTGTGAGGACGAACCCTTTCGTTTGCCTTATAACGCAACCTCACCGCTGCAACTTCTAAACCAAGTTTTATTCTCTATGGGAAAAGCGGCATGTTTGACCACAATGGAGCAATGCTGTAGGGGAGGGAAAGAAGACGTTGATTATGATTCTAAAACTGTAAATCACTGTCTTTAGTTTAAAAAAAAAAAACTATAGAAGTACTTCTGAAAACGTAGGGTAACCACTCAGCGGGCGTGTCAGCGTCTGATTAAAGGCAGAAATGATGAGAGTATTGTGTTATGCTTTCAACAATCTGGCGATGAACAAAGCTTGAGAGCCAAGCATCCTTTGGCCTATATTCATAAGGCAATGACATGTCTGTACCAAAACTGAGCCTAACAAGGGACAAGTCTGTTCAAGTAATTTAAATATTGAAAAACTATCACTACGTAGCTTGTGGAGGCAGGTGAATTGTAGTAGGTGTTCAGTGCTTTATTTTAGTAAGTGCTCATGACATCTGCCCCCATTATGCCTAAGTTCTAAATAGATACCGATTCTAAAGAAACCAGTCTATGGTGTGTAATTTTCAGAAGTCTGTGATCGTCTCGCCAATCACCGGTATAAAATAAAACTGTTAAACCTGTGTTGATGTTTCCCGACCGACCGTATACCTACACCTCTGAGCAAAGTCTTGCGAAAGGGCAGGACAGTGCTTAAACGCCCTCTCCTCTCAAACAGGACTTGGGGAAGCAAGACAATGGCCGCTGTTGTTATGGCAGACAGACAATGCGTTCCTAAACCCCCATCCCAGCTCACAGGAACAACAATGTGTGCCAGTGAGAGTCGATTGAGGCTTGACCTCGGGGCTCACAAGGTGTGAGTCGCCAACAATGCCGCTGAACTACCTTGATACAACTACTCTTGATAATTGTGCAGCTGGTAAATTGAAACCAGGTAAGGCCCTTGCAAGTCGGAGAGCTTTATGGAGTGAAGCTCTCAACAACTTTCAAGACTTCATGAAACTTTTAAAGATAAATCTATCTCTATGAAACATAAGGTGGATGAAAGTATATTTCTTTTTTTGAGAGCTTTACGATCAATAAGAAAAATATTTTTATAAGACGATCCACGTCTGTGAGGTAACTTGAGTGTACACCATACCTCCTACTGGCGCCTTAGGAGAAGATCCTTTTCATACAGCGATTTGAAAAACGTCTAAATATAGAGTTTGTCTTTGCATTCAAGCTTTTAATGAGTTTATTGTTGCCCTTTGAATTTACTTGCGTGAATTTGTTCTCAACAATAAAAAAAGTAGAGAAAATAAATAAAAAAAACTATCAGCCACAGTGCCTAGGTTTGAAAATTCTTACACAAATGCTATCCATTGCTCCAAAATCTCACTCTCTTTCTCTTTCTCAATTTTACAACCGAATCATTTGATTTACCAGACCGCGAAATATTGAGCAAATCATTAAAGTACCAATTAGTACTGACTGCAAATGTATGCTACTATTCAGAGCTCTGACATGAATTCAAAGGTGCATCTGTAACTTGAATTTCCTGTGACGGAACTGATGTTCAATTTATCTTTCCGTAGGAGACCATATGTGTGCTTTTACTCATCCCACTGCAGACACAAAGGCCAGCCAAATATGTATTCAGCTGGAAAGTAGTAATTGAATGGTAATCCGATATCGCTAGTTTTATTAAATTCTGTGCGTGGTCATTGCATTGGTAAAAGCAACCAAAATGTAGAGAAACTGTTCTTGAGTTTAATTTAGCCGGTAATGAACATGATATATTATCGAATTTGTGAATGAGCAATAGCACTATGAAAATTAGTTTATACTAACCACACACACATACACACATCGGCTGCACGCACGTACGCACATACAACCATACACATAAACACACATTTTATATATATATTATATATATATATATATATATATATATATATATATATATATATATATATATATATATATATAATATATATATATAGTGTGTAGTGTGTGTATGTTAATATATATGTACTGTATATATATAAATTATATATATATGTGTGTGTATATATGCATATATATATATACCATATATATATATATATATATATATATATATATATATATATATATATATATATATATATATATATAATATAAATATGTGTGTGTATGGGTAATGAATATGATATAGTAACTTATTTGTGAATGAGCATTAATCACTAGAAATTAGTTTGTATATATATGTACATATATATATATATATATATATATTCATTACCCCATAAATTTAACTTATGGACAGTTTCTCCTTATTGTAGTTGCTTTTGCCAGTGCATTGGCCACGCACCGATTTTAATAAAACCAAAGGATGTCGGACTATCATTCAGTCTCCCTATATATTTATTTATTTATATATATATATATATATATATATATATATATATATATATATATATATATATATATATATAATTGTAACCTAAACCATTTCCTGATGAGAATCAACTCAACGATCACTATTACATACTAGTAAATGCTAAATCATGAAAAAAAACCTTGTACTACCAAATATCACCGGTCATAGATGATTCATAGTCCTACGCACTAGGCACATTGGCCTAACGTTCACCCTTCCTAATCACTTTGCGCCTCTCACTCACTTTCCCCGATGGGTACCTTCCTTTCCAAAACGTCCCTTTTTCCTCTGTTTAGCTTGTGGTTCATATCTACGTACAATAAGTAAAAAGCCACAATAATATATATGAGCGATTGCATTTCCGAAATACGAAAAAAAGGGTTAAAAAAGGGAGTTTTCGACCGTTTGCACAACGGTCCTCTTCAGTTGGGTGAAGAGGACCGTTGTGGCAAACGGTCGCTCCAACACACCCCTAATTTTCCCATTTTGGAGATACAGTCTCTCATACAATATTGTGGCTTTTTACTTATCATTTCCGGTCACATTATAGTGATGCACCATAGGTATTTATGTATGTTTGAAGCCCAGAACGTTGCGTGCAAGACCAGTTACTTGTTCCCTGTCTGTGCCACTAACTAGCTATTTTTAAAACGTTTAATAAGATCAAGTTTCCCTGTATACCCATGTCTAGGGCTTCCCTAAAACAAATATTTTATAGCGTGCAATTTAGCGACATATAAAAGAACCAATTAGCAAATCTAGGCGAGAAGGAAAATCTTTCTGATAAACGAATAGGCTATATAACCTCTGTTAGACCTTATTCATAACAGTTCCTATAATTCATGTATAAGAAATACGGCCTAGGCATGTAGAACTGAAATTAAATTGAAACTTGAAATTATAAAAATTTGAAACATGATCTTGATAGAAATCCTGGCTGTAAACCTGTATCGAGATCACTCCCAAGATCAAGTCTTAAGACATATATATTATTTCAACAAACACTTAAACAAGTGAAGATGTCAGCAAAAAAACAGAAAAAAAAATCTGTTCGCTTGGAGTAATTACATAGAATAGTTTTTACTTCCTTAGCCGTTTAACCTAATAACGAAGCGTGGTTACCCCATCAGGATTGACTTCGAAATAACGAAACGTGGTTACCCCATCAGGATTGACTTCGAAATCAAAATCACTAGAAAAACAAGAGCAAGAGAATTTCTGTATTCAACATTTTATAGCATTAATTAACGTTATGACGGGAAATTTTAATTGCTGCGCTGAGCTGCACCAGTTCTCTGCTTCCCAGAAATACTTTGACATCGTTAAAACCATTTTCAATATATGAAAAACATAATAAAAGCTTATGATTTTCAGGTATTGGATTCATGTTTGGATTTATCCCTTTAGAGATGTGGTTCAATCAGACAAAAGAATTATATTATCTATGCTGTGATTGATGACTAGTTCGCCCTTCAATTAAAATAGCATTTTTACAATTCTTTTAAAGGTACTGAATGTCGAAACCCAGTTATTAATATGGATAATATTGTAGAATGGGGAAATTTGCCTTATAGAAATAATTTAGAAGTTTTTAAAACCATATATATAATTCGAATTTTATATCCGTAGAAAGGGTAACAGTAACGAAAAAAATAAAGATTGTGCCGGTGTAATTTCTGAATCTGATTAATTTCCTCCCCTGTCTCTGTTTTCTACTCTCTCTCTCCCCTCTAATATGTATATATATATATATATATATATATATATATATATATATATATATATATATATATATATATATATATATATATATAATATATTAATATATTATTAACATCACATACACAATTGTTCTGTTCATTAGTAGAATTGTACTGAAGGACCTCATTCAAACTGGATGGTATCTAATGGGTATTTATTCAGAAAAAGTCACAAGCTTTCTTGGACAAACAGTACGGATACTTGATAATGTGGGCTGTTTGTCCAAGAAAGTTTGTAAACTTTTTCTGAATAAATACTCCGTTAGATATCATCCAGTTTGAATGAAGTCCCTTTCAGTAATATATATATATATATATATATATATATATATATATATATATATATATATATATATATATATATATATATATATATATATATATGTATATATATATATATATATATATATATATATATATATATATATATATATATGTAATTTTATTTAAGCTTATTCTTGAAGTTCTTAATCTTAAATATATATATATATATATATATATATATATATATATATATATATATATATATATATAAAGTGTAATTTTGTTTAACCTTATTCCTTGAGGTACGGATCATAAAATAACATACTTAAAATAGACAGGAAGATATATTTGTTTGTTGCAACATCATCACAGTGTGTGGTTTCAAGACCCCTTACAAAATGCCCATGGTGACTTTTATCTATAAGAATCCTTTAGTACGAACTTCCCAATGTGTGTTGAAAAGCAAAAATTTATGAAGCA
Source organism: Macrobrachium rosenbergii (assembly GCF_040412425.1). Classification (NCBI taxonomy): domain Eukaryota; kingdom Metazoa; phylum Arthropoda; class Malacostraca; order Decapoda; family Palaemonidae; genus Macrobrachium; species Macrobrachium rosenbergii. Next base: position 25,213,674 of record NC_089795.1, read on the forward strand.
TTCCACGCTCATGAATGAAAAACGCAACCAGTTGATTGGCTGATTTTCGGCATCCAGCTGTTTAGAAGAATATAAGCATCCAGTTATATCCGCACTTTTTTCTGTCCGCACTTTTCCTGTCCGGCCTCAGATCTTAAAAACTACTGAGGCTAGAGAGCTGCAAATTAGTATGTTGATTAGCCACCCTCCAATCACCAAACATAACCAAATTTCAGACCTCTAACCTCAGTAGTTTTCATTTTATTTAAGGTAAAATTTAGCTGTAATCGTGCATCTGGCAACGATATAGGACAGGACACCACCGGGCGGTGGTTAAAGTTTCATGGGCAACGGCTCATACAGCATTATACCGAGACCAACTAGAGATAGACCTATTTTCTGTGGCCTTGATTATACGATGTACAGAAAACTCGATTGTGCCGAAGAAACATCGGCACATTTTTTACTTGTTTTTTTTTATGAAATTTCTAGGATTAAAAAAAAATATGAGTTTAATTTTTGTCAGTGCCCACAGAAATGAAGGTAATTTTCAGAATCGCCTTTAATGTGGCGTCTTCAAGTTACTCATGATTGACGATTTTCGCTTTCTCTTATTACAATAAAGATATTCTCTTTTGTAGTAAACAGAACTAGGACGTTCTTATTGCAGCCTCCATTCTAATTCTATTTTGTACATTGCTTTAAACTCATTTGAATTTTGAAACCGGATTAAAGTAAACGAAAAACTAATTTGGCTTCCGTGTCTTTCCTGATCACTCTGTTTCTGTGGACAGTAAGTCTTCCTGCTGTTACGAGTATTTTCCTCTCGCAAATTTGCAATCGTTAGTTTCCCCTTCTGAGTTATGGAGCATCATATATTCAACAATTCCAACTGAAACAGTTCTGTTACATGAATATCACTAATCACACTAAACCTAGTCAATGCTATGGTTGCGCATTCTAATTATGCTGTTAATATTTTCATATTTATTTTGCGCTTATAAACATATATAATATTGTTTTTGTTTTTCATTCCATGCTCCTCTGTTATAATCATTTGACCGTAGCTATATATATGCTATTGAAGGAGTTAGATGGAATTACTCATGATTTTCTTTGTTGAAGAAACAGCAGTATTGTACATAATTTCACAGAAATTAAAGTTTTGTGTACCTTTAAAAGATAACATACTGTAACTTCATAGGGAAATTATGCCAAAGTTTGTCTAAATTTCATTCATTATCCCTTACCTAACGTCAAATTAAGAAAAAAAAAAAGTCCTTGTCTCTTAATGTAGGTTAATTTGCCTTTTGTTCCTTAAATACGCATTTTGAAGCTGTGACCTAAAAATGTGGCGATGCTCTCACAGCATTATCCATACAGAAAAAAAAAAAAATCTATCACTGAACTGATACGCAGTGTAGAAAACTGAGCCTCATTACACATGCAAATGAAGATAGCATCGCCCTGCCAAACATATCCCCTGCAAGAAAAATTTACATGCAAAAAGCATCACCTCGAGAACCAAAGTCCGGAAGGGCATCTGAATGCAAATAGCATTCATTGCCGGTGTGGCCAGCGTTCCTTCCAGACTCCGTTGGAGGTTACAGCCTTTCTCAGTTTCTCAGGTACCCAGAACCATTGGTTTTCTTTACTTCCTTCTTTTCTTTTTCTTATTTTTTCGATCATCATTACCTATCTCTTCATCCAGATTTCCTATTCATTTTCAACATTTATGTATTACAGGCTGCACCAGCAGCAGGGTCCGTGCATGCGTGAGGCTACCTTTAATCTATAAAAAACTATAAAATTTTATTAAACTGCCAATTCTTCGGATCAGCTATAAATGTTCAGAAGTGACTAGCCTGTCCAACTATCAAAGTTCTTCATTGGAGGGGTGGGTAGAGCTTTGGCTAGGACGCTGTTGGCCCAGCGTTCGACTCTCCGACCGGCCAATGAAGAATTAGAGGAATTTGTTTCTGGTGATAGAAATTCTTTCGTCGTCATAATGGTTCGGATTCACAATAAGCTGTAGGTCCCGTTGCTAGGTAACCAGTTGGTTCTTAGCCACGTAAAATAAAATCTAATCCTTCGGGCCAGCCACAGAGTTGTTAACCAGCTCAGTGGTCTGGTTAAACTAAGATATACTTTTCTTGTCCAACTATCAAACTTGATTACAAAAACGTTACTGATAATACTGCAACCACAACAACAAATACAAGTATTCCAATGCACGTAATTAATTCCGCGGCTGTTTTTGCCATCATTTTTAATCAATATAAATATGAATAATGTAATTGCTGATATTATCTTTATTTGCATTTCTATGAGTATTATCTTCAGAACCACGTGTTTTGGCTGAAAATTATTCATTTTATTATGATTACAAAGCTGCTTAATACAGCTTGTCGCTACTGTTCAGGCTTTAATCTGATAAGTAGTACATGTCTCAGTTGCTCAAAAGAAATTCTAAAGACTCATTATAATAGTGCGAGCATGTTTCTATTCATGTTTCATATATATATATATATATATATATATATATATATATATATATATATATATATATATATATATATATATATATATATGGAAATATATATATAAGACTGAAAATGTAAAAAACTGAAAATGTGAATGGATTATTCGTTCAGTTTTTTGTAATCTAGATACTCTCAAATCACATCTGCCTGCCAAATTCAGCACTCTACACCACATAACACTCTTCTGCTTAGGTTAATATAAATTCTCACTTAACTATCAATAATATCGTTGGTACTTTTCACCTAATTGGTTATTAATCATTCACCTGTATGTTCGAAGACTTTTGTAACATAAACTGACTTATTCTCAGTACGAAGTGATACCATACTTTACTTTCAGTTTCAAGCTTTACGTTTAAATTAATAGAGAGGCACTTAAGAACATATGCAGACGATGCATACGACTTCCCTAATGAGCCTGGGCATCGTTAAGTTTAATGCAAATGTGAAGGTACAACTACGATATCGTGCATTAACATATGGCAACCCACGTACGGCGTAATTATACTGCTAATCTTTTCTTCCAGACCTTTGAAGATATTAAAGGAATATTGGCCTGAGGTGTGAATGAAGCATAACTATCCGTGCCAGATTTTTCACCTTGAATTCTCACAAAAAAAAGCTTAATATAGCTTGAAATATGATGTGAGTTGTTAAGAAAAATTAGCCCAAGAACCAAGGAGAGAAACACGTAAGCATTGAAGACTACGGATCACCAACAAAGTTAAATATCAGAGTATCGACTTAGTATATATTCGGTACAGAGATTTCTAAAAGTACTTTCTGGTGATCTTAAAAGAGCAGAATCAAAGAAAAGGTTAGATTAAGCAATTCTTTGTCACCAAAGGCGTTTTGTTTCAAGTAGTGCCGTAAATGGTTGCAAGTAACAAGTCCGAGGATAATAAATCATTAAGGTGAACTGTCCTGTCCCCCGAATGCTCTGATATCGAAGAAATATAAAGACAGAACTTTGCGATTGAGTACAAATGAAATTAAATATAAAACTGTCGTAAGATGGTAGCTAGTCTTTTATTTATTCTATGACATTCCCGGATTGAAAATGAAAATAATCGAGGGTAAGTTACTCAATTCTTCAGAACTTCAGAAAACTGCTCTGCCCGTTTAAAATCTGTTTCGCTGTAGGTTAATATGTTTCTGAATCCAACTAACATTTTTGTTAGCAAGTTCTCTGAATATATAGTTCTGATTTTTGGCTGTACGATAAATATTCCCCACAAAATGGATCTGAAAGCATTTACTCCTGATTATATTTTTTTTTTTTACTATTATGGTAACTTGTGTCTGTTAGAAAAGGTATATCAAATGCATCTGAAAAATATTTAGTGAATATTCTCATAGGCTATAAGTGATTCTCCGCCAAAGAAAGCTTGTTTTTTTTCAGACCGATGAATTCTAACCAATTGTTGAAATGTAGTTTTCTCCCGTACTCAAATAGTTTTTCTTCTTAAAATGCATGTTATTAATTTTCTGGTTCTTCACCAACTACTTTGCAGCCTTCTTTACTTGGCTGCATCAATTGCTTCAAATATGAGTAATGAGAAAATAGACCGTTGTCTTTTACTTGTATTGTTGCTAGAGCTTTTCTGTGCTATGTAAGAAAAATTCAAGTGTTGTATGAAGTCACTGAATTGATTTTTGAAGGAAATTAAATTCATAAGGATTTTCCTAGTTACTTCACAACAGCCTTAGAAAAAAGGTTTAAAGAAAGGGTAATCTCTCAATAAAATTTATCTCATGGATAACAATAAGATGTTAAGCGATGCTCAGTGTCTTATATTTTTCTTAAGGAACGTTCAAAAAATATATAATAGAGCGAAATTAAAAGCGTATACTAAAAGTAGTGAAGAAAATAATACAATAAATTCAAAATCTTTGATTTACACAGGGAAAAATAGGTCTTTCGTTATAAGGATACTCCAGAATCCCATATCAAGCTTTTACTCAAAATTTTTAAAGAATCTTTTGAAGATGCCATTTACATAAAACCGACCCCATATTTCTACTTCATTCCCCCTCCCATCAGCTTCAGTGTTCACACTCAATCGTAAATTTCACTTTCTTTGTCTATTATACCTGATGCACCAAGAATACCTGAATGAAGTCTCATAACTTAGCAGATTTTAGTTCCTCTTAGACTTAGTTACGACCTATTTTTCAATCTCAACTCCAGACGAGGACTTCGATTCAGTTTTACAAAAGGAATTTCTCCCGAACGTGGCATTTCTGCGATGGTTTTAGTTACTCGGGTCTATCCCATATCTTATTGGGCTGAATTAAAAAAGAAAATAGGTGTTATATACTTTACTTCGGTCTTGTTGTTTATATTTATCCTGGGCAACGAATGACCCTCCGATCCTGTTTTCTCGAATTTTATTCCTCTCTGTTGCAAGCTGTTATAGTATCTTTTCTGCAGCGATTATTTTAGCCACTTTTCCGTTGAATTTAAGATAAGACCCTATTCCACATTCACAAACCTAGCAACGCCTGATAAGCAACCTACTCTCACATATTTGCTATGTAGAAGTAATTGATCTTCTGGTTTTGTGGTCCATTGACTTTCTTCAATATAATTCCGGAATTCGGAAATACATTTCTCAGTCCGTTTTTCCTGATTGCTTATAACTTTTGTCCTTTAAAATGTAAGTCTCTCGCTCCCTCCTGGGATATTTATCCCGCATCCTTGCATTTCTTGGCCATTTCTCGTGTGTTTCCCTGGTGGACGTCCTAAATAAATAAATAAAAAGCAATGCCCCGACCGTTCAAATAGCACATGCAAAACTCAATATTCTTAACAGATTAACATGTTAATTGTAGTCCAGAAGTGGTCTTTACACAGGAGAGACATTATAGAAAAAGAGCATCGTGTAGAAAGCAAGTTTTATTGGTAATGCGGGAAATAAAATAAGTGGTATTATGTAAGTTTATCTTCTTTCACTAGGTACATGTTCTTTTTTTTTTTTTCTTTTCAAAGAATGCCTCAAGTGCCCTTTACCGCTCAACTCATCGATGAAGGCAATCGGATACAATAGGTTAACATGTTGACTCGGCATTCACTGAGAGAATTATTCACTTCACAATATCTGGCCTTCAGAGTACATACACTTTCAGGTAAAAGAAAACGTTATTTTTCTTTACTTGAACTGTTTCACTCAATTCTCATATATCTCAGTATTTGATACTTTTTCGTTTGTTCTTTTAATGTTTAAAATTTCTTCGTCCTTTTTTTAAGTATTTTTTTTTATGCAAATAGACTTGAAATGTATTCACAGCGTTTAATGATGCTCACTGTTTCTTTCAAATGTTTATGATTATTAAGTAGGGATATAGGCTTTTTACTTGAAACACACGTGGGTTTTAAGGTGTTCTGAGATCTTAACACTTCTGCACACACACAAACACACAAACACGCACACACACACACACACACACACACACATATATATATATATATATATATGTATGTATGTACGTTATATATATATATGTATGTATGTATGTACGTTTGTATATAATATCAGTATATATATATATATATATATATATATATATATATATATAACATATATATATATATGTGTGTGTGTGTGTGTGTGTGTGTGTATGTGCAAAGTGCTAAAATCTGAGAACACCTTAAAACCCATATGTTTCAATTTTGGAATTAGTTTAAGCTGTCACAACGAAATTGACATAGTTTATTTGAGCTAAAATGAGAAATGATATATATGTGTGTGTATGTGTGTGCATCTGTGTGTGTGTGACGCACACAAAAATACTCGTACACACCATGAACAAACTCTCCAAAGAAAAGCTCCACATTGCTGCTTCAAAACCGCAAAAGGAAGGTATATCAGCCACGACGTTATATATACAAGATTTTCTTCGCAATTAGAATTATATCTACTGAATAATACCTACACAGGCAGATAATTTCTCATTTTAACTCAAACAAATTATGTCAAGTTCGCTGTGGTAGCTTAAACTAATTCCAAAATTCAACCGGGTCTCTAACAACCAAGCAATTTCCTCTTATTATAAAGTTCGACTTTCCCCTCATTTATCTCCATCCTTTCATCCCTGTCATCTTTGTCTTTCTCTGCCTCCTTTATTATTAAATCGAGAAAGATCATAGTGAAAAAAGTCAACCGTGAAAAAAGATAAAACGCCAGATATTTCTGGCCGGTAATGGACGGCGCTGTTTGAATTTTACACTTCCCTTGAGTGCCTGGGCAAAATTTTTTTAATGGAGGACACCCAAGGACATCTCTACACGCGTGGAGTGGGAAATGAGGTAAAAGGTTTATGGGGTAGAATATAAAAATAGGAAACCTACATGAGAGAGAGAGAGAGAGAAATGTATGATATGTTTATAGTTTGTGAAGAAAATAACAGTTGTATAGTATTCTACAATGGTTATTCAATACGTGTCATAGTTTGAAACAAAAAGACAATGCAACAACATAATGATGGCGTGTACAACATAGTGCTGTAAATTGGTAAATTTATTTTTATTTAAGTTTTCTTTATTGTCGCTTTTCTTTGTTATTCAAATTCTATCACCTGAGCTTTTTAGGTCATTCAACTCCTTATTCTTTGCTATGAGAAATTACACACACACACACACACATATGTCTGTGTGTGTACATATATATATAAATATGTGTATGTGTGATTGTACATGTGTGTATGTAGGAATTTTTGTACATGCTCGAGACAATATGGGCTCCTGTGATGTTTATCAGTTTCGCAGGTAAGAGTATGTGACCAGGACGTCTGCTTTCAACATTTTTCATTTACAGCCACCGCTGGATACAAGCTAATTCAGCATCGTGTGTGTTCGAGCAAAAAGTTGGTCTCTGTGTTCTAGATAGAATATTCTAGAAGCCTGGGGCCCGGTTTTAAGCAGATTTCTAGGTGTGCCAACCAGATATGTGCATTAGTTTGTGTGTAGTGGAAGATGTTAGGTGAAAAGGCATTTTATGAAATGCATGGAACTGTTGGGCGAGAAACAGTGATAGCAGGACATTGAAATTCCAGGCTTTGATTCCTTGCTAAAACGGATGTTTCAAAATGGAGCCGTTATTAGTCATGCATACTCACAGGCATGCATGTAGCTTAACCATTATGGAAATTGGTCATTTAAAGGAACTGTGACAAAAAAAGACACTTTATACATTGGAGACGAATTATTATTATTAGGGAGCTGAAATGGGGAAGAATCTCATTTATAATTTTGGTGTTTACTAAGATGGTTTTGGGGAAGATATTCACCTATCATTTTGCATTTTTTTTTCTCTTAGCAATTTTCTTGTTTACCATGTTTTTAATTTGTTATATCCTAGCTTCACAGAATAAACTCTTTTTGCACACAGGGTTTAATTTCCACACAATAGTTTAGGTTATTTTGAGAGAGAGAGAGAAAGAGATCTCGAAGGCCGTTGTATTAGTGGAAACAATAAAGCACTAACACAAATTTTTATACGACATATATTTTTAGGACACCATCTGATTTACAAAGGAGTTGTTAGGTCGATATGACAGCGCGGACAACTCAAGGCGTATTTGTGACTGATATTTTCAGGGACGGGAGTTAATAGTGGTGTCCTCTTTTAACTTTCCAAAGAAGTAGTATTTCGTGGAAACTTTAAAGTTTTTTATTCATCTTACATTTATTTTTATAATTTTCTTATTTTAGAAATATAAAAAAATGCATTTTAAAGACGGTCTTACACATATCAGCAAGGTGGATTTCAGGACCCTTATTGTTGTTCCTTTTTCTACTTTATTTTCTCAGAGGCTTTGAACTCAACTCATTTTATCATCATTGTTTGAAACAACATATAATTAATATACAAACGATTTTTTAAAATTAAAATGTTGATTTTAGCGTCTCAACTCATCTTTATGAAAACTAATATGTACTTTTTGACAGAAAAAAACACCGAAATCACAACAGAAGAACAGCATTACCGAAACTTGCAGTTACTGGACAAAACAAAATAATTCAAGTCCTGTCCAACGCGTGAAGTGTATATGTATGTAGTTAAGGCTTTTAACCACGACGTAGAAATACAAGGTAATTAATTACTTTACTGATAAAGATTTAAGTCGATGAATATAATTCATATTTTAATCGTTATATTCTAAAATATAAATGAGTGAAGAAAAATGGCTTAAAACCACCTTTAAAATCAATCAAAAAAACCTTTCGTACAAAAAGAAAAACACTGATCCGAAAATGTTTTTCCATATTTTTTTCTTTATCAGTCACCAGGGAACACGGAAGATATTACAGCCGTAATATCCCATAATTGCAGGTGACAAAAATCGACCATCAATTTCCATAGGAACTAGTTTCTCTCTCTCTAGTTTACGCTTTCATGAATGCCAATCATTCTCTGCATCAGTAACTACCAACCGTTCCCCCCTCGGCCCAACCCTCCATGCTCGTCCATGGACAGATATAACCCATACGTTTATTTCGGCATAAAATATTTGGTGTGAGAAAGGTTTTTTAATTAACAGGTGCAGGAAATGGAAACATAAACACTCTATAGCCATTAGCAGGAGGGCTGGGAAATTCACTTTATTGTTACTTTTCTTTTTTTATTGTTCATCTATACGTTCTATGGCAATTATAACACTTTCGTATATATAATAGATTATATTTGTTATTTATGTTTTATTTCTTATTTTTTCCGTTGAATCTGCAGCAAAACAACAAATACAGAATATTGTATAAATATTATAACGATGGCTCTCTGGTTAATATGTTTGGAATAGGCCATGCTGTCAGGCGTTGTTTTATTTACCCTATTATTGTTCTAAGTCTTCTTTGTCCTTTTTTCTCAGATGTTGAAGAAAAACCATAGGTCATTGCATTGGAATTAAAGATAATTTTCCTCGGTGTTTTTACCTCGGTCTGTTTCTTTCAGTCTCACAGGTCTACTTAAAGAAAGAAATCTAAAACTGATCCAGTTATGTCTCAGAAACTAAGAGTTCTCTAGATTTACATTGTGCACCACAAGTAGAATATAAATATTTTAACTTTTTTTACTGCACCCTAAATTTAAAGGCCACTCTATATTGTACTACCTTGAATGAAATTTTATATGTAATTTCTTAGTGGGTTATTTCTTTTTTTTTTCAACACCTATTCTACCAAGATAAGAAGTTATCACGATTTATTTTGTTAGGTAAGGTACCTGGTGTGGCTGATAATTTTGTCCAAGCTATTCTTTTGCTTCTAGGCCACTAGTCTGTGAGGTGCAGAGCTGTAGTTGGGACCCTCAGGCCATCCTCACTTCAAAACAAAAATCTACTTGAAGCACCAAGACTCTCAGGAAACACAGATCCAGTGCTCCTGATTCAAGCGATCTCTTAGTATTTTTCAGAAGATGCTTTATGTCGCCTCAGAACTGCAGTACTAATGTAAATGAGCATTGCAAGCTTTCTAACCCCATGTATTTTAAACCTCTTCCTAATTTGTATATAGAATTGTTAACCATTCTTCAGGTGTGAGAAAACACATATGACTGTATATAGACGTCCCTCCGTTATCCTCTAATGTCAAATTTTGTGTCAGTAAATTAGAATACCTTCAAATTGTCTCACACCCGCACCTTGTTATACTGGTGACCCTGAAGATGACTGACACTTACACCGCCAGCACCAGTCCACCCAGCGACGACGCTGCAGCAGCAAACATCCACTTACTGCCCTTCACAACCCACAATCCAGAGGCCTGGTTCTTCAGAGCAGAGACTATCTTCAGGTGGAAGAAGATCTCTTCATCATGCAAAGCCGATGCCGTCCTCAAGTCCCTGCCAGACGACATCCAGCACCACATAGTCATCGAAGGTCCCCTAGTGCATACCCATTTTAGATGTTTGGACCCAGAAAAACTCGCCCATGCCAAACAAGCCTTCTGGGACATGGAACGGGCAGGAATATGCCAAAAAGCCTCCAACCCCTGAGCATCTCCTCTACACATGGTACCAAAACCCAAATGGCACATGGTGACTCTGTGGTGACTACCAGAGACTCAGCATGAAGACAGTACCAAACAGGTACCCACTGCCAAACATTGCTGACATAACCAACCAGGTAGAGGATGCCAAAATGTTTACGAAGATCGACCTGGTGAAGGGATACTTCCAAGTCCTGTTTGCAAAGGAGGACATACACCTTCGGCACATACGCCTTCACCTATAGCTGCTTCGGCCTTTGGAACTCAGGTGCAACCTTCCAACGTCTGATGGACAAAATCATGGAAAACCTACCCTTCTGCGTATGTTGATGATATATTGATATTCAGCCCCAACATCAAACAACATATGAGAGATGTCAGGCAGGTCCTGCAAATACTTAAAGAAAATGGACTTGTAGTCTGAAAAGACAGACTCGAAAGGCAAACCCAGTAGTGGATTTCCTGGGCCACCAAATAAGCCCCGACGGTGTGAAGCTCCTCCTGACGAAGGTCCAAGCAATCACCGACTTCCCAAAACCAACAACGATCAAAGCAGTCCAAGAATTCACGGGAATGATTAACTATTACCACTGCTTCATACCTAACCTTGCTGAAATCATGGCCCCAATATATGAATGCTTAAAAGGAAAACCTAAAAACTATGTTGGTATGAAAAACAAGATAAAGCTTTCACACTAGTTAAAAAAGCAATCACCTCTGCTGCTACACTAATCTTTCCTTTGCCCCATGGGTCCCTCACCCTAACGATGGACACGAGTAACACAGCGATGGGTAGGTAATGATCGTCACCTGTTGGCATTCTTCAGAAAGAAGGTATCGCCAGCAGAACAAAAGTACTCTACATTCAACCGAGAGTTACTGGCAGTCCACAGAGTCATCCGCCACTTCTGACACATCCTAGAACAACAACAATTTGTGGTGCAGATGGACCACCAACCATCAGTACATGCCTTCATCAGAAGTGGAGACAGATGGTCAGCAAGACAGCAGCATTTAGGGTTGAGAAAGAAAACCTTCAACCTCACTCGCAACCTGTCCCACCCATCAGGCAGATCCACTGCCCGAAACTTGTTGGAGTGGTACATCTGGTGAAGAATAAAAGCAGACATCAAAAAGTGGGCAAAAGAGTGACTCATATGCCAAACTTAACAAATAACGAGGCAAACAGAGAAGGGGTTAGGAGAATTCCAGACAACACAGTGACAACTGGCCCACATCCACGTCGACATCGTGGGACCCCTGCCCACCTTTGAGGGGGGCAGGTATCTCTTCACAATCATCGACAGGAACACCAGATGGCCAGAAGCAATACCAGTAAGGCAGCAGACAGTTGTGGGAAAGCACTAATAGACTGGGTCATCAGGCATGGCGTACCACAGTACATATCAAGCAACAGAGGAGCTAACTTCACCTCCACCTATGGAGCTCCCTTGCTGCCAGCCTTGGGACAAAACTTATTCACACAACAGCATACAACCCAGAAGTGAACGGCATGGTGGAGCGGCTACACTGCTCCCTCAAATCAGCACTCACTGCCAGATGTCAGGGAGGGAGTTTGAGAAAGGAATTACCGTGGGTCTTGCTGGGATTAAGAACAGCCCCACATGCAGCATTCAACGAATCGCCGGCAGAAGCACTCTGTGGCCAAGCGTTGACAATACCAGCAGACTTTTTCAAGACATGACAGAGCCCAAGACTCTTCCAGACATCTTTAGAGCTTTGGAAAACACCAAGCCGGCGAAGACAACATACGACGTAGCAAGAAAAAAAATACATCCCCAAAGACCTTGCAAGAGCAAAGTATGCGTTCATAAGAATAGACACATACAAACCCCCCTCTCTACAGCCTACTTGGGACAACACTGTATACTAAAATGCAGTGTATCAGCTGACAGTGGATGGGAAAATCACCTGGGTCTCCACTGACAGACTAAAGCAGCCTGTATCCCAGACTGCGACCCACTCCCCTAGGCTTACTTTCGTTGGGGGGGAGTACTGTGAGGTCCAGAGCTGTCACCAGGACCCTCGGGCCATCCTCGCTTTAAAACAAAAATCTACATGGTGTTTCCTGAGAGTCTCGGTGCATCACGTAGAAAAAAGAAAGAAAAAGGTTGCAGCTAACAGCCGAAGAGACGCTGCAGAGAACCTAGAGTGCACCACGTGAGTGCACTGAGGGCACTACCCATCTACAGGAGAGTTGAGGAATTGCTTAAGGTGAGAATGGGAGACTCAATAAAGAACTGCTTAGGCCGAGGAGGATAGACCAGAAGTTAGGGCGAGGAAGTGAGGCGCGAAAACAAATTGCTTAGTCTGAAGAATAACTTCAACAAGTATAAACCCTTCGGCCCGCCGCTGTGGTGACTGGTAAGAAAGTAACAGGGAAAAAGTTCACTAAATATTAAGTTCACAAAATTTTTGGTGGTCATTATCTTTTTGCTATTTACATTTTTTTGTTTATGTTGATATGGAAATCCCCAATGGGACTGTACTAAACATGCCTCAAAGATGGATACATACCGGATTAAAAAAAATTATCCCCAGTGGGCTTGTACTACATGCCACAAAGGTGGACACATACCGGCTTAAACCCTTGGGGGTCACCACCATCTTGGAAAGATTATTGTGACTTTTTTCCTGTGACTTTTTTCTGTGACTTTTTTCTTGTGACTTTTTTACCCGGATTCCCAGCTGCAACCCCTTTCATTGCAGAATTTTATTTTTAATTTTTATAACATACTATAAAAGTGAAAATATCACATTTAGTATTCGGCGTCAGTGACCCTGGTAGTTGTGGCGCCAGATAACCCACAATTAATCTAATCCTTTCACTGTACCTCCGTTCATATTCTCTTTCTTCCATCATACTTTCCACTCTCATTAACAATTGGTTCATAGTGCAACTGCGAGGTTTTCCCTCCTGTTACACCGCTTCACCACTGAATGACCTCATAGGTTCCGTGGCTTTGCCTTTGGCCTAAATTCTGGTGTCAGGCAAATTTCTCGAAATCAATTGCGCGAAGGTAAATTTCTCGAATTCAAGTGACCGAAAAATAATTTCTCGAACTATCATTTTCTCGAATGTCAATTACTCGAAAAACAAACAAGTAAATTTCTCGAACACAATCAAGTATCCCATAAGCGCTAAGGACCAATTCATAAAAAAATGCATTAGCATTCTAAACGCTTTCTCATTCTGTTTACAAAATTCTGGTGGGTTTTTCCTGTTATATTTTTCTCAGTAAGTCTCAACCCGTAAGATGGAAGCAACGTATGTTGAGTGTGAAAAGGAAGGAAGAAATTATGTTTAAATGGATATTTATATATCAAGGACAAAGGGTAAATAGCAAAATTTATTGGAAATGTGAAATGTTAAGAAATTTAAATATTCTCTCGTGCTATCACCATCGATGGTAATATAGAAAAAAAGAGAGTGGTGACCACAATCATGCAGGAGATGGGGCTAAAGTCCCGAAGCTGCCAGGTCAAGAAAAGTGAAGGATGCAATCAATAGTCCGGATACACCCCCATTATATAGTGTCTTGTGCTTCAAAGGGGTAAAGTGGGGCTGTTGCGGTGAAACTCCCATCAATATCAAATATGAAGAAGAATATACGCAATATGAGCTAAGAAAAATGATGTCCTGCTTTTGCCCGATTGCCAGAAGATCTTATCATCCCGGAAGAATTTACGAAAACTCACAAAGGAGAACTGTTTCTTATGTATGACTCGGGTCCCACAAATGATCGTATATTGATTTTTTCGATTGACTGAAAACCTCGATTTACTTTTTACGCTCAAGAAACTGGTTCGCTGATGGTACCTTTGAACGGTACCTTCAATTTTTTCAGTTGTAATACATGGTGTGCATTCAGGAAGTATCATACCCCTCGTTTATGCACTATTACCGAACAAAACTCAAAGAGACACAAAAGATTCACTGCAGATTGTAAAAGAAAAAAATCCAACATTTGAGCCAGCACAATAATGATAGACTTTGAATTGGCCATGATTAGATCTACAGAGCATGAATTTCCAAGGACAAAAATGCCGCATGGCTGTTTTTTTCATTTTTGTAAAATCCATTTATCGCAAAAATTCAAAAGAGCTAAAGTACGGTACGACACCGATGCTGAATTTGCTATTCAGGTTCGCCTGTTATCTGCGTTAGCATTTGTACCAGTTTTCAAAGGTCGAAGAAACATTTGAATATTTAATTGAAAATGAAATTTTCCCGTTGAAATTCAAAGTGTGGTTGACTCTTTTGAAGATACATGGATCGGGCGGCCGCATAGAAATAACCGTAGACGTGCTCCTTTCTTTAAACATGAATTATGGAACTGTTTGATTATCTCAAGGAAGAAATGCCCAAGACGAACAATGCAGTCGAGAGGCTGGCATTGGTTTCGAACAGCAATTAAGTGCTTGTCATCCATCCCATCTGGAAATTTATACAAGGATTACAACGAGAACAAAAGTCTACAGGAGCTACGAGGTGAACAATATTTGGGAGGTGTTGGTATTCCTGTGCGCAAAAAGAAATTATCGTGACTGTGCAAAGGTTACAAACCATTGATAGTAAATTATGACGAAGAGGCCTGTCGAAAGAATATCTACGAAGTGTAGCATACAACATTTCATTTTGATTGATTAAATTTTAATACTGTATTTCTTCTGAATGATAATATTTTTATACATACAATAAAATATAACCTTTGTATTTTTTCATTCCTTCATTTACAATAAATTTTTAACATTTGTGTTTGTCAACCCAAAGGATATATTTTTCTTGAAATACATGAAAATTTTTTCCATTCCAATTTTCTCGACAAAATGATATCAGTTTTCGAAAATATGGGATTCGAGAAAATGATAGTTCAGAAATTATTTTCGAGCAACTGAGTTCGAGAATTTGACTTTCAGTTACATTCAGAAATTTACTAAAATCCTAAATTCTATATTCCAGATGCAATTCAACATGAATAAAGCTATAAATGATGAACAGAAATATACGTGATTGTGCGTAACACTTGGGAATGATGGTTTGTATAGTTTAGGAATGAAACAGCTGGTGAGGAGCCATGTGACCTCATGGCATCTAGGCCTGTAGAGAACAATGCTGTCAGTGCACCTCACGTGGTGCGCTGGTGTCACTAACAAGATTCTTTGCAGCGTCCTTCGGCTAAACTACAATCTCTCATTTCTTTTATGTACCTCAGTTCATGGTACTAATCGTTTATGTTAATAAAACATCACAACAGAGCGCATAAAATTTTAGCTTATGCAAAAATGTTCTATAAAATAAGTATCAGGAAATGTAATGAATATATATATATATATATATATATATATATATTATATATATATATATATATATATATATAATAATATATATATAATATATATATATATATCATATATATATATGTATGTTTTTCATACTGTATATTTACATATGCTCATTACGTATATTTTCTTGTAACTGGCAGCATTGTTGCTCCCTGTCGGGCTTCTCAACTGCGGGCACTACCGGTGAGTTTGCTCAACTACCGGTGTTGGAAGTTCGCTGGTTTGTCCTTACTTTTTGCCCGATGCCACAAGAGACAGTTATGGAGGTCAGGGGATACAAAGGAAGGGGGAGGGAATAGGGTTTTACTCCGCAATCTGATAAATTATGATGAAAGCGAAAAGTAGAAGTAGTCTTTTCTCAGTCAGTATAGAAAGCGGGCGCCATTGTAATACGCATATTGAATAGGCTTCAGTTTGGAATAATATATATATATATATATATATATATATATAATTTACATATATATATATATATATATATTATATATATATATATATATATATATATTTATATATATATATATAATATATATATATATATATAAAACCTTATATATATGTAATACACACACACACACATATATATATATATATATATATATATTGTATATATATATATATATGTGTGAAAAAATATCTAAAAACCTTTGATATCTAAAAGTAGAGTTTATGACCCAAAACAATCAAAAGGAAAAAAAAGAAAGGTATCCAGAGCAGTGTAATCCTTGCTTGATAGAAGGGAAGGACTCCCCGAAGTAAAACACAAGTCTGATTTTGTTATTTACTAATGTAAGGGCTTTCAAGTTCATATTTTAGAAAGACTTTATATATATATATATATATATATATATATATATATATATAGTCTTCTAAAAATTATAAAATTCGATATAATGAACTTGAAAGCCCTATGTTAGTAAATATAAAATCGGATATATTTAACTTAGAAAGTCCTTCTTCCTTCTATCAAGCAAGGATTACATTGCTCTGGATACCTTTCTTCTGTTTTCCTTTTTTGATTGTTTTGGGTCATAAACCTCTACTTCTTAGATATCAAAGGTTCTCTTAGATATTTTTTCACGCCATTTTTCCTGTATCTCTAGGTCTATGTATCCTTTACATACCTTATGTTTCCTAAATATAAACTTTTCCAGTCCTTTCAGTGGCCAAACCCTCCTTAAACATTTGCCGTACATTTCGTCTATATTAATCTTTTTATCATTTCCATTTATCATTTTTCTCACCTTTTTAGTTCTTACGGCATTGGTAGTGCCCAAATTGTTCATCTTGTCAACGCTTCAGTACTTTAGTTTTCTGTAAAAAAAACTGTGTGCAACTTTGTCTGTCCGTCCGCACTTTTTCTGTTAGCACTTTTCAAATCGCCCTCAGATCTTAAAAACTGCTACTGAGTCTAGAGGGCTGCAAATTAGTATGTTGATCATCCACCTCGATCATCAAACATGCAAAATTGCAGCCCTCTGGCCTCAATGGATTTTATTTTGTTTTAAGGTTAAATTTAGCCATAATCGTGCTTCTGGCAGTTATACAGGATAGGCCACCACCGGGCCGTGGTTAGAGTTTCATGGTTGCGGCTCATACAGCGTTGTGCCGAGACCACCGAAAGACATATCCATTTTCTGTTGTCTTGATTATACGATGTACAGAAAACTCGTTTGCGCCGAAGAAACTTCGGCACATTTTTTTACTAGGGAATATTAAGCAACAGCTACAAATAACGGGGTATTAATTTTTATTTGCTTTCTTTTTTACGTCACTTTAATTGTAAAGAATTTTCTTTAGTGGGACCGTTTTGTTGTTTGACTGATACTGGTCGGGTGCCTTTTTTTATATGTATGTATATATCCGCTTTTATTTGATTATGTTCCTCAAGCATCTTTCACATAACGATGTCCCTGAATCAATGTGTATTAAACAATGTCGACAATGCAAGGTACTGATTCGTTTAATTATTCCTTGCTGACACTTAAAGCATAGTCTAATCATAGCTGTGTGATGTTACATCCTTTTGATACTACAAAAATGCCTTCTTATTGAATGTCCTGATAGGGTGTCTCTGCTCCCCTCTCTCTCTCTCTTGTTTCTTCATTGGAGGAGGTGGGTAGAGCTCTCGGCTAGCGCTGTTGGCCCAGCGTTCGACTCTCCGACCGCCCAATGAAGAATTAGAGAACTGACTGATGATAGAAATTAATTTCTCGCCATAATGTAGTTCGGATTCCACAATAAGCTGTAGGTCCCGTTGCTAGGTAGCCAGTTGGTTCTTAGCCACGTAAAATAAATGTAATCCTTCGGGCCAGCCCTAGGAGAGCTGTCAATCTGCTCAGTGGTCTACTTAAACTAAGATATACTTTTTTATAAAAAGGACTTCCTTCTCTTGATACACTTCTTCTAAAAGACTATTTCAGTGACATTACGGGGCAAAGTGAAGTTAAAATGTTAAACAAGACTATTCGTGTTTAAACCTCATATTTATTTTCGTTAAAAAGGAAAGAATTTTTCTTTTATGAGAGAGAGAGACATGGGGGGGGAGAGAGATGAATCGATGATTAAAAATGAAAAACGCAACTGTAATTTAGGTTGGATAGAGTTTTGATCAAATTAAATACAGATTTGTAACTAATCAGGAATCCATCAGACTTGTAGAAACATCAATCACACTTCCGAATCCTCTCAGAAATATGACCACTCATCCATCACGGGGATGTCATTAAGAATCTTAGATCCTTTCCCTTAGTTTTAATAACGAAATTACATTCATCAACGCGACCGCCAAGTGACAGACTAAAAAAAAAAATGTTCGTGCATTAAAGCGTGATATTTTAGCCATAGGTTATAAAACCATGAAACTAAAAATGATTTATAATTTGTCCGTATAAGCGGGGATAAGTATTTAAGAGAATTGAAGCTGTAGATTGTTTTATTTCAAATAGAAAATGTTGAAAAATTTTGCAAATGTAGAAAATTTAGTTTTTTCCTTTTCAAACATTCGTAAAATAACGATAGTTTATAAAAGCTTGACGACAAATCTCAACTTTTTAATGAATTAACACATTAAGATAACATCTTCTCTTGTGCATTATTTATGATTTTAAATTGTTTTCATAGAAAACATCTAACTGGTGACCGAGTTGATACGGTGGTATAAATTATGAAACGCTACACGACGTCACTGCCCAACAAATAACTAATGAGTCTCTTAGACATGGCCAATATCTAACTTATGTCACCAATAACATTTACTATTTACAGTCAGAGACACCAGGGACCCATGTTTAATAACAGGTTCGTATTCCTTCAACAATATTTTATATTAGACTGAAGTTCCTCATTGGACTAGTTGGTAGAGTTCTCGGCTAGCACTCTGGTAGGCCCAAGTTCGAGTCTCCTGCCGGCCAATGAAGAATTAGAGTGAATTTATTTCTGGTGATAGAAATTCATTTCTCGATATAATGTGGTTCAGATTCCACAATAAGCTGCCAGGTCCTGTTGCAGGGTAACCAGTTGGTTCTTAGCCACGTAAAAATAAATCTAATCCTTCAGGCCAGCCCTAGGAGAGATGTTAATCAGCTCAGTGGTCTGGTTAAACTAAGGTATACTTTTATATTAGACTGTCATGTTACTTGTTATTAAAGTAACAAATAGCAAACATAAATGCTGCATAAATATAGGGATAACGTGTTGGATTTTGAATAAGCATTCACTTTTCCTATCATCTGCCACATTAATGGAAAATTAATTCGGGATCTGACTATTTAAGAGGGAATATTTTGTGAGCTTGGTTTGTTAGCTAATAGATTATTGAGAAAAATTGTTTCACCGTGTAGTCATTGCGAGTAATTTAGGGATTAATGTCCTCAGTACATGCGAACTTTTTCGTTTATGATTTAATATCTTGACGACTACATTAACTCATTCTCACGAAGAAACAACAGTATGATGGAACATGTTTGAGAATTCTCAAAATTCTGCCTACCTAAATGAATGTTCCCATGAGTCATAAATATCCTTGAAGAGCATACTTCCAAATTATTTATAAACACACACACACACACACACACAACACACACACACACACACACACACACACATATATATATATATATATATATATATATATATATATATATATATATATATATATATATATATATATGTGTGCATAATGTATATGTATATATATATGTATATATTTGTATATATATGTATATATGTGTATATATGTATGAATGTATATATATATATAAATATATATATATATATATAAATATATATATATATATATATATATATGTATATGTGTGTGTGTGTGTGTGTGTGTGTGTGTGTGTTTGTGTTTGTGCGTGTGTCTGTGAAAACTTTTACTAATTATTCACATGCCATTTTATAGTTTCAAATATCGTGGCGCGAATAATACATTTAAATTGAAATAATTTTATCCTTGGAGTAAGTTAAACTCAAAATGGGCGGGATTTGATTCTCTGCCTTCTTTGGCTTGAAGTAGAAGGGAAGTAACTTTTACCACTCAACCACCTGGAAATTTCTTGGTGGCTAAGTGGATAAAATTACTAGCATACTACTTCACAACCATGATGCTTTGGCTCGAAAATTATGAAATAAGAGGACTTATTATATAACTTTCGTCCAGTCAGTATTTGTGACTAATAATTGCTTTATATATATATATATATATATATATATATATATATATATATATATATATATATATATATATATATATATATATATACATATATATACTGTATATATATATATACATACATACATACATACATATATACATACATATACACACACACACACACATATATATATATATATATATATATATATATATATATATATATATATATATATATATATATATATATATACATACATCATAAGATGGTCTCTGACAGGAAAAAAATCTCTTCGTTCAGTCATTTTCACATCGTCATAATTAGTACTTTTAAATCTCCCACATACAGTTTAGCACTTACCTAAATCTTGCAGATTCTCTAACACACTTTAAATATTAAGCACTTTTCCAATACCTTTAGTACTCCATGTGTTTAGCACATTCTAATCCTTCCTCTTTACCTCCCTTATAACACCACCTAATTACGTATTCATTTGGCCAATCTATTATCTTCCATTCTTTTCACATAACCAAGCCATCGCAAAGTCCTTTGATTCATCCAATTTATATATTAATCAGTTACCACTCTTGTGCTTCTTCGCAATTCTTAACCTTTAACTTCGTCTTATGTCACGTATATTATGCATTCAGCATCTGCTCTCCCCTTCCATAAAAGATCCTTATAACACGTATTCATTTGACCAATCTATTATCCTCCATTCTTTTCACGTGACCAAGCCATCGCCAAGACCTTTGATTCATCCATATTTATATATTAATCAGTTACCACTCTTGTGCTTCTTCACAATTCCTAACCTTTAACTTCGTCTTATGTCACGTCTATTATGCATTCAGCATCTGCTCTCCCCTTCCATAAAAGAGAGTTGGCTTAAGAATCCATGAATACTTGCTAATAAAGTAATTTATAATAAACATAAATGCTGCATATACAAGGAGAGAACAGGGTGGATTTTGACTAATCAGTAACTTTTCTTAGCATCTTACTCATTAATGGAAAATTAATCCTGGATTTAACTATTTTATGAGAGAATATTGTGTAAACTTCGTTTATTTGCTAATGGATTACTGAGAAAAATTGTTTCGCCGTGTAGTCATTGCGAGTAACCTAAGGATTAATGTCTTCAGTACCTGTGAATTTTTTCTTTTATGATTTAGTATCTTGGCAACTACATTAACTCATTCTCACAAAAAAAAAAAAAATCGGTATGATGGGACATGTTCGAGAATTCACATAATTCTGCCTACCTAAATGAATGTTCCCATGAGTCGTAAATATGCTTCAAGAGCATACTTTCAAATTATTTGCAAATACACACACACACACCCGTATATGTGTGTGGAGCGTTTGTGAATAATCATTGATTATATATATATATATATATATATATATATATATATATTATATATATATATATATATATATATATATATATATATATATATATATATAATATATATATATATATATATATATAATATACTGTATGTATAGAAAATAATCAACACGCAATCACGTATGAAACAAATTAATTTTTGACTCACATCAGCATTGAACCCAGGTCTTTCAGTTGAAAGACAAGGCCGCTGCCAGCTAAGCCATGTAAGTCATATAAGAAATTGGAACCTAAGTACAACTGTACCCAAGAAATTACCTGGGCAGGGCAACTGCCTCGCATACCAGCGTGTTTTCCCCAACTTCCAGACTCAGCGGTGACCTAATCGACGGCATTTCATTCGAATTATCCCTTCTGAGTGAATAAGGTTGAAATGATGAACACACAATAACGTGTGGAACACAGACAGATTTCTGACAAAAATCAAGATCGAACCGTGGTCCTTCAATTGAAAGACCTTGGTTCGATCCTTACAAGGTTACCAGTCTTCAGGTAAAATATTATATTGGTATCCATGAATTTTATATATTTTCAGCAATTTCGAGTATTTGATGCCATTGCTCGTATTTATTGGAAGTACTATATTTAACAAGGAATAAGCCTATTAAAACAGAGCTTTTTTATTTCGATTAATTGAAATGAATGTATACTAAAACAAATCTGAGACAGCAATATTTATTTCAATATAGTTCTCAAAGTTTTGTAATACTGTGTAAAGACGAAGAAAACAGACAGAAATCTTGCCTGACAATGTAAATAGGACACCTATAATTCACTGGTAGTTTTCGTTTCAGTAATATTTGAAAATGATTCCAAACTTTCTAGTCTGACTTGAATAGAAAATTCAATAATTTGCTTCATGAATAGTCTCATTAATTCTGCTCTAACACAGAACACCTATATGAATAAATCATTAAAATCATCTCTCTCCTTTTCCATTCAATATTAAGTGCAAATCCTATTGAAAATTAAATATACCTGGTCTATGTTACAACATAGGGGAATAATGAACTCTAATAATCAAACCCTTATTTGCAATTCAGATGAAGTGAAATCAAATATCCAACGAAAACAGCTTGAAATTATTTGTTCACATCAAAAGTAGCATTTCAGTTTAATGTAATTTTCCCTTCCAAAAGGAAATTTTCGTTCATGATTCATTTCGACGTTCATTTATTAGAAGTGCTCTGTAAAATACATTTTGAGATTTAGTCTTATCTTACATTCAAGCTAATTCCATTGTATACCTCATATAAAGACTATGGTTTATACGTATTTTATATAAAGTTCAATTTCTGTATTTTTTATACGCTTTTACTTAGCTTGTTTTTTTTGTTTTTTTTGTCTGTTTGTTTTCTCTTGTAACTCAAATTTCGACCTGTTCCCTTTGTCCGATGGACTTGAAATTTTGCATGGTTACTCAACCCTGGTAACACTACAACCTTACATGATCAGTAGGTCAGCAGTGACCTCTAGTGACCCTACAGTGACCTCTCCCAGTATCTCAGGATTTGTATGAAGTGAATAACTCTTCGCATTTTTCATATCTTCTTTGTCTCGGTAGAATAAGTTAATAACTCTACCGATTTTTCAAAACTCCTTTTGCTTGACAGGATGTTATAGAATATCACGTTCAATTTATCAGTTACAATTTCTGTTAAGACTAAAAAGTATAAGATAAAAAAATACATAAAAATTTTTTAACACGTTTTTATTAAAATGCACTAAAAAGTAAAAAACTATATTTTGAGACACACCAGGATTTTCTTACAATTAATCAGGTCTACAGAAATGAAAGCGTGGGAGCCAAAATGGAAGGAAATGCTACAAGAATGAAAATATGGTCGAGTGAACGCAGACCAGACAATGCGCCCCCAAACAATAGGCATATCGTTTCAGTCAAGAAATACAAGAGCATCCAGGGAAGCACAAGTAACAACTCACATGTCCCTGAGGCCTCACCCAACACGAACCACGAACATCATCTAGCAGACATTTGCAATATATATATATATATATATATATATATATATATATATGTAATATATATACATATATATGTGTGCACATATGTTTATGTGTGTGTGTGTGTTCAAGCATAACTATGAAACACATTGAGAAATTTCAGCAAACTTGGTATACATATGACTTACTATATGAAAAAGAAAACTTTTGGGGTAAGACATCACTAGCACCGAAGGCACCAAAAGGGGTGGCGGTGGGGAGTGCTTCCCTGAAATGGGGCTGGTTCTGCCATAGATTTAGTAACTAGACAAACTTTACTGGTTTATCATACCTCATTTCGGTATACATATGACTTACTGTCTGGAAAAGAATACTGTGGTGGTAAGATATCACTGGTACCAAAGGGGGTGGGGTGGGTAAGGGGGTGACATGTAAAAATAACCGAAAACGACAGATACTGGTTACTTATCCATTATTTTTGAGGTCACTGGGGTGAATATTGACAGTCCCGATGCTCTTGGGTGAGAAGGGGTGAAATATAAAATGTCAAAATGTCAAAAATGTTAGGCAATATAATTGAATTAACTATCTTAACAGGAAGAGAGAAGAGAAGTGAGGGTGTTAGTGAGGAGAGAGAGAGAGAGAAAGTACAAGTGTGGGAGGGGAGAAGAGAAGTTTATCAGTTGTCATTCAGGTTTTTCCCGGGCAGTGCTGGGTTGGTCAGCTAGTGTGGGTGTACATATATATATGTATATGTATATATATATGTCATAATATATATATATATATATGCTATATATATGCTCTCTATATATATAATATCTTATATATATATATATATATACTCATATATATATATATATATATACCAGTATATATATATATTATCAAAAGGATATTTCACAGAATAAGGTTGTATACTCTCAGCTCACAGGAGAGCTCTGCAACTTAGACAGGTGACAGCTTTACAAAAATATTACTTTTAATATAAAATTAAAATGTATTCATTGCCAACTTGCGAAAATCTTTCATGAAATATAACTTCTTAGAAGATATATGAATGTATCAGTCTCTTCTAGCATTAAACATATACAAAACTTCATACGGATATAATCTGCTGCATTAAAAAAAAAGGCTTCCGTGCTATAGAAAAGCTGTTCTCATTAATTAAAGCTTTGCACCATATAATGCCATTGGGAGAGAATAACAAATAGTTTATTTCACATATTACGATTTCGTAATTGATTTGTAATCATATTTTTTGCCCTGGAACACCCTCGTTTGGCAATGGATATCCGGATGATAAAAATAAATCATTTTCTCTTTTATGGAAAGGTTACGGCCAAATCATTCTCTACAGAATAATTAATGCATGTGTTTGTAGTCAATTTTAATACAAATAGGCTGAATTTTCCGGGTACATCCTAGTGTCAGATCGAGGCATTATTAAAAATATTTTTTGTTTATAACAGAAAAAATGCTTGTCAATTGCCTTTTAGTGTGAAATTTTATTTGTGTTAGGGATGATGGTTGAGTGACTGGTTAATTTTACCCTTAACTGGTCTCTTCTGAAAGTTATTAATTTTTTAATGGGAGAAAAATTAAGATTATAAATGTAAAAAGTTGCAGGAAAAAGTAGGAAATGCTTTGCATTAGGAAACTAATAAAACAATAATTTAGTCGGTGTATCCTCTTACCCCTCAAAATTCGCCCGACAGAAGCAGTTGACCTAAGACTGCTCACCTGCTTTACTAGGTGCTATTCTTTATTTTATTTTTTTTTTAATTTTTTTTCTTACTGGCGACCATTTATTATATTATTCTCCTTTTCAAAATCTGCATCTTTCTCACGCCCCACTTTCCGCCTAAGGCAACCTAATTTACTGATATTTCCAGTACATTTTTGTTTCTTCAGTAAACAAAAATCTGATGGATCTTCACAGTACTTAGCATACGAAGGAAGGCGTGTGGAACGATGTTGATTGAAAAAGTAAGTCATATGTCATAAGGGGTGGTTATGGAGGCACAGTGTGGATTTAGATCAAATATTAACAATAAAAGCCGTGTGAGGATGTTCAAAGTTACGGGGAATGTGAGACTGGTTGATATTACAACAAAGTGTCCTATATGCCTAAATAAATCCAAGATTCTAGGAAACTGATGAGAAGGATAATTGCACTTTTGCATAAAGGACTTCACTGTTGTAAGGGTTATTAAAACGATGTGGCGAGGTATTTCTAAGTAATTAGCACATAAATTTAACCCCACAACCCAACCGAAGTAATTGCAACCGTAAAATAAAATCTGGGTACTGTCGGACAGAAAACTTATAATTCCACGTATTCGAGAGGTATAAGTTTTATATAGGGTTTAGGAAGGAGTACAATTGAAAAAGGAAAGTACCCATGAAGTAGTAATCACACAAACTTAAGAAAATGATATTGGAAAAGAGTAGAAAGCCGCAACACAAGTAGGTGATATTCATAGGCAAAGTAATAATGCCTTTAATTGAATGGGTACCAAAAGAAGATATCTTATTCTAATATATGCTGAGAAGAAATATAATTGATTATAGCTTTATGAAGACTTTTATATGAACATGAATATCAGCAAAGGAACGTATACACTTCATCTATCTAATTCAGAAGAATTCCTTCAGAGGTGTAAATAACTTTTCCATTTATTAAAAAAAATACCTTTTTTAAGCGTGGATGTTGAATAGTAGAGTTTAATTTAAAATTCTCTTGATAATAATCTCTCAGATAAAAGAGGTTTGCAGCATCTTTGAAAAATAGGGTAAGAATAAATTTGATAGGAAACACAAATGAATGGCAACACGTCTTTTAAAATTTCCCCCTAACTAAGACGAAGGCAACTCATCTTCTCTGGGATAAAAGCCACCATTCCCCCTGAACATTCTAGATGTTATCCTCACGTGTAATTTCAAGGAATGGATTAGTGATCCTTCCAATTAGCACCGATGATATGAATGCCATGCTTTCCCTTTATTGACGCGACCCCTCGAAAGGGGCCAAGAACTCTTTTTCACTCTCCGAAATAAGCACTCAGGATGCAGGACACTTCTCATCTCCTGGAAGGTCATTAAGCTCCACAGCCTTTTGCAATGGCGAGTAATTTGTAATTTTACTTGCGGGAAAAGTGTTTAATGATGTGGGAGAATTTACTTCTCAGCAATAAGTTGATGTCTGTAGAATCTTAAATTTGATTTTTCTTTAGTGTTTGACCTTAATTCACGAGCATCGTCGTCTTTCAAAAGGCATTTAATCTGGTAATTAGGCACAAAGATTTCCCTCTGATGTATAATCAAACTTCCTATAATGGATTTCTCTTTATTTGAATACATGGAACAAAAATTTCAAACATATTACAAAGAAGTTTGTGTTACTTTACAAATTTCGCAATAAAGCATTTTATAGAATGCCTGCAGTTTAGATTATTGATATCATTTTGTAAGCAAAATGTTCTGGTCTTATAATATGAATGTATACATATGTATGATATGATATATATATATATATATATATATATATATATATATATATATATATAATATATATATATATATATATATATATATATTTATATATATATATATATATATATGCAAGATCTAATATATATATATATAAATTGTATTTAATAGAAGGATATTTTTACTATTGCATTCGGGCAATGTTTTAAAGTTCATTTCCAGAATTTTTCCAACGCAGGCATTCTTATAATGACTGTAATAGTATGCCGTAGCACTGAACATGGATGTTAAAATGTTCAAAAAATCAAACTTCTTAAATATGCCTTAGGTGAAATATTTTAATATCTGTTAACAGAGAAGTTCTTCATCATACCAATTTTGATTATCCAATATTTCTAAACTTACCTTAAATCTAAAAGATTTTGAAGTAATTGCATATGTATTCTGAAACCTTTTTGCTACACTGCGTCCGTAAGAACATCGCTGAGTTAAGATCTGATTATTCATAATTCTCTTTTTTTATGTTAATGTCTCTTGTGAGTTTAACTTCTGTTTGGTTGTAGATTCTCAATGAAAATTCATTTATAGAATTTGGGACTGTATTTGGCAACTGAGGGACAAACATTTCAACGAGAAAGATTTAACCTTAAAAATCAGCGGGAAACATAAGCGGAAGATTGAAGGCTTTCGTGGCAGCCAGAGGTAGGGAGAAGATTTGAAGTTCCTTGGGTATTTAATTTTTCGCAAATAAATAATTCTTAGCAATTGATCTAAGAGTCTTTTTTCAAGTTTTTTACCTGGTAGGTACAAAAAAGCCTAATATTTTCGTAACGTTTTGATATTGGCCCGTGCACACACGCAGAGACTCACATGTATGTATATATGTGTGTATATGTGTGTATATATATATATGTATATATATATATATATATATATATATATATATATATATATATATATATATATGTATGTATATATATAATATATATTTGTGTGTATGTTTCTATGTGTCTGAGCGTGTCTTTTGTGGCTATCACAACAATTGGGCATCACTCCTAATATTCCATTATATCTCTTCGGTGGTATGCTAGGTGCTAGGCGATTGCCCGGGAAAACTCGGGTATGCAAGCAGATTCCAGCTTGTAAGAACTATGCGGACGACTTGATAGTGCCCCGGACTCACTCTGAAAGACCTAGGTTCGGCCCCGATGTGAGTCAGAAATATATATATATATATATATATATATATATATATATATATATATATATATATATATATATATATATATATATATATATATATATATATATATATATATATATATATATATATATATATATATATATATTTATATATATCACCTGCTGTAATCTTTTATATTCTTTTTACCCCTTTATGGCTCAGTGGTTACAGTCCCTGTATTTTCGTTGTTACTTAACCAGGTAACGGTTCGAATCTAACTGGCGACGAATCACATTTCACTTATAATTCCCCTTGGGTATAAGTTATTCCCGCTGTATAGTGAACTGGATAGTAAACGAAATTTGCCAGGATATATATATACACACTAGAACTCTCGGTGAAATTATAAACCTCTTTCAACAACATAGAAATAAAGTTGTTCTGATTTATATAGGAGGCTGTTCCTAACGGCGTTCCACTTTTCAGAATGATGTGGAAATAATGAACGCTGGTAACTCATATCAGTCAATTAAAATTCCCGTAGCATTATTTTGTCAACCCCTGAAAAATTGAACGAATAGCTTTTAATACTCTTATTCTTACACTACACGTAGTGATTTACTATATGAATTATGCCCCACAATTATTTACATGAATGATGTGCCGTGTATGTGTTGAATGAGCAAAGCAAAGAAAACCAACTTGCAAGAAAATCCCGACAGACATTTTCTCATTTATTACCACTTGTTATGTCGATTGTGGTTAAGGGTTTCAAAAACTTTCTTGCCTTTGACCAACAGGACAAAAACTGAGATCTCTTAATCACGATTCCATTGCCTCCCATGAATTCCTCATAATGAGTTTACGAATTCAAATGATGCATGGACGAAGTCAAAAATTAAATTGCATATTCAGGTTTCCTTAACATCATATCCCTTAGGATATCCTGCGAGCCGAATTGAACTGGATTCTCCAAAATGCACTGATCGTCTTTCTCTGTCCAACGAGAATCCATAATGAGCCAATTAGTGACGACATCTCCCATGTGAATTCGGTTTCTAAATGCGAGATTTAATGCCCTTTTGAACTGCTGATTTTGCTCCCCTGGAAATTATGATACGAGACGAAAACTGATTAGTGTTACTGCCGACTTTCTGGATGCGCTTCGTGTGTTTATAACATGGTCGTGTTCTGTTTTCAACCGAGGTGAAACTATTTTTTTGAAGGGCAGACGCCTCCGACCTCTGATTGATAATTTTAGACATTTTGATGGGGACGTCTTTGTTTTATAATGAAATTTTCTCATCTAACCCAGATCTGAAGAGGGACGATACTGATGAAATAAAAGAAAAACATAAAAACTTAAGAGTATTAACTGGAATGTTTCATTGTCCAAAATTGGCTGTTATTTTATTCCTGCAACGAGTCTGCCGACAATGTAATCTTCCTTTAGTAACACTTAGACCTTTACGTTCAATCAAAATATACTTGAAATATGTACTTGAATACATTTGAAATAGCTTGGAAGACTAATAGACATTACTCCTTTTCATATAAAAGAGGACATTCTTATTCACTGTTAGCCTGCTGGCTAATAATTCAGTTTCTGAAAAGACTTGTATTTTTTATTTCTGGAAGATGATTCTGATTACTTAATCGAAATTCCATTGTTGAATAGGTTGGACTGCCAGTGTAAAGTTGATGGTACTTTGAGGGCCAGTGGTCGATGGTACAGGCCGGTTTTAGAAAGGGCGGGTTGCAGTGGTTAGATCTTCATAGTTAGGCATTTAATGCAGCAAGCTAATGAAATGAGAACTCCGTTAAGTCTTTGTTTTGTTGATTTTGAAAAGGCCTTTGATAGTATTTCGAGACGGACCGTGGGAAAATCCTGAAGCATTACGGAATACCGGAAAAGTTTGTGAGGGTTATCATGAACATGCATGAGGGCACCTCTTGTAAAGTGATGGTTGATGGTAGTTTGAGTGATCCGTTTGAAGTTAAGTCTGTTGTGATTCAGGGTGGCGTTCTGTCTCCTCTGTTGTTTGTGTTGGTCTTAGAATACGTTATGACAAGGGTTAAGACATACCTTAGTTTAACCGACAGAGCTGATTAACAGTTAAAGGGCTGGCCTGAGAAACGGATACAGCCAATTGTTACCTAGTATACTCTGTGGAGAAAATGGGAAACTTCTTGACTTAGATTATGCTGATGATATAGTTTTGATCTGGGAGGGACCAGAAAAGATGTAGCGAGGGTTGAATTGTCGAAAGGTTGATTTAGTTGTAAATAGTGGAAAAACTGAAATCAAGAATATGATTACTGAAAATGCACAGGGTTGTCTAATAATGGTTGTAAAGCAAGTGGATAAGATTAAATATTTAGTTACTTACTTAGATAACGATGGTACTCTGAGCACAGAATTTATAGAAAGATTATAAAAGGCTCATCAGGTAATGGGAATGCGTAAAAATATTTGGAATAATGGGCACTTTTTCTGTGCATACAAAAACCAAATTTATAAGGCTAGAGTATTTTGAATATGGGCATGTTCAGATAATAAATTCTTATCATTTGAATATATATATATATATATATATATATATATATATATATATATATATATATATATATATATATATATATATATATATATACATACATACATAGTTGTATTCCACATTTTCTAGTATATAATACAAAATATGTATATATATCATATATATATATATATAAGAAGATTATATATAGTAGTATATATATAAATATATATATATATATATATATATATATATATATATATATATATATATATATATATATATATATATATATATATATATATATATATCTCGTGTGTGAACCAATAAATATCTGGCATGAAATTATATATTTGCTTTTTTCGTATTACACTGAAAAACCGTCATATCACTCTAGATGTGAATAGCCCTTCAACGTATTGGAATCCCTCCAACATAATATGTCAGCCAGTGACACGGAAATCTGACGATCATCGAACTGACAATATCCCATCCATTTCCGCGTTGAAGCATTCCAGCAGTCCACAAGGTTCACGTTTTCATATGATTCGACTGTTCGTTAATTTCACTATTGTTCTACTGTTTGAAAGTTGCAACATGACAAAATGGAAAGCTAAGTTGATATAGGAATATTATGGGCCATAGTACAGGGCACTCTAATCCCCCCCACAATCTCTAAGTTGATGTAGGAATTATGGCCCATTGTATAAGACAGGGCACCTAACCCCCACCCACAATCTCTAAGTTGATATAGGAATATTATGGGCCATAAGACAGGGCACTCTAATCCCCAAACAGTCTCTAAATTGATATAGGAATATTGGCCCATAAAGCAGAACACTCTAATCTCCCCACAATCTCTAAGTTGATATAGGAATATTATGGACCATAAGACAGGGCACTCTAATCCTCCCCCCACCCCACAATCTCTAAGTTGATATAGGAATATTATGACCCATAAGACAGGCACTCTAATCCCCCCAATCTCTAAGTTGATATAGGATTAACCTATGGCCCCATGCCCACTCCAATCCCCTCCCCTCCCCCACAATCTCTAAACCCACCCTTTAGGAGCAAGAAAATATTCAGTGCTATATCAGCTCCACAGATACCAAAAGCATACCATGTATAATCATCAGCTGTTTTCTTTCTGGCTGAAAGAATTATCTATCCTCCAGGCCCCAACCCGCGAAAGTAACATTGCCTCTACTGATGTCTAGAGTCTATTCATAGCTATCACAGTAAAAGAAGCATTCGATGCGATCGTCGACAGTCCACGACAACAGCTTCACCTTAGGCATCGAATTTCAGAATTGCCCCTCTCACCCGTAACAGAAACATTTATCATAAAGGCCCGCTCATTGTCTAGAAAAAATGCAGCTTTATACCCAGTTAAGGATTTACCCGTTGACTCCACCTTTGGTGATCCATAACTTATTTTTACTTAAGTCAATTTAACGGCGGTAGAGAGATAATTTTTTTTATCATTCAGCACCCTCATCCATATTTCAGATTAATTAAAATAATTCTCGGAGAACAAACAAAAGGAATATCCAAATGACGCAACCAATAGAAAATCATTTTGAAAATGAGAAGAAATCGCAGTGTCGAAAGGTAAATAGAACATAAAAATATTGAAAATTTCTTATTACCCCGGATTCCATTCAAGCTGAGTAATCTTCCACAAGTGTTGGGATCATTTCTAAAATAAAATGCAGTAGTTGTCGGATTTTCTATTTAAAAATTAGTTTCCTAAACAACAAATAGACATTAAAAAAAAGTACCAAATTGTCGGACATATATGGCTTTTGTGGTTCTTGCCGAACTTCCTACTTCTATTTTGATATTAAGTTCTGAAAGTCCACAGCTGTGGTCCTACATTTTT
Source organism: Macrobrachium rosenbergii (assembly GCF_040412425.1). Taxonomy (NCBI): domain Eukaryota; kingdom Metazoa; phylum Arthropoda; class Malacostraca; order Decapoda; family Palaemonidae; genus Macrobrachium; species Macrobrachium rosenbergii. Next base: position 25,246,684 of record NC_089795.1, read on the forward strand.
ATGCGGATTCAGATAAAGATTAAGTGAATATATATATCATTGTTTTTATCATTTGCCTGGAGGGTGACAATCTTACCAACTGTAAGTCTACAAATCCCTCAGTAATAGAAGGATTTGTGGACCGCTTTCTATTTTGAAGATGGATCACAGAAGTACACGAACTTTCTCAATATACACATTATATTTATATATATATATATATATATATATATAATATATATATATATATATATATATATATATATATATATATATATATATATATGAGTATATATATATATATATATGTGTATATATATATATGTGTATATATATATATATACATGTGTATATATATACATATATATATATATATATATACATATATATATATATATATATATATATATATATATATATATATATATATATATATATATATATATATGTATATGTGTGTGTGTGTGTGTGTGTGTGTGTGTGCATGCATACATATATATATATATATATATATATATATATATATATACTATATATATATATATATATATATCAAAGGCTTTAGAGCTCAAGTAATCTTGTCCTATAAAATGCTATATATGAATTTCAATGACTGAAATCGGATTAAGATTAATAGTTTCATGGAACCTTAACTTAATTGTCAATTTTTTTGTATTTATTTAATTGGGAATTTTTTAAATGATAGTGTATAGTATTTTGTTTTTCTTTTTCATCTGAAATGAAATTGTCAAGCCTGCATTTGTAAGGATCTAAAAAAGAAAGATGATGAAAATGATAAACTGAAAGTATCTCTTCTTCAACGCGCTACCTGAGAATGCGTTGTCATTCGAATAATGATGATGTAAAGAATCTATGTAATTCTATTTTATATTTAATGGAATATAAAAAACTAGCTTTTTGATGTAATATAATTTCCTGAATAGAAATTTACATTAACACAAATGGCAAAGTTACAACGCTAAAAGGATTATAATAAATGCGAATTTAAGTCGTTTTCGTGCACTCTGACAATCGTTTCACGCCATGAATGTCCTTTGCAGTGAATCATAAGTTCTTAAATTCCTTTGGCGAAATGCATCATCAAGACCATCAATTATAATAATGTCGTCTTTGCTAATTGGATGGATCATTTATTCATGCCCTTGAATCGAATGTAAGCTCATATACAGAGCGGATCTAGGGGAGGTTAATTGCTTCCATCCCTTGGAATAAGATATTACCATCGTTTACTTTCAGATATATAAGGACTGGTCCGGGACTTAAATTATACTTCTTGCTCATACGAGGTCGCTTTGTTCCCAGTGAATTCATTTAACTGTAGGAAAGATATGGCAAAGAGAAGCAAATAATGGAAATGTTCTAAAATCCTTTATTTTAACTCTCTTAATTGTACCTTGAAGAAAATTTTAAATTATTTGTGTGAAAGGTTTAAAATCTTAGATTGAAAAATTAATTTAGTGAATTGGAAATAAGTAATGTTTGCAAAGGCTATTTCTTTTATACATCGTAGATCGGAGTTAGTACATTACCTATGTTATTGATGAACATTGTAGGAATCAACGAAAACAACTAATGACTTCTGCAAATCTATGGCGCAGTTTTAGCTAAATCACTAGACTTTTGACGAGATAGGACAAGTCATGCAAGTGCTGACTTACGAATAAAAAAAGCTTTAAAAGGAATATCGAGTAAACATCATGTTTAATCTAAACGTAAAAAGTATGAGAAGAAGGAATCTCGTTTAATCACTCTCAATGATGTGTTTGGACGAACTATTTCTCCGACAACATCAGTGGAATTTACATTTTTGCAAAACGTAGCATTACTGAAACGAAACTGAAAACAAGATGAATAAGGTTTTCTGAGACCGCAAACACCTGTAAAGTCTGAGCAGTTCAAATCAAGAAAGGCTTCATTAGCCCCAAAAGTGAAAATACAATGTATTCCATCGCTTATCAATAATCGCAAGGCTACCTTTCGTAAAATTTTCCTAACAGTACATTTATAAACACACACACATGCATACATACACACTGTATATATTATATGATCATATATATATATATATATATATATATATATATAATATATATATATATATATATATATATATATATATACACACATATACTGTGTACACATATATATATATGTATGTATATAAATATATATCTACAGACATACATATATATATATATATATGTGTGTGTGTGTGTGTGTGTGTGTGTGTACATGTATACATATATAGAGATATATGCATATGTATATATATACACACATACATACATGCATATAGATAGTCAGATACGCTAAATCCTGCCAAGAATCAAACAGGTAAACACACCGAAACAAAAGCAAAATCCTCTGTAGATTCCTGGGCAGAGGTAATAAAGGCACACCAATTAACATATATCCAGCACGGTGCGTCATCACAAGTCGTCGAGAATGCTTTAGTCCTCTCTCATAAAGCAAAACCTTGAGCCAACACGTCCCCAATTCAGCGTAAAAATCTCTAGGCAACCCATAGTATAAAATCTTCAGCAGGGACTTTACGTGGAAGAATTCTATAACAGATTCTCCTGAAACAGATTCTCGTGAGATTCCATAAGAGATTCTCCTGAAATCGATTCTCGTGAGATTCTATAAGAGATTCTCCTGAAATAGATTCTCGTGAGACTCTATGACAGATTCCCCTGAAATAGATTCTCGTGAGATTCTATGACAGATTCTCCTGAAATAGATTCTCGTGAGATTCTATAACAGATTCTCCTGAAATAGATTCTCGTGAGATTCTATGACAGATTCTCCTGAAATAGATTCCCGAGATTCTATAACAGATTCTCCTGAAATAGATTCCGTGAGATCTATGACAGACTCTCCTAAATAGACTTCGTGAGATTCTATGACAGATTCTCCTGAAATAGATTCTCGTGAGATTCTATGACAGATTCTCCTGAAATAGATTCTCGTGAGATTCTATGACAAATTCTCCTGAAATAGATTCTCGTGAGATTCTGTGACAGATTCTCCTGAAATAGATTCTCGTGAGAATATGCTACTCAGTGGGCAGGATTTAAAACAGACTGTCGTAACATCGGAAAACCCCATTTTAGAGGCTAACTGTCATCGCAGTCACATATCATCTTGTTAGTGCAATGAACTATTTAATATATATATATATATTTATAATATAGATGGGGCTTACACATACATATATATATATATATATATATATATATATATATATATATATATATATATATATATATATATATATATATATATAAATATATATATATATTATATATATATATATATATATATATATATATATATATATATATGTATATATATATATATATATATATATATATATATATATATATATATATATATATATATATATATACATATATATGTAATTCTAATATATATAATGCCCTCGTAACTATAATTCTTCGCTTTTTGATATGCTTTTTGATATGCCCAACTGCAAGCCATAACATCCAAACACAAGAAGTTGAAGAGACTTGTAATTCAGTTTCTTGTGTTTGGATGTTACGGCTTGCAGTTACAAGCATATC
>NC_089795.1:25255267-25270267 GCF_040412425.1 Macrobrachium rosenbergii
TGGCTTCTTAAATCAGTGATGAATCCTGATGAATCAGCAACGTAAATTAATTATTTGACCTGAGGAATTTTTTTCCTGATTTATCAGAGTTCAAAGACCAGGATTAATGATGACTAATTTATACCTGGTAAATCACTATTGAAACATAAGATTATTTGACATCTTCCCTCACATATCTAATGCACTTTCTTGTAGCGGTCTCATTACAGAGTAACTGCTGATGCACGTAATTCTTAGTGCTTAAACTTTAATGGTCATTTTATTTTATCTTAGCAGCACTATTGTAATAGTAAAAGCTTTCATATGATTTTGTATTCATATATATATATATATATATATATATATATATATATATATATATATATATATATATATATATATATATATGTATGTGCTTAAAAGCAAATGGATGTTACAGACTAAATACACACACAAAACAAAGCCACTACAACACCTTCTAAAAACATAACAAACATCTCACGTCTCGAACTCTCGCCATACCGCAATAACTTCTCGCTGCTGGGAAGAAAGGGCGTTGGGTCGGGTATGATACATGAAAACATACGTACGGGGTCTAAGCGATGTCAGGCAGGGCAGCCGATCGAGACCACAGGTCTACCCCAAAGCCAAATCAAAAGTCCTTCAAAGAAGGCATCGTGCTTACCCCATACAAAAATGGGAATAAAAGCACGTTAAAAGAAGAAGAAGTATATATATACATAAATATATATAAATATATATATATATATATATATATATGTATATATATATGTGTGTGTGTGTATATGTATATATGTATATGATATATATATATATATATATATAGATATATATATATATATATATATATATATATATATATATATATATATATATATATATATATATATATATATATATATATGTAATATAAATATATGAAACTTCAGTTATATTTTACTTAGGATTCAGAGTAAAACTCTTAGAATTCATTTTCCTTTGTAAGTAAAAATACCTTCGAAAAAGCTTTCATTTCTACGCAGTTTAAGTCTTCCTTTTCAATACAAAATACCTATGAATAACGTAAATACTGAATCTTGTTTCTTTATCAATTATTTATTTAAACGCGTATCAGTTATGCTTCGTTGTTTATCAGAAACGAGTAGGACTTATAAATAAAGAAATGAATAATAAAAAGAACGCATTAAAATGTATTTGGAAATTATTTCTTTAACGTTACCAATAAAACAAAACTATTCAGTCCTCCCTTCGGTTAGAATCATCTTATATCTTCCACTATATGATGTTTATGAATATGAGACTCACATAGCCCTTCGAGATTTTTTCTCGCGAGTCTTTAAATTTTCCATAAGAGATGTTAATTTAATATATCTCATTTTAGAAAGATATTTGAGTTGTAATGGTATTAACATTAACGAAAATAATAAAAGGAAGAGGGCAGGTATCATTTTGCACAAGAATGACCATGGCAAAATGGGATTGCAGTTCTTGCTTTGACAATAAGCATCCCCAAAACTAATTAGAAGTAACAAACAAAAACAACAGTTTTCAAGAAACTGGAAACAGCATGCAACAAAATCTAGCATAGACGGTAGAATTAAGATGCACTCTTTAAGAAAAATAGAAAAATAAGTAAAAAATGCGCCGAAGTTTCTTCGGAGCAATCGAGTTTTCTGCACACCGTATAATGCTGTATGAAACTCCCAGCCACTGCCCATGAAACTTTCAGCCACTGCCCATGAAACTCTCAGCCATGGCCCGGTGAAGGCCTGTGTTGTTGGCACCTATAGCAGTGCCAGACGCACGATCATGGCTAACTTTAACCTTAAATGAAATAAAAAAAACTACTGAGGCTAGTGGGCTGCAATTTGGTATGTTTGATGATTTGGGGGGTGGGTGATTAACATACCTATTTGCAGCCCTCTAGCCTCAGTAGTTTTTAATATCTGAGGGCGGACAGAAAAAGTCCGGATGGACAGACATGTAGCCATCTCAATAGTTTTCGTTTACGAATTTTTAAATTAGGTAGGTTAATATTAGCGTCATCTCAAAATACTGGCTAAGGTTACCGAGCCCAGAACAGCCCTGGCAACAGCTAAGAGGAGAACCGACCTCGTGTCGAATGAGGTCGATGAAGATCCCCAAGACACCCCATCGTAAATGTTACGAAAGTGGGGCACTTGATGCAGATTTTGGCCCATGAACCCTCGTGTCAGATTAATCTTTTGTTAGGTGGAGCCTATGGGAGATAATGCAATTTTATCAGAGTTTAAGAGCTCTTCAGCTCTTATCTCATGCTCTTTCTCTTGCCCTATCTCAACCACTGCCGTCGTTGACTTTGTTATTCTATTTATTTATAAGGGGAACATTTTTTTCAGCCACCTCTACAAAAATGAATCATAATATAGCTTTTTTTTTTTTTAACATGACAGCGCATCCAATAGTTACAGTTCAGTACTATAGAGAAGAAATAGTTAATGCCCCTGTGTGTACCCTTGGTTTTTTACGTTTGATTATCTAAGGAGGCATAATTGCCCTTATTGCTCTACATTGTCTTCTAACATATGAATTATCATGACCCACTTTACATATACCTATGGCTCAGTACTTTTACTGATTCCATGCAACTTTTCTCATCCTTTAGGTTAAAGGATAAACAGCAACCCAAGGCTTAACCTTTTTATCCCTAGTTATCGTTAAGTACAGATTAAACATAAAACAAAAACAGTAAAAACCTTTTTTTATGCCAGTACTAAAATCCACTCTGTCTCTCCTCACGAAAAAGCTACTTAATCTGAAAAAAATTTGGAGCCACCTGTCACTTCCAGCACTTTTCTACAAAGGGTGAAATTATTTGAGAAGACATTTTTTTTTTTACTTGAGTACTGTATCTTTTTAGGTTGCAACAAAAAAAAAGAGGATGCCTCCTGTTATAGAATAATGAAAAATATAGAATATGGAAAACTCTTTCAGTAAATATAAAAAAGGGCAACAAGACAAGTCGTTCTCATAAAGAGAACTTGGAGTTAATTTTGATGTCCATACAACGACACAAAACTTTCTCATATTTAGATCCTTCAGGTTTGATTAAAACGCGTAAAAAACATTTTATTTTGATAAAACAGGTAAACTCGATTTTAGAGCTGGTTACCCCCTTTTTAACAATTACAGTATGGAACACAGGCACAAATTTATAAGTTTCCATATCCATCCTAATAGGTAGGAAACTATACATAATTATACTTATGTTCGATTTATACTCCTTAAAAGAAACATCTGGCATTTTGCAAATGCAAAATTAGTTGAGATAATTAACATTTCAAGAAAGTGAAATATCGATGATAAAAAGGACAGTGTTACTAAATTGGTGGTAATGAACTTCACTCGGCACATCTTAAAAATGTTATAATTCTCAAAAAGATTAGGTGTTTCGGATTATGCTTTGACCTCGAACTCTCTCGACCGGAATCAAAATGACAGTTTAAGACTTCCAGAATCCCGCGCTTGGAAACTGTAGGACGTTTGATGGAAAAGCTTAGAAGTAACTGTCATCAGTTGTAATGAACACCCTTCAACAGCTGAAGTCCTTTTGAACCCTTACCAAAACTTCAGGAGTGACGGCCACGTGAGAGGAAGGGCGAGGGAGGAAAAGGAGCCCAAGTCTCTTGGAGCAAATGAGGCAAAAGATCGGTTGTGACAGCTCCATCTCTCAAATTAATGGGAAATCTTTCCTCCTGGAAACTCTAAAACGACTTCCGAGGATGACAAATGATGGAGGGCTGGGCCTCCCCCCCTCCCCCTCTATCTCTCTCTCTCTCTCTCTCTCTCTCTCTCTCTCTCTCTCTCTCTCTCTAGTTATTTGGTTATTCCAAAAACCTCTTGTCTCATTTCCTAACAGTAAGGAGATGCAGGTTATGTTACGGAAAACAAATAAATCAATAAAACGGAAGCGAGTTGAATAAGAGAAAGGGATTTACGCAAGCTTTGCAATGAAGAAAAACCTTAAATTGAAAAGTGATATGCACAGAGGCTTTCAGAACAGAGACCATACGTATATGCAAAAACAATATCCATAACTCAAGCAGGTTGTTCAGTTTAGATGGACATGTGGTAAACAGAAAAGACAAGAAAGATTTTAATAGGAAAGTCATGAATAGGTGAAGAGGGAGTTGAGGAAACTCAGTGTTATTTATGAGTCCACTTAAGACATTTTAGATTTATATAAATCGTACCTTAGTTGTCTGTCTGTTCCACATCAATGATACGTCGTCCTATAAGCGGTACACAGACTGAACGTGGAATTTGAATGTTCATTTATTTAGCAGTTAATTGTACATCAAATAAAAGCTTCCTTCGTTTACGAAATAGAGTGTTAAAACTAGGAGCATATAAACAAGTGAAAATAATTAAAGATTTTTAGGTGTTTGAGATTCTAAAAGCAAACACATTCAGTGCAGTTATACTGTTATAGTTCCAATTGTTCTAGTTATTCAAATTTTGTGCGCTGTTTCTCTCATGTCTTTCACCTTATGTAAACTTGTCGACTTTCAAAAAAAAAAAAAAAAAACTGCTATTGGTGTGTGTTGAGAAATGTGAAAATTCGGCTGTTAAAGAAAGATTCATTTGTCCTTGATATGGCATCAAGTTAATTATATTCTTCGAGATTTTTCGTCAAGAGCGCAAAGGATGTCACAGTGAATGAGAACATTTAAGCAAATGAGCAATTCTTGATCATATACTGGTATATAATGATGTTTTTCATAATTATTAAAAGCAAGAATACATAACATATATGCGTGTGTAAAAGAAAAGAATGGGAAGGCACAAGTAATGAGACACACGGTAATGTAACTGACAGTTTGCTCAAATATAATTATTCTTTCTATTCTATTCCTGTAGAGTTGTTGGAGCTAGCCATTCCTTTTTGGAATTATCTGTTACTCTGTCACATGAAAATATCATGTTTATCGATATAAATAGGGCGTAGGAATACATATTCCGCTAGCTCCGATAACTCTGGATACATTAAAAAAAAATCCATTTATTCAGAATTCAACACAAATGTCTCTTATTCAAACGTATACTACATTTTTTTTTGTAGAAATAGTAAATATTACATGATCCTATTACAGAAGGTGTTGATAATTATCTTTACAAAATTTTATCACGTTCTTCAGAAAACTGTCGAATAAATGCGGAGGTTATGCAAAAATCACTCTTAATTGGGTCACCTTTCTGTCAGCGGACTCGAGTGCGGCCAGTTTCTTGGATCAGGTCTAGGTGTTTGAGAGGAAAACTTATCAGGCATTGGAGTAATACCCTTCCATTTTACCCAGCCAGAGAATATAAGATATGTAACTCCCCTTCTTTTTGTTCCATTTTTCTTAATGTTGATCAAAATAATATTTTGTATATTTTATATATATATATATATATATATACACATATACATTTTATAAGTCTGTTGATACTTTCATTGATTGCAAGGTTTTTGCAAAGGATTGAATAAAACAATGCATTTTTCCAATGATATTCAAAGTTATTCAAATTTCCCTAAGCTTCTACCCTGGTAAAGAAAATTATAATGTATTCGTGAATATGAATTTTTTGTGGGAAAAATATAGTTTTCATCGATATATGTCTAAATCTGTATAAATCCATCCAATAGCTTTCAAACATTCTTGCTAACTAGACAGAGAAACGCTTGAAAATCACCTTGAAGTTTACAATGTAATAAAGATACAGATAAACTTGGTTTGACTTAATATCTAAAAGCATTTAAAAACTCGGAACCTTCTCTTTTCTGCTTGCGTCAAAACGTTTGTGCAAAGCCTGTAAAGTGAATAATTCCCCACCAAAAATAAGAATTTCCTAAGTATTTCCAATTCGGTATTTTCGCTATCGCAATCAATGACTGAGCACGGCTGCTCTTCACGGCAAGGTAATCCCCCAGTAAATTAGTTCTCAGAAGATGAGGGTAATTTCTTTTCTCCGTGATAATACAAAATATGCAAATTAATGTTTCCCAGGGTTTTCTTACTGAAGCGAGAGAAATGAATTATTACGCCTTCTTAATTTCTTAAATACTTCCTTCAATAGCAGATTAGCAGCTTTTTTTTAATGAAGAAAATGTGCTGTGAATGTTAATTACATTACATACCAGTCTTGAAGAAATGTTTACTTTCTTTTAATATTTTCCAATGGAGATATCATCCACTCGAGTATAAATTATAATCTTTATAATAATTTAACTAAGTTTATTGTGTGGGAAGAATGAAGATTTACTGATTTACTAAGGAAACTGATTGCCTTCATCAATTTTTATCTGCGTTACTTTCAAGCTTGTCATTGGCTTTCCTTTGATCTGAAAATGGAAAGAATATGACTTATAAAACAGACATTGAAAAACATTTTACAGCACATTCAGGACAATGATAATAGATGCACAGATGATAAAAAACTGCTTAAAGGTTTGTGGAATGCTTGGCCTGGCCATCTACTGTAGTTCTTCATTGGATGAGTCGATATCGTACTCTCACTAGGGCCGCGTTCGATTCTCCGGCCGGCCACTGAAGAATTAGAGGAATTTGTTTCTGGTGTTAGAAATTCATTTCTCAGTATAATGTAGTTCGGATTCACAATAAGCTGTAGGTCCATTTGGCTAGGTAACCCAGTTGGTTCTTAGCCACGTAAAATAAGTCTAATTCTTCAGGCCAGCCCTAGGAGAGCTGTTAATCAACTCAGTGGCCTGGTTAAACTAAGGTATACTTAACTTTATGTTTGCCTGAAACATTCGCACCGTTCAAAACCTACCTTACAAAGACACAGAAATCAATTTTATACTGTTGTATTGAAACCTTTGGGAAAAGAAGATGTTTATGCTCACTATATTGGTATTTTACACCAAGTACGAAGAATATTGCATTTCTAAGCATCTAAAATTCCTTATCAGTAAAATTCATGGGCTGACAACTGTTTAGATGGAAAACTCTAAAATACGATTAACTCGCTACTAATAACGGATTTGATGATGCCCATGCTAAGCTAAGATGACCCCTTCGTGTGAAACAAAACAAAAGGCACTTCATACTTTCATCTTAATACTAGGTTTGTTGACTCCAGTTACAGTTTTTCCTGAATTTTCCAAGCGATTTTGCTTAGGAACGTATGTTTCAGAGTCTGACATCATCATATCTTACTTTCTGTGTAAAGCTGATAAGATACGTGCTATTTATTAACTTGACACAGACTACTGTTCTCAGGTGAAATTACTGGTCATAGGCTTATGGCATTTTAGATGAATAACAGTTTAGTTATAAAGGGACGAGTCTTACAGTCTATTACTGCTTCATGATTTTCCTCCGAGGCAAAAACGGTTTTAGACGAGGTGATTCTTCATAAGAAGGATAAAGAAAATGGCAACGGTGTATTGCCGGAAAACTCGTTCTTCGGGTCAAAACGCTGCATTTAAATGGTAAGGTGGCCCATTTTACAATCACTTTTTATAAGGTAAAATATTTTCCTTGCCTTAAGCGTTATAGTTGGCATTGAGGAAAATTAGTTTTCTCATTTGTAGGTGTTGCCTTCCGTAATCCATAAGACAGGCAGACCTATGCATATGTGAAATCTCAGTGGATAATAACTTTAGAAATATAAAAAATTCTTGAAAAATAAGTTTTAGCTTGTAGTTCATAAAAAAGAGGTGCTTTGGTTTAAATTCTCAGTATATCCGTCTCTTACATCTAAATTCTGTTGAAATAATGTGGCATTAAGCTTGATTTCCTACTAGCCAAGTCAGAATTTAGTATTTTGGGAATAAAGTTAGATTTGTACCGGCAAAAAGTTTTGACATGACACTGGAGATATGAGGAAACTCATCTTTTGATCATATTATTTGATTTTTTTTTTTAATGGCGATTATTCTAGTTTTATAACTGTAGTTACGCGTATGGCTAAAATTAACAATGCGGAGGAAATTCTATAAACTATGGTCAACAAATGAACGGGGAAATGATTCTACCCCTGAAAGTTTATTCATTCCATTACTGTTATGACGCAAGTTACAAATAATTTAATCACAAAAATTTCAGAAGTTTAGCTACATTCATCAGACAATATCATTCCGTTACCAATGCCTTTGGATCGCTCGGCAAAATTCTCTTCTCCGCTTTTTACACCTTTTAACAAACTGGAATAAATTCTGCTGTAGCGTCCGAATGCTAATGGCGGAATAGAATTTTTTCATTGAGCTTTCTTCCTTCCTAATTTTTAACACTCGTCTTCATTATCTATTCTATAACTGTTTATTTTTGCTTTAAGGTTGACGGGTCCTGGACTTTGCATGTGCAGTAAAATGAACCAATTTGAACATTTTCTAATACCATGAAACGGGTCCAATGGGACCTTCGTTTGTCACTGCATATTTTAAGATCAAATTATATATATGATATATATATATATATATATATATATATATATATATATATATATTTATTCACTTGTTAGTGATATTTTTCCTACTAATTCAATTCCTACTTTCTTTATTTATCTATTTAAACTGAAAACCATATTCATCATACTGAGTTTAAAACTCTAAATTCCACAGATCCATAATAGGACGGTGGCGGTGGGGTCTGCTAAAGGGTGAGAGGGAAGTTTGTGATATATTTCTCTGAAGTTTTTCTTTATTTATCTCTGACTTGAAATTTACGAGTACCCACATTAACATATTTCTTTTACTTGCATGTTTTTTTTTTTAGAGAAGCGTGATTCATCAGTTAGGGACAGCTAGAGAGAGAGAGAGGGGAGGGTGGTTGGGCGGCCGGTGCTGGGTAATCATGTTATGCTTTTTAAAACTCTACATAACTTCAGACAAATCATTTGCGCAATCACTTACCCGGTTTTATTACGAAATTTTAGGTGTATTTCCCATTCTTGTTTATCGAATAATGTTTTAAAGGTGATATGTCAGCCTCACATGAAAAAAAAACCAACCTTGACCAACCATTCTTGATGAAACTTGCTGGCGCATTCTTTAATACGAGCTGTCTTCGCATGCTCACGCCCGCTAGAATCACCCGGGGGCAGACAGCGCAGCATGAGGGGTGGATGTCTCTTCCTCCTCAACCTACTCCGTCCCAACTGGGGCGGACGAACCGGTTTGTAGGGGGTGGGTGGCTGTGCCATGTCTCGCCTACTGTCACCCGGGGAAGGACAAACAAGATCCACTCGGATTTTAGTGCTATGGATTACATGTTTCATTGTTTTGGAAGACGCCTTAGCATCTTCGTTCGCAAGCGGAATAAAGCGAACTGAACCGAATTTCAAATTTCAGAGATGCATCGAATATATTATTATAGCTTTAAAAACACTTCGTCATTTTAGCTCCAGACAACTTCACTATACTTCCAAGTTCATCTGGTAAATTCGGGTCAAGAGTTTTTATTAGGATAGTTTAATCTGCAATTATAATCATAAGCGAGGAAAATATATCAGGATTGTCAGGAATAAATAAATAGATATGAAAATTATAGGGGAATCAGTGAAATATACTTGTGTCTTTCCCCAACCTACGGGTTTGAAACCTTAAACCCGTTTATCGACAAAATATCAAGATATAATATATATTAATATTGACAAAATATTAATATATAGCAATAAGACAACATAAAAAAAATTTTCTAGGGAAAGTACAAATACAATCATGGTCTAATTGTCAATGCAGTTTCTTATACAACTTATAAACAATGAAAATCAGTACAAGTTTATCAATTTTAAATATGGATTACTAAATGAAAAATTTATTGATGTTTATTGAAAATGTTAAATACAGGTAGCCATTTTAATTATGAAGAATTTTCTTTCTTTATGACACTCTTCTACTCATTCTGAATAAATAATCGACTCCAATTTTTTTTATCTAATGCTGGTCTTACTGGTTTTCTGAATCATAACATCAGTATATACAAAATGCCAGCAAACACACACACGGACACATATATATTCTGTATGATATATATATATATATATATATATATATATATATATATATATATATATATATATATATATATATATATGTATATATATATATATTATATATATATATATATATATATATATATATATATATATATATATATATATATATTATACAGTATATATTTATATATATGTATATATATACATGGTAATATATATATATATATATATATATATATATATATATATATATATATATATATATATATATATATATTATTTATGCATATATATATAACTATAGAACTAAGGATATTTTTAAGATGTGGGTTGGAACAATAAGGCAAAATAAGTGGGAAATTTCAAAATAGCCATTTCCTGTTTTGTTGTACGAGAATACTGAGGGGGAAGGTCTTCTATTTTTTCTGAGAACTAAAACAAACAAAAAAAAAAAACACGCAAGAAGAGGCGAAATATACATCTTTTATATACAATACTTCATTGTTGCCCTTGGTGGTATTCCCATCACATTTAAAGAGAACGAAAATGAAATACTTCTTTAATGCAAATGATTTACAACTTGAGCTCAGCAATGAACGCCTCATATCTTTCTTCCCCGTTACATCACGTGCATCTACGGCAAACGGCGAAGCAAGCGAGAACGTGAGATAGGAACGGGGGAGGACGTAACAACTGATAAAATTATCAACATCACACACGAGAGTTCAAAGTCAATCTGAAGGGGCACCCTATCTACGGGTATATAAGGGCCGCTTTCGGGAATCTTCGTCGTCCTCATTCGCCATGAAGACGGCAGCACTCTTCCTCCTAGCCGTGGCCGGCGCTGGCCTGGTCTCGGTCGTTTCTGCTGGTGAGTATTCTCGATGTGGCCGAAACTAATGTTGTTTGTTTCTTGGAAATAGTGACAGCCTCCGTATTCTTTGAAGGGGTAGTTGGCTTTGCTCGCACCCCGTTTGTTCTCTATTTTATTGACTTATAGTTCTCCATTTCATATGCTCAGTTATACGTTTTTACACATTATCCCTAATTGACGAATAGTAGAAATGTGTGATAATTATACTGCATTGTCGGAAAACTACTTTTCCCCATACACTGTACATCCCAGAAAAATTAAGGTGCTTAAAATTCATCGCTATTTTGTCATTTCCTGTCATTTTGAAGACTTGTTCCCGTAAAGGCCTCGATATGTCTTTGAATAAGCATTTTACTCATGAAGAAGAAATACATTAGGTTACGTCTTCATGGATATAAACTATGTTTGCCCTATTTTTACTGTCCACTTGAATTTCAACAAGGCTGTTGCATTCTAATTTCATTTTTTAAATCTTTAATCATCTGTTTCTCATTGTTACGAACAATAGCACCATAACGTAATTATAAACCAAATAATTTCTTTGCTCTGAATTGACAATACTGTATAGACATGTTTACAACATTATGAGAAAACTGCCAGATAAAAAGGGGGTTTTAAAATAACGATTTATTACTTTGTTCATATGTCAGTCGAAAAGTCTAGCATCGTTGTCAGAGAAACCATGTAAAACGGATGAATTTTCAGTAGAGAGCACCTAACTAATTCATATACATTAGTTTTATTCTTAATGATATTGTTACTCTAAGAATATGTTAAAGATCCATGGATGATGCAGTAAATATAACTAATTAGTATCATCAGTTTAACTGTAACCAGTAATTGTATAAGTTGCATATACTATTAATACATAACGCCTGAAAATAATCCAAGAAAAAATCCTATGTGGGCAGCATTATAGAAATGCATGAACAGTTGTGTAGTGGTAATGAAAGAAAAGAAGGGTCACCGTGAGAGAAAAGAACAGAAGACATGGCTGCAAATACTATTGCTTGATTTTCTTATATCACTGTAGAGTTTCGAATTCTGGTTTGGTTATAAAAGAAGCATCGCCATTAAATAAAATGTTCCCAGCGTGATAGTAACCATCAGTTACTATCACAAAAACAGACTTTTCGTACATATACCGTAATTATAATATGCTTTCCACGGAAGAGGTACGTTGTAGAATAAACGCATTAGTGAGAGAATCTGATCTGAATGGGCTTGTGGCGAATAATGACTAAAACAAATGAAGAAATGCAGAGGTAAGATATGTTTAGGGTATTTGCTGAAAAAATAGCAAAAGTTTGAATGACAATATCACACTTGTAAAAAGTTGAGGTAGAAATAGGAAGTGAAATGACATGTGCAACGTGCAGTAAATCCAACGCTACCTGAGAAAATGGACTTAAAGAGAACGTAGAAGCAAGTTTGGTGGCTTGAATAAATATAAATTCAAAGGGGGAATAGGGAACGAAAGATACTCAAAACTTTTAGCAAAAGGCATCTAAAATGAACAGCAGGGCCAGCATTAAGTGCAGTGTACGTTATAGTATATGAAAGGAGAGTGCAAGAAATGAGCCTTTTTTAATAAAAAACAAGTGTCAGCTACAAGTACGCTAGTATAAAGAGCACGATAAACTGATCCTTAGCTTCCCATTAGTGCTGCGTAGTTTCTCAGTGATAGAAAAGTTATAAACCCTGTAAAGAGCGGGTGGCATGATTTAATACACGTTAAGACTTTACTGAAACTGTCAACGTGTAAAAAAAACCCCGACCATTTAATAAAGAAGAAAGAATTTTATTATAATGAAGAAAGAATTTTATTCTATTATAAAGAACAATCATTCATCATTATTTGGCTTACCCCAAAGGACAGTGAACACTTTTCGAATATAGAGAAATTTTCTTTTAGCAACCGAATGAAAAACTTCTTGATGTTAGCTTTGCTGTTATTTGATCTAAGTTTATTATTCTACAGATGTGTCAAACGCCCAGAAACAACACGATGTGAACTATCTCCTTTGGAAGGTCAATGAACAACTTCGAGATGAGAAACATGTAGACTACGCAAAAACCTTCGATCCAGAGGCCGACACCTCTCATTATTCAGATAATGGAGAGGCTGTCCACCACCTCATGAAAGAGTTCAAGGATCATCGATTACTGCAGCAGAAGCACTGGTTCTCTCTCTTCAACCCAAGACACCGTGAAGAGGCTCTTATGCTTTTCGATGTCTTCATGCATTGCAAGGACTGGGAAACAGCTGTCAAAAATGCTGCTTATTTCCGTGACCGCATGAACGAGGGAGAGTTCGTGTATGCCGTTTTCGCTGCTGTCATCCACCATCCACTGGCTGAACATGTTGTCCTTCCTCCACTCTATGAGGTCACACCTCACATGTTTACCAGCACAGAAGTCATCCAAGAAGCCTACGCAGCTAAGATGAAACAGACACCTACCAAAATCAAATCAACCTTCACAGGCACAGCTAGGAACAAGGAACAACGTGTTGCCTACTTTGGAGAAGACATTGGCATGAATACCCACCACGTCTTCTGGCACTTGGAGTTCCCATTCTGGTGGCAGGATTCCTATTCTCATAAGCTTGACCGCAAGGGAGAAAACTTCTTCTGGGTACATCATCAGCTGACCTGCCGCTTTGATGCCGAAAGAATTTCCAACTACTTGGACCCAGTCGAGGAACTGCAGTGGGATAAGCCTATTCATGATGGATTTGCTCCTCACACATCCTACAAGTATGGAGGATCTTTCCCATCTCGTCCTGATGATGTTGAGTTTGAGGATGTTGATGGAGTTGCACGAGTTAGAGACATGATCATCTACGACAGCCGTATTCGTGATGCCATTGCCCACGGATATATCGTCAAGGAGGATGGCTCACACATTGATATCATGAATGACCACGGAATTGATATTCTTGGTGATGTTATTGAATCTTCTATGTACAGTCCCAACACTCACTACTATGGAGCTCTCCACAACACTGCCCATATAATGCTTGGTCGTCAGACAGATCCCCATGGAAAGTATAACATGCCTCCAGGTGTCATGGAACACTTTGAAACTGCTACCCGTGACCCTGGTTTCTTCAGACTTCACAAGTATATGGACAATATCTTCAGAGAGCACAAGGATAGCCTGCCTAGCTACGATTACAAAGAATTAGACTTTGAAGGAGTTTCTGTTACAAACGTTGCTATTGATGGAACCTTAGAAACTTACTTTGAAGACTTTGAATATAGCTTAATTAATGCTGTCGATGACACCCCAGAAATTGATGATGTTGATATTGATACATATGTTCCTCGTCTGGACCACAAGGAATTCTCCTTCAACATT
The DNA here is from genome assembly GCF_040412425.1 of Macrobrachium rosenbergii. Classification (NCBI taxonomy): domain Eukaryota; kingdom Metazoa; phylum Arthropoda; class Malacostraca; order Decapoda; family Palaemonidae; genus Macrobrachium; species Macrobrachium rosenbergii. The sequence goes on from NC_089795.1 coordinate 25,269,486, forward strand.
GACGTCAAGAATGAAAAAGGCTCTGAAGCTCTAGCAACTATCAGAATATTTGCCTGGCCTCATGAAGACAACAATGGTGTGGAGTTCTCCTTCGATGATGGAAGATGGTATGCCATTGAACTCGACAAATTCTGGGTGAAATGTGAGTAATGTTCCAGTTCTGTCACTGCACTGGATTTCTAATTCTTTTATTCTTTTCGATAATAAATATCTTTAATTCAAAAGTTCGGTATATGTAACTTAATCATTCATTACCATTTCAAGTTTACCAGAGAAATAATCGTAGTTTTTTTGAGCATTTAAAATATTACGATCATGACTTTCTAAATATAGGGATAATCAGAAGTGCAGATTACTTTCCTATATCGTTCTTTTAATGATAAATAAAAATGATTTTATTACCAAGGATCATAAAGATACAGTTTTATACTAATAAATTTATATTTTCTGTGACAGTAACTCCTGGTGACAACCACATCGTACGTAAGTCTACTGACTCAGCAGTCACAGTGGCCGATGTCCCTAGCTTCAAGACCCTCATGGAGAAAACCGAGGCTGCCCTGTCAAGTGGAGGGGAAGTGGACTTCAAAGAATTTGAGAGTGCCACCGGCCTGCCAAATCGCTTCCTTCTTCCCAAGGGTAACCACAACGGCATGGAGTTTGATCTCTTCGTCTGCGTGACAGATGGTGAGGCTGATGCTGCCATAGCAGATCTTCACTCGAATGATAACTTCATTTACTACGGCTCTCATGGAGTCTACCCAGACAAGAGGCCTCATGGT
>NC_089795.1:25275267-25290267 GCF_040412425.1 Macrobrachium rosenbergii
GTCTTGGGGTGAGGGCCGAGCCTCTTGGGTTGGTTGTGGAAAGGGTGGCCGCTGTGGCTAGTTTGCTGGGGCACTTTGACCATCTTTCGGAGTGCCCTCTTATGTTGTAGGTCCTGCAGCAGTATTTGGTAATAACCCTTTGTGGTGAGGGAGGAGTTTTTTGGTGGCCATTCGGTTGTGAGCTTCGCGGACTAGGCCTGGAATGGTTTAGATGCTGGTGGGTCGGTTTACTCTTGGTGAGCCAGCGGAAGGTTGGGCTGACAGTGCCACAGCTGTCACAGAGCTGTGTCCCTCAGGAAGTTTTGGCATGGCCTGACTGGCAGAGCCAGTTAGGCAACAGAGTGGCAAGGGTGTGGGACATCATGAGAAGATGTCTCGTCCTAGCAGGAATTCCACTCTGTGCCGAATTCGTTTCACCACTCCAAGGCGGTGAGTTTGGGTGCTCCAAGTGGGGATCACCCAGAGTTCGACTGTGGGAATGGTCAAGGATTGTTCTTCTACCCAGGTTACCGTCCACCTGGTTTGCTTGTCTACGGTGGCACTGGCTGGCACTTAGGCCTGATCAATCAGGCTAATATTCAAGCCAGTGTCGACAGTAGTTGGTAGGTGCACTGGTGGGCTAGAGCCATCCAGAGGGGCCACAGAGACGGACTGACTCCAGACCTGCTCAGGATGAGACCTTTCGTGCGGCACAGCCAAGGAGGCTGTGGCACTGATCAGGTTGATGTGACTGGGAGAGACCATATGTTTTGGGCAGTCAGGATACCCGGCAGGAGAGTGCCCACGAGCCCCACAGTCTCAGCAGGGTCCCCTGGGATAGGATGATCTCCAGGCAGTGACGGTCTGCTCGGAAGGTGGTGCGGAGGTAGAAGGAGAGGAGGAGCGGTGGTTATTGGGAGGCTGCTGTTGGTTGTTGTCTGCCTTGTAGCGGCACTCGGCTTCGGCATGACCGTACCTCTTGCGGATGGTGCAAGTAGGTTTGCTAGGTGATCCATTCCTTGGGCGCATTGAACCTGGTATCCGGGTGGCACTATGCAGCGTTAGAAAGAGCTGTGGGAGACATTAAACGTTTCCCAGACATCGGCCAAGTGGCAGGCTTCCCTGAGAGTGGGTGGCTGCTTATCACTGAGATACACAGCCAGAGGCCCAGGCACACACTGGAAATGATCCTCCAGCATGGTCCCGTTGAGTAAGTCCTCGAAAGTCATGCATTTCAGGGAGTCGACCCAGCGGGTCCCAGTCTGAGTTTTGTGACAGGCCCATTCTGTCCAGGACCAGCCGGCCTCCTTGGCCAGACCTCGGAACCGTTGTCTCCACTCCTCAGGGATTATTTCGTACGCCATGGCTATTACCTCACGAACTCCGGCCATGTCTCCTGGTTGACTCTGCTCCAGCGAGCGGAGGGCTGCCTTTGCTTTACCTTCCAGGTGTTTGGTCAGCACTAAGGCCCTCTCGGCCTCAGTGGTGTTGAAATTATCAAAGAGTGCCTAGACTTCTTCCAGCCATGTTTCTGGCTCATCTTCACTCCACTTGGGGACTAGGGCATTAAGGCTTGATAGTGGAGCATTCGAGGCAGCAGGTGTGGGGCTAGAGGCTTGTTGGGATGCTATGGCTTCTGCGCTTTCTTTCTTTGCTCTCTCCAACTCGAGCTCCTTGTCTAGGAGTGCCAGCTCGCTCACCTTGAGTGCTCGCTCGCTTTCAAGGGCTAACTTGTGCTGTCTTCTCCTTTCTTCTCTTTCCTCTTCTTCTCTCCTCTGCTCGGCTTCTTGCTGTCTTTTCCTCTCTTCTCTTTCCTTGTCTCGCTGTCTCTGTTCTTCTTCATGCTGCCTTCGTTCGGCTAGCTGTTCTTTGATCCACTTGGTGAGTCTGGGTCCCGTGAGACCGGCCTCCTTCCTTAGATCCATGAAGGCTTTGTACTCGGTTGCCATGTTGGTGGGGAAGGGTGGCTAAGTGGGTTGACTGGGCGTTCTTAGAGGAAAGGTTTGTGACAATTGTGGAAGTGTCCCGTAAGTTGGTGGCACTTCAATGGTGTGGCACCCTTTTAATAAGGTGGCACTGTGGTTGAGTGTGCCGTGCGAAGGTCACACTGAAGGAGTGTTCCTGAAGGAAGTCTGAGTCCTTTTGGGCAGATACGCTAGTAGGTAATGAAGTGATCCTGAAGGTATAATATTCCTTATGGGTGGAAACACTTGGGAAATCGGAGTGATCCTGAAGGCGCTACAGTCCTTATGGGTGGATACACTGTTGGTGGCACTCTTGTATCTTAGGTACAGTGCAGTGGTTTTATAGTTAAGTACTTGGGGTTTGGTGGCACTATGATGCCAGTGCGCTCCCGTGGAGCAATACAAAATGTCAGTTTAATAATAGCACTGAAGGTTTGTTCATACTCTGCCTGAGGCAGATAGGTAATCAAGGGTAAGAGGAAATCGACAAATTTAAGTCAGAAGGACAGTGGAAAGGTGAAACTCATTGCTTCACTGGGAGTGGCCAGTTGCATTTTCTATTCAGATTTTCTAGTGCCACTGTCTCCAGAGACCTAGGCGTATGTCACTAAGTGGGTAGCTGCCAGGAACTATGAGAAACCTTATTTTATTATTAAAATATCATTTGTTCATGACATACCGCCAGGAGGATATGAGGTTGCACCCAATATGCGATTTGGTGCTTGAGACAGGAAATCTTGATTTGATGCCCACAAATAACAGCAGTTGATAAACGTATGGTTTCGTTGTTAGTGTGCTCGGTGGTCTGTACAAGCCTGCTTCTGCTTATCCAGGTTGAAGCAAAGGTAAGGAAAAAGCTGGTATGTGATAGATGACCTGTCCCAAAGAGTGCATGACAAATTTTGACTAGATCATGGTTTAATAAAGTGATAATGAGGAAGGATCTTCGACCAACCACCTGATTGGTTATCTAAGGTAATAAACCTAGCATAGGCTAAAAATTGTTTTCCAACTCAATGGCCATAACATTCATGTATAAACAACAACAAGATTAAAAAAAGGAAAACAAAACAAATGAATTCTCTTCTCCCAACATTCTCTCTCTGAAGCGCAGTCCCAGCGACACAGTCTTAGAAATTTCTTCACATTACCTTGTGCTTAGCGAAATAAATTATGTTTGTTGCAGAGGTTACGTTAGAATGTTAAGGTTTCTTTCTTTTTGGAGAGAAGCCACCGAGAAGTCAGCGATAGCTTATACTATGGCTTTTACTTTCAGACGTCTCATGTCAGAAAATTGAAAATGGCAGCCTCTCGAATAGTACGTGATAAAGATTCTAAGGCCCTCTTGGACAGGTGGTGAAAGAGGAGACCACTTCAACTGACTCTTCATATGTTTCTGCCAGTTCCTTGGTCTTGGCTAAGTACGAACTTGAGAGCCCTGGAATTACTAAGGACTCTTTCGTTGGACATCTTTAATGTACAATTGTTTAATCAAACCTTTGATCTCAAAGTTTGGGCCAAGGGTTTTTCATCCCCTTCGTTCTTTAGCTTATATGAACAAAGGTCCCTCAGTGTATAGGTTTTGTACCCTAAAGCCAAAACTAGTTTTGCTAATTGGCACCATTGACCCTAATCCTCTTAGCTGTTCAGGCCGTTGGGACAAGCTTTGTTCATCCGTTCGTTAACCTGCGAAGAAGAATGCAAAGTTTAGACAGGGAAGAATTCAGGATTTTAAATGCTTATTCTGAAGGTGTCAAAGAGTTGGCTGACGGTCTCGAAGGATCTCAGTAGATCGTGAAGATCTTTATCCTCCCGTGAGTTCAGGCCCCTATGCTTTTGATTTACTAACATACTTCTTAACAAATCTATCCCAGACCCCATTATTCTTATGCCCTAAGATAAAAAGGCCAGCTCTTAAGGTACAGAGGATGTCGTTTGTGAGTGTGATGCTTGCTGCCATGGACCATCTCCTAAAACAGTCCACTTGTACTGGTAAGGTGCAGTGTCTTGTGAAGGTCTCCTGGAGGCGATGGCCTTTGCCACAGCTCATTCTCTAAAAAGCCTCTTGCTCTGGCAAACTCCCAGCACCAGTCTGGAAGCATAGTCAGACTCAAAGGAAGGTTTTGTGGACCTGCCCAAACAGTTAGCCCTCAAGAGGTCCACCCTTCCCAGGATGCGTTCTTGGAGCCACTAGGAAGGACAGGGTCTCTTCGAACCATGTCAGTGATTAGCCAAGAGGGCGCTATAAAATGTCTCGAGACCATTCAAAGGCGTTGCAAACTTCCTTATCACTTTCCCAGTTCTTGAAGGGAGGGGCGCGTAAGGTCAACCTCCTTCGTGTCCCAGAGGAGGGCGTCTATGTTTTTGCTTCCACCGGGTCTAGGAGACGAGAGCAATAAAGGAAGTCTTGCCGTCCTGGACGTGGCAAAGAAGGTCCACTGTTGTCTTCCCCTATTCTTGCTGCAACTGGCATGATTGCTGCATCTGAAGCGTCCACACTTCATCGCCATCCTTCGTTTTGCCTGGCTGAGAAGGTCCATCGGATGTTCTCCATCCTCAATGAACCTCGTGAGAATAGTGACCTCCTGAGCATGGGTCCAGAGCTCCATCACCTGTTCGGATCACCATGCCTGAGATCAGGTACCCCTGTTTCTTGAAGTTCCGCTAGCCTGTGGTTTTGGCGGAAATGAATTGGAAGGTCTGCCTGCATTCGGCTTTGGAAAAAGTGAAGAGCCAGAAAGAACTGCACCCAATTCCTTGATTTCAAAGTGCCCTTCGACGAATGTTCCCTTCTCCAGGATCCTGACACTTCCTCCTCTAGTGTTGCTCCCCATCTTCCTGGGCATCTAGGAAAGAAGCAACACTAGGCTCTTTCTCCGATTTCTGGTGGTGATGTTGCTTCTGCAAGCTTTAAGGCGGAGAACCACCAGAAGATGATCCTTTGATAAAGGAGATATAAAATCTCTTAGATTCTTTTCTGGAGAATTTTCGGATTCCTTTTCTGGAGTATCTCAGAATACCTCCCCAGGAATCAATACGCTCCAGTGATAAATGGACCCCACGCAAACTCATCCATTCCCTCACGGATTCTTTCTTCCGGCCAGAAAAGTTGAAGCAAATGGAGTTGCCGTTCTCGGGATGGAACAAGCTCGAAAAAGCCACTGTTTCCCATTTCCCCCTTCGACGATGGACTGCGTCGTCAGTGGTTGACACTGCAGAGACAAATCCCGTTGGGACTTAGATCAAATTCCTCCTCCAAGTCAGGTTTCTCCAGACACTTCTGCCGGAGTTCAGCTCGTGAATTCAGCCATCGTTCTTTTCCAATCGACACCACGAACACCACTGCAAGGTGAAGCCACCTAAGATTTTCACCATAAGTTTCCTCGATTGATCGGTTGGAGGCTTTGGGAGGAAACTAAAAGCTTGAAGAGCTCTGAACTGGAAGACTCGTCCCCCCCGACGTGTTAGCTTGCTTGATTGAGGATGAATCGGACTATGGAACTCTCTTCTCTGTAAATGGGAATCCAGAGACCAACTAGTCCCTGTTCTTTCACCACTAAAGGCCGAGTCTCTCGTTTCCAGAGTCAGCTTTGTTCTTTCCTTTAAAAATAAAACATTTTCCCAAAGCTTACATCTGAGATCCTCTCCACTCTTCAACTGTTTCAGGCAACTCAAGACTTTGCTAGAACCCTGGAGAAGCCAACTTGCCAGAACTTGTTGCTCTCTTCCGACAACGCTGCGGCAGGAAAAATCTCAAGGTCGGCCCTCTCGGTGGTAGAGCCCCTGAAATCGATCCCAGGCGAGTGCAAGGGGTGTTTTGAAACATAAAAGGGGATCAAACCCTCCGACAACAGTTAGTGAGATCGTCCGCCCTTTCGTTCTCCAGTAGGAGCCAAAATAAAGTCAGCTTTCTGGACAGGTCTGGGAAGTGAAAGCAGAACCTTCCCAGTCTAGGTTTTAAAGGGCCAGTTCCACTCTGAAACCTCCCTCAACTTTGCGATCTGGGGACCAGTGAATTAAAGGGCATTCTCCTGGAGGACAAAACTGTGCTCTAGAAGAAAGAGAGCTGGAGAGCTTTGCTGAAAGAATGAGCCAACAGATCTTGCTGGCCTTCTCCCCAAGACTTACAATCGTCTCTTTGTAGTACAAGACTCAGGAGGCTGGATGGTTAGACAAAGGGCGCACAATAACTCTGCCCTTTGTCAAGGAGAGACAAACTTTGCTGTGGAAACCACTCAACAAGGCCCCCTTCTTTAAGGGAGGCCCGTATCCAAAAGTGGGACCTCCAGGATCTTCAGAACCATCCCGATCCATCCTGCTTCGAGGAAGTTCGCTGCTTTGTGTTCAAGGCGAAGTGTTTCAGTTCAGGGCAATGTGCTTCGGCCTCTCGACGGCCCCAGGTATTCACCAGAGTTTTGTCGTCAGTGGCTGATGGCTACATCTGTTGGGGATCAGAACAGTTTTTATTTGAGCGATTGGCTCCTGCGTGCGAAGACGAAGGAAAGGTGTGTGAAGGATTTAGTGCATCTCTTCATCTAACCGAAGAACTGAGACTACTTGTAAATTGGCAGAAGTCACATCTGGTGCCATCTCAGAATTAGTCTATTTGGGAGTTCAGATGAACTCAGTAGTTTCAGGCTTCTCTGTCGGTGGAGAGGGTAGGAGTCGTGCCTGTTAGAAAGTGCGAGATTTTCTGAAAGACTGATGCTCGGCCAACGAGTGGATGGGCCTTCTGGGAGGATTGTCTTCCACAGAACCGTTTGTGAGATTTGGGACATCTAAGACCCCCTTCAGTTCTTTTTAAGAGAAGTCTGGGACAGGAAGAAGAGGCCCGGACTCGTTTGTCCCGCCGAGAAATCTCAGAGGAGATAAAGCAACCGAGTCACCCAACACTTTGGGGAACTAAGGCCTTGAGGTCCGATACGAAGAGATCTTCTTTTCTCCGACGAAGAGAATGCATCTTGTGAACGCCCTGAAGATCTGGGAAGGGACCCGTGAGGAAGTTGGAGACGCGTCCGATGGAAGGGAGAACAACTGGCGTCACGCCCAAAAACCGGAAGAGCGTCCTGTCGAGCGCCCTGCACAGAAGCGTCCTGAAGAGCGGCTGCGATTGCGCCTCAGGAAGAAGCAAAGCGGGCGTCATGTTAAAGCGCCACGACGAGGAACAAGAGAGCTAACTGGGGCGACAAGGCTTCTGGCACAGGTGAAGGAGACGACGAAACGCGGAGCAGGAGAAGGAGGTTCTTGATCTTTTGACAGGCAAAGCTCAAGTCCTTGCGGCGACGAGGGCAGAGTCCTTCTCTGCAATAAGAAGACAACTGCCGCTGGATCTCCAACAAAATCTTCTTAGATGGAGAAGAATCATGTCTGGGAGGAGAGACAATCCTATGCCAAGACGATGGGCCAGGCTGCCTCTTTCTTCCTCACAGGAGCAAGAAAGGTTCAGTCCTTAGAGCGACTGGGGCGCTGGAAACATCCTCATCAGACGAAATCCCAGTCCTCGTTCTGCGGTGGGAAAGCTTCAAAATATGTTGTCCACGAAGAAGACTGACGAGAAGTCTCTTGAACACAGCTCCGTTGAGAGGACGAGTCCTTACGAGTTCCACCGGAGGGACGCCTGAGGACGAAAACTTCCTGAGAATACCGCCAGCTAACGATCTCTGGCAGCCTCACTTCCAACAGGATTTCACGGACGTCAGATCGCTCTTCAGGAAACCCTGCATTCCAGACTTCAGGCATTCGACATGCCTTCTCCTGAGTCTTGGGAGTCTGACGCGGTCCAGGCCTAGAAGCATTATGGGGCTCGATCTGACAGCCCTCCACAACACTGGGGGAGCAGTCTACACTTCAGACAGCACTTTGGAGATGCTGTCACTTTGTTCTCAGAGCGCACGGATAGAACTCATGATCTCGCCAGGCTTCCCCTCCACAGACACAACATCAGGGCCCGAAGGCAAAACCACAGGGACAGGTGCAACATCAACTACATTAGGATTATCAGGAGGAAATAACCTGACTCTTGTGACACACTCCTGGAGGAAGATCAACCCTGTCACGCTCCAACTTGCAGAACATAAGACTTCCAGCCTCCGCATCAGATAAAGGTTCACAATGGCTTGTGGGCAGTAATCTATAAGACAAACATGCCCTACACCTCCAACAAACCGAGGAGGGTCTTCCGAAGCTTTGGTAGCCTCACCTTACAATCCACTCATGCAACATACACGGAAACTAGCAGAACTAGAACCAGACATATTTAAAGAGTTGGTCATTGGCAAAAATCCACAACAGTCCAGAAAAAGCCTTTCGATCCCAATCCACAATCCAAGAATCAAAATGAAAAAGACAAGAGAATGCCCAGTGGGAATAAGCAAGTTAACGAAATCCACAGGCGGAGGTACTGTAACAGATGTTAACAGTAGGCGACAGAGAAAATCTGAATAGAAAATGCTCTTGGGTTCTTTCCGAGAACCAGATTAGCGGAATGCTCTTAACCAGGCCAAGATGCGCGGCTTCAAATTTTGAAATTCTGTCATGAGTTTCGAGAAATACAAGCTCTATATATTTGCAGGTAAGTGTCATGAACAAATGTCAGTGCATGAAACGGCACTGAAGGAAATGGCACTCTGCATGAGGCAGAAGACAATCCAAGGAGTGGAAGAGGGAACCGGCAGAAAGTAAGTGAGGAAGGAAAGGGAAAGAAGAAAGATAAAGTCCTTCACTAAGTGGAGTTGCTTTCTCTTGCGATAGTGGCATTGTGTTTTCTGGGAACCTAGGGCATGTCACGTGGGTAGCTAGTCCTAAGAACTAGAGAATGCTTCCTGACAGGGGAAAGAACCTTTGTGTTTCCGTGACATGAGGAGAGGAGGATATGAGGTTGCACACAATATGCGATTTGGTGTGCAGCATCGTAGAAGTGAATGAGGTACCCACTCATGCACAGCAGTTGATAAACGTATGAGTAATTAGTTGTCCGTGTGCTCGGTGGCGTACAAGCATTTATACAGGTTGAAGCACGAAATGGAAAAAGCAGGTATGTGATATTATTTGCGGGAAAGATTGCATACAAAATTTTGCACATTGGGTTTAATAAAGTGATAATTGAGTTGGATCTTCGAAGTTCAAGATTAGTTAAACGAAAGAAAATTCTTTGTATTTGGCTGTTATGATTCATGGGTTGTTTTTCCAACTCGTGGATAAATTCATGTAAGTTCCTTTGTTAGCCTATGCTGAAAGGAAGGCATAAACAAAACAAAAGTTCTCTCTCTCTCTCTCTCTCTCTCTCTCTCTCTCTCTCCTGGGAAGCAGTATAATGGACACTTATACATTAGAAATTTTAAAAAGTCACTTTCCTTGTGCTTAAGGAAAATAAATTATGTTTTTGCGAAATTACCAGGTTAAGTTAAGGTTTCTTTCTTTTTCTAAAATGAACTTTTGTGATTTACGTAATCTTACGGATTCGCTCTCGCCATGACAAGTGATAGTAAATAAAGTTGTAAATTGTTTCAAAAGGCTTTAAGTCTTCGTGAAGGGTTTACGTTAAAGTTGAAAAGTGATGAAACTTCGCTCAGCGCGAACGAAAGATGTGGGATCGAGTCGCATGTGTGAGAAAACAGCTAGTCGGCGGGGTCAACTCACTTTTTCGCCAGACTCATCGCTTTGTCGCGCCAACAGAGAACAGGAGATGTTGGAGGGACAAAAAAAAACTCTACTTTCTTCACTAAATGGGGGTTTTGAATGCAAAAGTGAATGGTTTAACGTTAAACATCAGCAATGTCTTTACTTTAATGAATATATGCTAGGAGGGTTGTTAAATAACTATACTGGAATGTTTTCTTTGGTACGACAATGGAATGATCCGCACCTGCGCCAGCTTGAACATAATGTCTCCTTGCTTGCTCAGTGTTGGGATGCCAGAGACTGCTACATGCGTTTTAACTATTCATGCACTCAAGGTCCTATATCACAGACAGAGAAATTGTACACGTTTCTCGGCCGTAACTGTTCTTGAATAAACTCCTAGCTAACTTGTTCTCGCTAACACGTGATAATTCCCAAGGAAACACTTCCTAACTCCTATTTACTCACTTGTCTGGCACACAACACTACTGTTCCCTACACTCGAAAATGTGCGGATGAAAATTTCTGCTAAGGCTACTCTATCGCTAACTTAAGATTGGCTGCTTTTGCCCGTTTTATGAATGAATTCTAACGAAAAGAGATTAGTGCGTTTTTCTTTAAAGAAACATTAATATCACTTTTCTTATTTAACCCTACGTGTCCTTAATGTTATCAAACTTAATGATAATAACCTCTTGTCTGTTCCCTTTTTCCAGTCGCCTTTGTGTCTTTGTAAACAATGGAATTAATTATGTTAAATGAATTATTTTATTCTTGGTTCATCCTTCCTATTTCTTAGCCGTAGCGACACTAGTTATGGCTATTCTATAGGATCCTGAGCATTAAGTTGTCACTTTCACAGATTGGGGTCTCGCTGGAGGGATAAGTGGGGGGTTTTATATTAGGTTAATGCATTAAGGCCAGCTGAGAATGCCAACCTGTTACAAAATGAAAGGGAAAAGTGTGTAACTTACCTTGGTAGTACCATTATTTAAGTAGAAATGTGAAGGTCGCCTTGGGAAATGATTAGCAATTTACGTTAAATTGAATTTATTTACAGAAAAACAACCTAGGGTGTAATCTGAAAAGCTGATGATACAGCAAGTAAACTCAAATAAGGAAAAAAATGCAAATTTGAACTGCGCAATAATTCTCAGCCGCTGACGAGTTGATGTCACGCCTTGAATGATTAGACTGTCTTGCATGCAACAAAAGGGGGGCGGGGTGGCCAGGCTATTGCTCTCCAGACTGTGTACCAGGGAAGTTTACTTCTATTGTAATGGCAGTACTTTTAAGATGATTTGAGGCACAGGCTAGGGAAATTGGGCTGGAATTTCAATCTCCTGGAAAAGAATTCCAGAATTAGCATGCACTTACACAAAATCAGTTCTCCCTCATTACTAAACAATGCACCATGGAGGATTTGATTAATTAGCTTAATTGGCCCGAATTAACACTATGGAGGGAGTAGTTTGTTAAGGTTCTTGATGGGTTATTTAAACACAAGGCAGTTCAAGGAATGGTTTTTTGGGCTGGTCTTTGTGTCAAAGGGAAAGGCCAGAAATTGAAATGAAATGGCTAAAATCTCAGAGAAATCAAGAAAAGAATTTCGCTAGAATGAACAGAGGGGTACTCAAAAGATTGCTACTCAGACCTACCTTCTTAGGTTTATAGGGGCTCGTGTATAAGACATCGAATTGCAGAATGAGCATCATCTGCTACCAGTCCAGATTGAGAGGGAAAAAATCTACCTTTCCCCCACAAAAGCCAGAGCATCTCTCTATGCCCTCTCTTGTTGTTTGCGTGGGGCACTTAGCGTTTGTGCATATGTATGCGAGCTGGGCACATTTGAAAGCAAGTCTTAAGTCAGTAAAAAGGTCAAGGGAAAAGAAGTCTTAAAGTCTAAGGACCTAAAGATTAAGTTAGCAGACTTTCCTTCGAGGGGCCTACTCCTCTAATGATTATAACCTTCCCTAAAACTACGCTGCTCTCGCTACCCCAAAATGGCGGGGGGGAAATCTAGGAGTGTTCTTTAGCAGGGGGGTGTGAAGAGGGGGCTTATTGTCCTGATTTCCGCTCAGGTGCGGAGAGGGATGCGTTCTTAGTTCAAAACAAGTGCTAACCCTACCTTTCCTGCCATGTTGGCTGGCCTAACATTCAAATGAGAAGTGCTTTTAATTAGAAATTCAAATTATTTTTGGCTGGCTAGGAGGGATGAATGGAAATACGTGAAAATATATATACTGTATATTGCTACGAATGTCTAAAGGATACTTACTTGATTCTGGGCAGCAACAGATGAACGCAGGGAGTTCCTTACATTATCAAGAAATCTACTGTAATTATTACACATCTAACTCAATATTAGGGCAACTTCGTAGAAAAAGCAAGGGAAAAATTCTTCATGTGAGGGAAAATTATGTAAACTGAAGGGTTCTCTTGACTAATTATATTTACATAACAAACACAGACCAGAAGAATGACGAATTACTGGGCAGGTAATAATAAGGGCCTGCTAAATGAATGAATCCTACACAGGATAAATATTCGACACCGATGATGTCTTCATAACAGGAAACACCGCAGTGGGGGTAGAAGGGCTGAGTAATTCCACAATCGAGGCCTATCTGCAGTATATACAAGATGGTTACTTGCAAGAATAATAAGATGCTCAAAAGGAACTGAAGGAATGCACAGATGTTGCCTGATAACTCAGTTCAACACTATATGCATAATTACGTTAACATTGAATGCTCCAACACAAATTACTGAAAGTGATCGCACAATGGAAAATAAATGAAAATCAGACAGAGAAATAACGGGGATCGTGACTGACTAAAAAACCTTATTCCGGTACATTGGCTTCATCAAGATGATGGTGTCCTTGTTTGATGGGGCACTGGGGATGGAGGAGGGAATTAGAATGCCACTACAAAAGTATACTGGTTCGAACCTTGGGGTCAAACACATGGAAGGTTCAAGGGTCAGGCGGGGGTAAAGACATCTATCCTCAGCGGTGTTCTGCACTCTTCTCTCTCTCAATTGCCATTGCATCGTCTATAAATAACCTCGGAGATTATGCATTGCATCTGTTGTAGATGTCGCAAAGGTCAATCTTTGTCACGTTTTCTATATAGACCGCATGGCATCAGCTAACCTCATGGAGGGTTAACATGGCAGGTGGCGCCGACTTTCTCATTATTGGCTCCTCCCTTGCTGCTGCTTGATGCCAAGAAGGTATGATGGTCACCTGGAAACAAGGCCTTAGGCAGTCATTTGAACAGAGAAAGGTTAGGCTTAACCATTTTGGGGGATGAAGGAGAGAGTTTATGAAGGGGCAAGTGGAAACCCACAGTTCTAGTAATTAAAACAATTGAAATGAATTTTATTTCCTTCTCAGTTACATTACAGAAGTAAAAACGTTTGAGGTGGGTTGGAAAGAGGTTCCATCCATTGCACCTCGCCAACAAAGTTAGTGTTCACACCCTAGATTGGGTGAGAATGATACCAGCAAGCAAACTCACTTAAAGACCTTACTTTACTTCTCTCTCATTTCCCTTTGGAGCCATATAATTTCACTTAAACTTCTGCATAGCAATCAATTTCAAGAGGCAAAACAACACTGTGACATTTACGTTAATGCAGAATAAATAATTGCTGCTAGAAATGACATATTCTTATCATTAAATTTCTCTTACGTTAAGACAGCATTAATCAGAATATTTTCACAACGTAATGGTATAGTTAAAACAGTGAATTAATACTAGGTTGATTCTAGAGATACTTCATGCACTTAATAATAACCAATTACAAATATTGCACACATGCAGTTAGTCTGCCTTGAAGAGGCATTACAGTGGGCTTGGTTAGGTGTTTCCATGATACTTGAGCAACGGATCAGTGCCATTCGGGCACTATAAACACATGGTCGCAAGTCCGAGACTCAAGATTTATTACAGAGATTCACAAAGAGAATGGGTGACAGATTCAGAGTAATCAATAATTGTAAATAAAAGATGACAATTAAATATGGCAAAATTACATTCCTTAGCCTATGGAAAACAGCTAGGTTCATTCTTAGCCCAAGAAGGCTGCAAAGGTAGCCAGAGGGCACGACTCCTCCAGCAAGATCATTTGCCAACATCTGCGATAATGACACTGTGCCAAGTTGGCACTCATATAATAATAACTAATAGCAATGGCATATCGTATTTTAGATGCATCATGTTGTGGCAAGCATGAAAGGTTAAAATGCATGATGTTGTGGTAAGCATGAAAGGAAAGTCACAGGACTTATACAGTTGGCATATCTGTCAGTGGCACTCTGCATTGGCAGAGTGGTTTAAAGTAAAATGGGGCCTTGGTAAGGCATAAAATAAATGTGAGTAATAATCAAAAGTAAGGAGGGGAAATGTTAAAGGAAAAGAATGAGGGATAGAGTTATAAGGAAAATAGATAGGTGAAGGACCCTGACATCCTCTTCTTGATAGAGGTGCCAAAGTCTTTGTCGGATGAAATGGATGGCACTATGCCAGTTTGGCATGGGTGCCAGGAGAGCTCGGGGGCCCTGTCTTTAAGCTACCTGGAATTATCCTCGCCTGTGGTATTTCCTCCACGGACCTCATTTACCTTGATGGGTATGTCTTGGTCGGGGAATCGATGGAAACGAGCCCGGGGAGGGTATTTGAGTGCCACCTATGTCAGCTTCTTTGATGGCTGATGCAGGGGCCCTTTTTATAAGCTCTACCATGATCCATCACAGTTCCTTGAGTTCATCAGCCAATTGAGACATGGCAGAATCCTTACTCACCGTTGTGTCTGTGGTAGACTGAGACAGAGTGGAAGCAATCGGGAGGGGGAGGGCTCGTAGGAAAGATTGACCAGCTCAGGCAAGGGTTGCGAGGCAGCACCTTTGTGTGAGCTTCCGCTGTGGTTGGAAGGAGCTGTCTCTCTTACCGGTATTGGTAGCGGAGCCAAGCCGGGAGAAGAGTGGGTACCTGTACTGGGATCGCTGGAATAGAGATCAGGGGTGTGCTCTGGCGCTGGCAATACGGCAGGGTCAGGCACTAATATTTGATTTGGAATTTGCTCGTTGTTCGGGACTGACGGAGCTTGGCACTGCTCAGTGCACCCAAGTGACTCTGGCAGAGATTGTGAATCAAGAGTGGGATCTCCTGGAAGGGAATCTATTTAGGGCCCAGGCTTTGGCATTGGGGCAGGGCTGGGCACTGGAATGGGATCTGGAACCACACTCAGGTGGCACTGGCAGTGGAATGAATGCAGGCATTTTGGGAGCTTACTCATTACCTAATGAATGATTTGCAGGTGATTTGGACCCCTGGATTACTGTAACTTAGAATGGGATGGAAGTCCTGCCCCAGAGATGTCATAACCAGGAATGTATCTAGCTACTGTGAGGTCGCAGATTTCAGATGTG
>NC_089795.1:25295267-25340267 GCF_040412425.1 Macrobrachium rosenbergii
CGGTGATGTGATAAACATTCATAAATTTCTACGTGTTGCAAACGTCCCAATCGGCTGTTATGGTGGAAGTGGGTTGATGCTGATGCTAATTACAAATATATTATAAAGTATTTGATAACGCACATAATAAATAAAACCTCAGAAGAACAGAAAAGCTATTCACATCAGGCTTTGTTTCCTTTTTACAGATTAATTCTATTATGTATAGTTACGAAACTACAAGTATTTTAAATTGCACTATGACCCTTATGGACACCTGTTTATATACTATATATATATATATATATATATATATATATATATATATATATATATATATATATATATATAATTACAGAAACTACAAGTATTTTAAATTGCACTATGACCTTATGGACACCCTATATTTTATATACATATATATGAATATATATATATATATATATATATATATATATATATATATATATATATATATATATATATATAGATAATATATATATATATATATATATATACTGAATATATATATATATATATATATATATATATATATATATATATATATATATATATGTATAATAATATATATATATATATATATATATATATATATATATATATATATATATATAATATATATATATATATATATATATATATATATATATATATATATATATATATATATATATATATATATATATATATATACATACATACATACATATATTTGAATGCGTTTACATTTACAGGAGAATTCACCTTACATAGGAGACTCTAAAGGCTACTTTTTTTAATCATAGAGTGAAACCTAGTTATCACTGAGGTCAGACGATACAATTTTTCTTTGGAGCTTTTATTTGTTCTGCTGTATTCTAGATCAGGAAGAGACAGGTACATTTAATTACGAAACCAAATGCATTCCATTTCGTAATAGTGAAGGTTTCAGATCATAAGTTATTTGTAGAGGAGAAATCGAAGGCAAGAAATTGTCGAGATATCTAATAAATGCAGAAGTTGCTTGTGACTCCATTCATTGTTCGTCTCGTCTCGTAAGTTCAAGGAAGCAAAGTCAGCAGTTCGAATGGCCATTAAATCTTTCGGGTTTAGGAATCGAATTCGCTTTTGGGAGATGTCGCAAGTAATTGACTCGTATGGATTCTCGTCTGATTGATAAAGATGATCAGTGAATTTTCGACAATCCAGTTCAGCTGGAGTTGGCTGGAAGCCAAGGGAATCCAGTAATGAAACCTGAATAGGCAATTTTACTCTTGTTCTCATTCATGCATCGTTTGAATTTGTAAACTCATTAAAATGATTTCCTGGCAGCAATGGGCGTGTGATTAATATATTCAACTGAGGGGAAAAATCTTATTTTTCTAACCCTTTAGTGTAGCGCAGATAAATTTTGGTAATCCGTCAGTCATGAATGAGGAAACAAAACTCATTACAGATTTATGGTTTATTTCTAATCCATCATTTCATCTTTGTTTACACAACACGTTATCCTCAGGGTATAAATTTTACCATTAAAATTTCAATTTGAGCTGGAATGAAAATATCATATGCAATTTATACGAGTTTTCTCTGGGTCGTTCCATTGATTTATGTTACAACTTTCATCATTAATGCTTCTCAGTGAAAAGCTTCTTTTTTAATCTTTAGTTCAGGATAAAGCAGGACAAGTTGAACAAACTACTTATATCTCAGTGAAGAGAACTTCAATTTCTTCAACTGGTTGGCAGTATATATAGTTTTTTCCACTATACATATATCTATATATATATATATATATATATATATATATATATATATATATATATATATATATTTATATAGTAACTAGAGAGGGAGAGAGAAAGAATATAGCAGCGTTGTCTTTTATTATGACTATCGCTAATGTAGTAAACTGATCTTTTAGTGTTCAGTTTGAAACATTCTAATAGGAATATTTCATCATTCAATCACGCGTAAAATGAACCATGTAAAATTCTATTTTCTCGCGTGCCAGCCTTCGAAATCTCTTTCATTCAGAGACCGAGCTTTTTACTCAGCATCGTCGTTTTTCTGTCTATTTCTTATGGGCTTTTTAAATGTGTTTTTAAATTAACACAAAGAATTGTCTGTTTGAAATAATATCTTTTAGTCTTTGTCTGTACGAGAGAGAGAGATTTCATTTAACGTTTCTCTGTAACATTTTCATGAGTTTTCGCTCAGAGAAAAAATTGAATCTTTCCTAGATAGTGACCCGCCCCCCAGGGTTTTCAGGGGTCATTATCTAGAACTAGTAATTCTTGGGGTCATTATCCGTATGCATTATTGTACGGTCTTTTGTTTGTGTTTTTACGGTAATCCCCAACGGGTTTGTACTAAACACACACCTCAAAAGGTGATACATACCGGGTTAAAACCTTGTGGTGATCACCTCCTAGATAGTGACCTAAGTGCTTTCGGCAGTCAATATCTAGACTAATGTTTTCTATGGGGTCATTATCTTTATGATAATTACAGTCTCTTGTTCATGTTTTTAGGGGAATCCCCAAGGAGCTTGTACTAAGCACGTCGCAATGGTGGATACATACAGGGCTAAACCCGTGGGGGTCACTATCTAGGAAAGATCCAAAAATAAAACAGCATGCATATTTTATTGATCACACATATATAGAAAACTGTGTACCTGGTTACATGGAGAACTGTTGCAATTCGAGGGACAATGACATAAAAATGTATTTAATTTAGTTGAAACATGGAGGAAAATTGGGCGTGACGCTCTCCCGATGGCAGCTTACTCCGAGTAACGAATGTCCAGACGTCAGAACACATTTTCCCACTAATAATGAGAATGGTTTGATATTATAAAGGATTTGGAAATGCGAAACTTTTACCATTAAAGATGAGATTAGCGCTAGCTGCTAATTGCCCTTCCTGTAAGTGGGGAGTTATGCATACTGAGTGGGCATTTCAGAAAGTGAAAGGGCTTTTCACAACTTTCGAAGAGCTGCATCAACGAAGGGAAATCTTGAATGCCTTGTCAGGGTTGCTAGCCTGAGGGATCACAAAACCTTGCTTTGAAATTACCTGTGATGATCATAGCTTTATGTTCTGGAAAACTGGTGACTCTTATCTTGCGAAAGAGCTTAATACCTTCATAAAAGAGTTTGCGCGCGAGTGTGAGTTGGCTGGCGAAAGGGGGTTGGGGAGAAGTCTTCTTTGAGAGTTAGAACTCGTCTGAGATGCCATCGAACTATTTTCTGTTTTCTAAGAAGATAGCCAGAATACTACAGAACTGAATGATGAGACATTAATTTCAAGAAACTTTCTAACTAAATTTTACAAAATAGCACAGAGAGTAAAGGAACCAAGAACAATGGCTTCTTAAGAAGGGAATTTATCTTTAGATAAGATGGTAAATCAACCGTTACGATAAACAGCTCTGTTGTCCCATAAGTAGATATAATTTTATCGATGATAAGCCTCACTCTTACGCGAAGAGGAAATCAAAATGAGTCCAACACAAAAGATAACTGTTTGACAGGAATTTTAGCTTGGAAAAATTACACATTTTTACGAAATGTGCCCTTGCTCTATTATTATTTCCTATTTCTTGGAGTCCAGGCTCCTCCGGGTAGTTTTTGAATCAATATTCAAGCAAGCAAGGTAGGGATCCGTTTTTCCCCCTCGGAGTGATGGGAGGAATTAGTTTCTGGTTGCAGGGTAATGTTCATAACATATATTTACTTAAGTATCTAAACACTTTTGATGTATTGACTAGGATTAAAAAACGTTTCGCTACTCAATATTTAGTTTCAAAGTATGTTTTCCTGCTGCGCTGAGTATTTAAATTAGTTTAAGCTTTCAGTTACCTTCACCTAACGTCATGAGATACTTTACATTAGAAAACTTTTCGGTGGCATGTATGACGTCATTTAAGTAATAATAATTTTTGGTAAAGCGCTCCTCCTCCTCCTCCTCCTCCTCCTCCTCCTCCTCCTCCTCCTCCTCCTCCTCCTCCTCCTCCTCTTCTTCTTCTTTCTTTCTTCTTCTTCTTTCTTCTTCTTTCTTCTTTAAGACAAAATACTACAAAGTGAAGAAGATTAATCACTCAACAAAGAAAAGAAATATAACATTTTTACGATATAAATTACTCAAATCCTTTCAACTATAGGGGGCTCAAGTTCTCTTGACTGAAAAAAGGGTTACCTGTTTGTTTTTTCCAAAATTGAAGATGTGAAATAGGATCTTTATCATTGAACTGAGAAGGAATAAGGATAACGACTATAACACGAATCATTAAGACAACTCAAGAACCTTCGCATAAATTGCGATTGATATTTTCATTATAGTTTGCAATTTAAAGTTTAATTTTAAAAATTAGATGCCGCGTATAGCATATCGTGGGGAAAAAATGAATAACTGGTAAAAATAAATTATAAAGGGATATCTCTTCGGTTAACATGATTTGTTACGCCATTCATAGCTGACGGATTACCAAAATTTGTCTGCACCACACTGAAGGGTTAAAAAAAGGAGATCTTTCCCCTCAGTTGAATATATTAATCACACGCCCACTGCTGCCAGGAAATCATTTTAAATGAGTCGGTAAGTTCAAACGATGCATGAATGAGAGCAAGAGTAAAATTGCCTATTCAGGTTTCATTACTGGATTCCCTTGGCTTCCAGCCAACTCCAGCTGAACTGGATTGTCGAAAATTCACTGATCATCTTTATCAATCAGACGAGAATCCATAATGAGTCAATTACTGGCGACATCTCCCAAGCGAATTCGATTTCTAAACCCGAAAGATTTAATGGCCATTCGAACTGCTGACTTTGCTTTCCTTGAACTTATGAGACGAGACGAACAATGAGTGGAGCCACAAGCAACTTCCTGCATTTATCGGCTATTTTAAAAATTTCTTGCCTTCGATTTCTCCGCTACAAGTCATTTTGTGTTTTAAACCTTTGCTTATTTTGAAATGGAATGCATTTGATTTCGTAATCAAATCTACATGTCTCTTCTTTATCTGGAAAAAAAGAGGAAAAAAACTCCAAATAAAAATTACATCACCTAACCTCATTGATAACGAGGTTATGCTTTTATAAATAAAAAAGCCTTCGAGAATTCTCTCTCCGTAGTGTAAATTTCTTCATAGTGGAGATTTATAATAGAAGGTTTTAAGAAGCATTTCAGAAGTGCTAAGTTTCGTCCTTATAGATTTCGGCCAAACTTTCAATCAGACTGTTTTCGTTCCATGAAACGCACAGCAAAGTTAATTAGAGTAAATTTATGGCAACAGAAAGCCCCCAGCCCCTACAGTTACCCAGTTGTAATAAGTTATCCTTTGTTATATTATACTTCCATGGTTGTTACTCTTCCTCTTCAGAGAATGCACGGGGCTACCACCTCTATTTACCCCCATCTAATAACCTCTGAATTATGATTGTACGTCCTCTAAGGCAACGGATGCTCTATTGTAATATGTTTCCCGTATGTTGATATGGTTTATTATATAATGCATGGTGTATTTACTTTCAAGAATGGGTCTGATTACTTAAGTGAAATTAAGTTCCATCTGGAAAATCTATTCCCTCCCTGTTCATGAGAGACGGACCGAGTACTGACGAGGATTTGCCTTTAAAACCAATTAAGTATGTTTCTAAATATATATTTTTTTTCAAATCTACATATAAATAAATAGAACAGAGTATGTATGTAGTATATTGTATCGTACTATGTGTGTTGATGTCGATGTGTGTGTATGTATGTATGTGTGTCTTTTTACTTACAGAAATTTTAATTCTTTTATGTGTTCATATTTAGCATTATTGTGTGAAACTGCACGCCCAGTAGAACCAGTTACGAGTGAATACATAAATCTGACAAGGTTACACAGAGAAATGGTGACGTTTATCAGCAAAGCAAAATGCATCCAGAAGTTTCTTCATGCAATCAAATTTCTACACAGCCGCTATAGCGTATAATCAAGACCACCGAAAATATATCGTATTTATCGGTGGTCTTGAAGCCTAATACGCTGGTATGAGCCGGGCCATGAAACTCTTAAACCACTGGCCGATGGTAGCTATATCCCAGATCATCGATTGCCAAATAAAGCTACGAGGCTAGAGGGCTACAATTTGGTATGTTTGATGACTTGAGGTGGATGATCAAAATACCACTTGCAGCCCTCTAGCCTCAGTAGTTTTTAAGATCTGAGGGCGGACAGAGGAAGTGCAAAACTAAAACGACGATTTTGTATCCATTATTCCGTGACGAATTGGAGTCAAAGCGATTAATCCATATCTGAGCTTGGAATGCTTTCTGATTTCTGTTTTTACTCAGTCTAGTTTAAGACTATTTCTAAACAGTCATGAGAGGATATATATATAGATATATATATATGTATATATATATATATATATATATATATATATATATATATATATATATTATCATATATATATTTATCACACATTACAAATTAAAATCTGAACTTTGTTCATTGTTTTCCACATTTATTTAAAAATTTCCATGTAGAGGTACAATTACAAATACCTTTCTTTCCTGTCAGTTTCAGGACTAATACATCCATTTATCCACCTTAATGTGTGATATAATATATATTTATATATATATATATATATATATATATATATATATAATATATAATATATATATATATTGTATACAAAATTAAAATATATAACTTGTATATTGTTTTATACATTTAAGTATAAATATATATATATATATATATATATATTTAAGTTTATTTAAATGCTATCCATATATATAAATATATATATATATATATATATATATATATATGTTATATATATATATATATATATATATATATATATATATATATATATATATATATATATATATTTATTATATACATATACTGTATATATATATATATATATATACACATATATATATATATATATATAGTTATATATATATATTATATATATACTGTATATATATATATATATGTGCTATACATTATATATATATATATGTGTGTGTATATATATGTATGTGTGTGTGTATTGTGTCTGTATATGAATATATTCTGTTATACTTCATCCTGGCGCATAGCCTGAGATTGTCTATTGAAATGCAAGTTTTTTAGGGCTGAAGGAAGTAGGTGTCCTCTAAGTGTGACAACGTTTTGCGAGTGATGTTAGCCATTAACTCTGCAGGCATGGAAAACTCATAGTATATGCACGAATGGTTGTCTGAATTATTAGCATCCGTGCAAAGACAGTAAAAAAGCTATTCACTGGATTTTTATGAAATTAATGCTGTAATTATCCAAACGAAAATTTATTAACTGGTTCATAACCATTATCCACCAATATGCTGATTTCTAGTGAAAACTTTTTGTATTAATGTTATTAATTTACTCGTAATAAATTCATCTCTTAACTTGGATGACTTAATGACACATAGCTTATTTTTCCCTTTACTTATCCATTTCTTAACTTTCTCCTGAAAGCGTGACTCCATTGGCGATCGTCAAAAAACCCATGTTTTATTCAATATTGTCTCTGGACCTGATTGTTTTTTTTTTTTTTTTTTTTGTAATGTATTAAACCAGGATCATTCCTTGATTTCCTGGCCTTAAACATGAGGTTATGCACTAATCTTAATTATAATTCTTTATTTATTCGTTATCTTTTATTCCTCTTCTACGGAGAGTTTAAATTTTCCATTTATTCAGTGTTAATATTCTAATTGAAAGAAAATCCTGACGAAATAAGATTTCTCATTCTGAAATCTTTGTACATATTTTTCTAATGTGAACTGTAATTTAATTTGAATAATTATTCACTATTATGTGCTTCACCCTTTTATCAGATCAAAATAGTATAAGTATTCCAGTTCTGCTTAGTCAAGAGATCGTGGATTTCATATCCTCAGGTGCTCCTGTGATGAAAGTTCACTTATTATAAGAATATCTTATTAATGATTTCTAGTTTCTGATTTGAGATTCCGATAAGAAAACTGCTTGCATGAAAAAGGAAAATGAGACAAAATGAAAATTTCTATATGCACTTTTTTTTGAGAGAGCTTAAAAAGCAACATATTGCGTCTTTGTCATGTGGTGAATGCTCACTCATGGTTGTAAACCACATGGGTGTATGGGAGTTGGTAACTTGTAGAAGATGTTCATCTTCGACGCGGCGAATGGGTAACCATGAGGCCTCTTGTCAGAGACTCCATGAGAGCCAGTCAGTCAAATGAAGCTATCATTCAGTGAAGATCTGCTATGGCATCAGCCTCACCATCTGTCACGCAGACGAAGAGATCAAACTCCATGCCGTTAGGGTTACCCTTGGAAGAAGGAAGCGATTTGGCAGGCCGGTGGCACTCTCAAATTCCTGAAGTCCACTTCCTCCACTTGACAGGGCAGCCTCAGTTTTCCATTAGGGTCTTGAAGCTAGGGACATCGGCCACTGTGACTACTGAGCAGCAGACTTTACGTACGATGTGCTTATGCCAGGAGTTACTATCAGAGAGAAAATATAAATTTATTAGTATAAAATTGTATATGATCCTTGGTAATAAAATCATTTTTGTTAATCATCAAAAGAACGATATAGGAAAGTAATCTGCACTTCTGAATATCTCTATATATTTGGAAGGTCATGATCGTAATATTTTAAATACTTAGAAAAACTACGATTATTTCTTTGGTAAACTTGAAATGATAATGAATGATTAAGTTACATTTATTGAATTTTCTAAATTGAAGATATTTATTCCCGCAAAAAAAAAAAAAAAATTAGAAATCCAGTGTAATGACAGAATTGCAACATTACTCACATTTTCACCCAGAATTTATCGAGTTCAATGGCATACCATCTTCCACTCATCGAAGGAGAACTCCACCATTATTGTTGTCTTCATGAGGCCAGGTAAATATTCTGATAGTTGCTAGAGCTTCAGAGCCTTTTTCATTCTTGACGTGAATGTTGAAGGAGAATTCCTTGTAGTCCAGACGAGGAACATATGCATCAATATCAACATCATCAATTTCTGGGGTGTCATCGACAGCATTAATTAAGAAAGCTATATTCAAAGTCTTCAAAGTAAGTTTCAGGTTCCATCAATAGCAACGTTTGTCACATGCACTCCTTCAAAGTCTAATTCTTTGTAATCGTAGCTAGGCAGGTTATCCTTGTTTCTGGAAGATATTATCCATATACTTGTGAAGTCTGAAGAAACCAGGTCACGGGTAGCAGTTTCAAAGTGTTCCATGACACCTGGAGGCATGTTATACTTTCCCATCCATGGATCTATCTGACAGCTAGCATTATATATGTGTTAAAGGAGAAAGCTCCATATTGGTGAGTGTTGGGACTGTACATAGAAGATTCAATAACATCACCAAGAATATCAATTCCGTAGTCATTCGCGATATCAATGTGAGCCATCCTCCTTGATGATGATTATCAGCGGGGCAAGTGTATCACGAATACGGCTGTCAGATGATCATGTCTCTAACTCATTGCAACTCCATCAACATCCTCAAACTCAACATCATCAGGACGTATGGGAAAAAGATCCTCCATACTTGTAGGATGCGAGAGCAAATCCATCAGGCGTGGCTTATCCATTGCAGTTCCTCGACTGGCCAAGTAGTTGAAATTCTTTTTCAGCATCAAGCAGCAGTCAGCCAGTTAGTGCAGAAGAGTTTTCTCCTTGGGTCAAACATGAGAATAGAGATCCTGCCATCAGAATGGGAACTCCAAGTGCCAGAAGACGTGTGGTATTCATGCAATGTCTTCAAAGTAGGCAACACGTTGTTCCTTGTCCTAGCTGTGCCTGTGAAGGTTGATTTGATTTTGGTAGGTGTCTGTTTCATCTTAGCTGCACATGGAAACTGGTAAGCTTCTGTACAAGTAAACATGAGGTGGACCTCATAGAGTGGAGGAAGGGACAACATGTTAGCCATGGATGCAGTGGATGACAGTAAAAACGGCATGATGAACTCTCCCTCGTTCATGTGGTCACGGAAATAAGCAGCATTTTGACAGCTGTTTCCCAGTCCCTGTAATGCGTGAAGACGTCAGAAAGCATAAGGCCTCTTTACGTGTCTTGTCTTGAGAAGAGAACCAGTGTTTGCTACTGATAATCAGGTGATCCTTGAACTCTTTCTTGAGGCGGTGGACAAATTCTCCATTATCCTGAATAATGGGAGGTGTCGGCCTCTGGATCGAAGGTTTTTGCGTAGTCTAGATGTTTTTCATCTCGAAGTTGTTCATTGACCTTCCATAGGAGATAGTTCACATCGTGTTGTTTTTGGGCGTTTGACACATCTGCAGAAAAAAAAAAACTCATATCAAGCAACATCAAAACTAATGTTATGAACTTTTATTCGGCTGCTTAAAGAAACGTCCCCGTAATGTTGAGAATTTTATCTGCAGTTTAAGATTCACCCAGTAATGCTGAAAGATTCGTCTTTATTTATTTATATATATGTTCTTTATAGGATTTTGATTTTCTAGCAACGGGAAGGCATACATCCTTAATGGAAAAGTTGAAGATGAGCTTAAAGCTGACTGTGCACTTTTTACAGATTTTTTGCAACTTTCGTTTTTATTACACAAGGGGATTCATTACCAGCTCCTACAAACTCCTTTTATGTACTGTGACGTACACCACATCTAATACTCGCTCTGCTGTTCTTTTCGAATTGATCTTTTAACGTTACAGAATAGCCATAACCTCCCAACCCCGGCTGAAATCTCTATTTGGTCAAACCATCAAACTTATGTATATTCTCACTAACGATCAAGTTCTGAACTTCAATTGATTTTAAAACGCATTGTATATATTAATTTATTTGTTGTTTCTACCTCTACTTTTACTGTTTCCTTCAGATCATTCCTACCTGTGCCATTTAAACTTGCGTTATTTTTCAGCTAACATCCAAAGCAAAACTCATCTCTGCACACCATCATATACTTTTGTAATTTTGCTATTTAAACCTGTTCTACTTAACTATTGTTCATACTACTTTTACGTAAAGTTTGTTACTTTTTTCACCCATAGTCAACTGCTTGTTGCTGTCACACTCACTTAAATGGCGATGTCTTTTCTATAACCTGATAGCCTTTGCAGTTTTATATTCATATCAGAAAATCAAATCTACCCCCTCTGTTATTTTCTCCTAAAATGACATTTGTGTCTTCATTTTTTATATTTTTTATCACAAATATACATTTGATCATGCTTTTTTTTTATAATACTACTTTATACAAATGTTTTCCTCTAACTATCTTTGATTATTTTCGGTTATATATTGATAGGATATACACCTAAGTCATGTACTGGTTATAGTCATACTGGTTATAATAATTAGTTTCATTTACTATACCATACATGGATTTATTAGTCCTTGTAATATGAACACATTAATACAAAGTAAAACTATAGGCAATATATGATTTAGTAAAGTGTGCTCTGCTGAAAACTCATTCGTTTACATGGCTTCTTTGACAATGATTAGCCCGTACGAGTAACACCTGAACAAAGGCGGGTGAGGGTAAACCTCCTTTATTCAGGTAATTTAAATCTCATTATTTTCTTATGAAACAGGCCTCATGATGTTGTGAACAAATTGTTTATTTATAACTGACAGTAATTAGTAATTAATTTTATTTATTTTTGTTATAATTTTTTTTTTTTTTTTTTTACTTTTTGGTATATATCTTGTTTTTGGCACTGAGAAACAATACATTTTGTGTAAGATCTCTAAAGAACAGTATTATACTGTAAATGACAAAAATAGGTCATATTATAAGCACCCTAATTCGGACAGAAAGTAGAATTCAAGTAAGCATTATCATCTGATATTTGATATTACACACTTACACCATCACTGTAGAGTATCAAGTCCTTAACGTCTATTTGAGGTCAAGAATGGAGAAGTCCTCAGTAAAACAGAAAAGTAAAAGAGAGACGTCCACTACTCTTTCAAAAAAACACGGAGCCAAATGCTATGTAATCGATGGTTAAATTATACAAAAACGTCTATTTGAGGTCAAGAATGGAGAAGTCCTCAGTAAACAGAAAAGTAAAAGAGAGACTTTTTCAAAAAACACGGAGCCTACAATTCATCGATTAAGCATTACAAGCAAAAACGTCTATTTGAGGTCAAGAATGGAGAAGTCCCTCAGTAAAACAAAAGTAAAAGAGAGACGTCCACTACTCTTTAAAAAAAACACGGAGCCTACAATTCATCAATTAAGCATTACAAGCAAAAACGTCTATTTGAGGTCAAGAATGGAGAAGTCCCTCAGTAAAACAGAAAATTAAAAGAGAGACGTCCACTACTTTTAACAAAAACACGGAGCTAATGCTGTCATCGATTACCACTACAAGCAAAACAGTCTCCTTGAGGTCAAGAATGGAGACCTCAGTAAAACAGAAAAGTCAGGCGAAGAAGAGAGACATCCACTACTCTTTCAAAAAACACGGAGCCTACAATTCATCGATTAAGCATTACATTTAAAAACGTCTTTTGAGGTCAAGAATGATTTATTCCCTTAATAAAACAGAAAGTAAAAGAGACGTCCACTACTCTTTCAAAACAGTGAACACCTGAGTAATTCATCGATTAAGCATTGAATTTCAAAACGTCTATTTGAGGTCAAGAATGAGAAGTCCTCTCAAGTAAAACAAAAGTAAAAGAATCCAATAATAAAAAAAAAAAAACACGGAGCTGCACAATTCATCAATTAATATATTAGTTAAACGTCTATTTGAGGTCAAGTGCAGAAGTCCCCAGTAAAACAGAAAATTGCAGCGAGATGTCCACTACTAGGATTTCAAAACACGGAGCCTACAATTCATCGATTAAGCATTACAAGCAAAAACGTCTATTTGAGGTCAAGAATGGAGAAGTCCCTCAGTAAAACAGAAAAGTAAAAGAGAGACGTCCATCAGGCTTGGAAAAAACACGGAGCCTGATGAATTCATCGATTAAGCATTACAAGCAAAAACGTCTATTTCAGCATCAAGAATGGAGAAGTCCTCAGTAAAACAGAAAAGTAAAGAGAGACGTCCAGCTACCTTTACAAAACACGAGCCTACAATTCATCGATTAAGCATTACAAGCAAAAACGTCTATTTGAGGTCAAGAATGGAGAAGTCCCTCAGTAAAACAGAAAAGTAAAAGAGAGACGTCCACTACTCTTTCAAAAAAACACGGAGCCCAATTCTCCTTAAAGGAGCAAAAACGTCTATTTGAGGTCAAGAATGGAGTGACCTCAGTAAAACAAAAGTAAAAGAGGATTCTGGTTTAAAAAAAAAAAAAAAAAAACACGGAGCCTAATTCATCAATTACATTATTCAAGCAAAAACGTCTATTTGAGGTCAAGAATGGAGTGTCCTCAGTAAAACAGAAAATTAAAAGCTGAAGATGTCCAATTTGTCTTTCAAAAACACGGAGCTGAAGATTCAGGTGTTTTACATTAAGTTAAAAACGTCTATTTGAGGTCAAGAATGGAGTCCTCAGTAAACAGAAAAAGTAAAAGAGACGTCATTTATTTCAAAAACACGGAGCCTATCAATTCATCGATTAACCCTTAGAAAAACGTCTATTTGAGGTCAAAATGGAGAAGTCCTCAGTAAAACAGAAAAGTAAAAGAGATGATTGTCCAATACTCTGTACAAAACACGGAGTTAGGTCACAATTCATGATTAATTTACAAAAAACGTCTATTTGAGGTCAAGAATGAGAAGTCCCTCAAAAACATGGAGCACTGTAAGTAAAGAGTCAAAGGTCCACTGCTCTTCCATCAAAAACACGGAGCCTACAATTCATCGATTTACTGTATTACAAAAAAACGTCCCCTTTGAGGTCAAGAATGGAGAAGTCCTCAAAAAAACAGTTGTTTCCAAAGTAAAACTGCTGAGACGTCCACTACTCTTTCAAAAAACACGGAGCCTACAATTCATCGATTAAGCATTACAAGCAAAAACGTCTATTTGAGGTCAAGAATGGAAAGTCCCAAAAAAAAAAGTAAATAGCGAGACGTCCACTACGCAGTTAAAAAAAAAAAAAAAAACACGGAGCCTACAATTCATCAATTCAGGATCAAAAGTCTATTTGAGGTCAGAATTGTGAAGTCCTCAGTAAACCAGAAAAGTAAAGAGAGACGTCCACTATCCTTTTGAAAACACGGACCTACAATACTCATCGATTAATTTTAAAGCAAAAACAGTCTATTTGAGGTCAAAATGAGAAATGTCCTCAGTAAAACAGAAAATTTAAAAAGGGTCAGACTGTTGCAAAAAACACGGAGCCTGGAATTCATCGATTAAGAATTACAAGCAAAAACGTCTATTTGAGGTCAAGAAATGGAGAAGTCCTCAGTAAACTTAAAAGCAAAAGAGAGACGTCCCTACTCTTTTTCGAAAAACACGGAGCCTGTTCTCTTCATCGATTCAGCATTACAAGCAAAACGTCTATTTGAGGTCAAGAATGGAGAAGTCCTCAGTAAAACATTGAAAAGTAAAAGAGATGACGTCACTACTACTTTCAAAAAACATGAGCCTACAATTCATGATTAAGCATTACAAGCAAAACGTCTTGTGAGTCAAGAATGAATCCCTCATGTAAAACAGAAAAGTAAAAGAGAGACGTCCCATTTCAAAAACACGGATACTACTCCATTGTATTAAGCATTAATCTTGTCTAATTTGCAAATGTCAAGAATGAATTCCTCAGTTCCACAGAAATATGTTTTTAGAGAGATGTCCATTACTGTCTCTCAAAAACACCATCTGTTTGTCTGTTCATCAGATTCCGAAACAAGCAAAACGTCTATTTGAGAAACAAGAATGGAAAACTCACACCAAAATGACAACTTCTGAAGATTCACTTCCATTAAAAAAAAAAAAAAACAACAACCAGCCAGGAATTCATCAATTAAGCAAAAATGTCTGGAGGTCAACCTCTGGAGAAGTCCTCAGTAAAACAGAAAAGTAAAGAGACGGCAATCCACTACTCTTTCAAAAAACGGAGCCTACATTCATCGATTAAACTTCAAGTCAAAAACGTCTACTGGAGGTCAAGAATGGAGAGGCCCACCTTCACCTGAACAGAAAAGTAAAGAGAGACGTCCACTACTCTTTCAAAAACACGGAGCCTACATTTCATCGATTAAAAAGAAGCCAAAACGGCTTCTATTTGAGGTCAAGAATGGAGAAGTCCCTCCAAGAAAATCAGAAAGTAAAAGAGAGACTGTCCACTACTTCTGATCAAAAACATTTCAGCATGCTGTTTTATCGATTAAGCAGTACAGCAAAAACGTCTATTTGAGGTCAAGAATGAGAAGTCCCCAGTAAAACAGAAAAAGTAAAAGAGAGTATTTTTTTATCATAAGTCTTTCAAAAACTCGGAGCCTACAATTCATCGATTAAGCATTACAAGCAAAAACGTCTATTTGAGGTCAAGAATGGAGAAGTCCCTCAGTAAAACAGAAAAGTAAAAGAGAGACGTCCACTACTCTTTCAAAAAAACACGGAGCCTACAATTCATCGATTAAGCATTACAAGCAAAAACGTCTATTTGAGGTCAAGAATGGAGAAGTCCCTCAGTAAAACAGAAAAGTAAAAGAGTTTACGTCCACTAGAATTAAAAAAAAAAAAAAAAAAAAAAAAAAACACGGAGCCTGCTGATCAATTAGCATTAGAAGGAAAAACGTCTATTTGCAGTGTTGCAAGAATGGAAAGTCCCTCAACTAAACAGAAAAGTAAAGAGAGACGTCCAAACTCTTTCAAAAAACACGGAGCCTACTGATCCATCGATTAAGCATTACAAGGTAAAACGTGCTCTTTGAGGTCAGAATGGAGAAGTCCCTCAGTAAAACAGAAAGT
This sequence comes from Macrobrachium rosenbergii, assembly GCF_040412425.1. Classification (NCBI taxonomy): domain Eukaryota; kingdom Metazoa; phylum Arthropoda; class Malacostraca; order Decapoda; family Palaemonidae; genus Macrobrachium; species Macrobrachium rosenbergii. The sequence continues at coordinate 25,311,154 of NC_089795.1, forward strand.
AAAAGAGACGTTATTTTTAAAAAAACAGTGGAGCCCTACAGAGCTCCATCGATTAAGCATGGCAAGCAAAAACGTCTATTTGAGGTCAAGAATGGATATCCCTCATTTTGAAACAGAAAGTAAATGGTGAATTCATCCTCTACTTCTCAAAAAACACTCTCCTACAATTCATCTGTGAGATTACAAGCAAAACGTCTATTTGAGTCAAGAATGAGAAGTCCTCAGGTAAACAGAAAAGTAAAGAGAGACGTCCAGTTCTGGAAAAACACGAACCTGTCACTTATTTCCAATCAGGCAACACTAGTTTGCATCAAGATCTAGAATACTCAATGTCCAGTCTGAAACGACCTGAGACCAGCCAGCGCCGGCTCAGCTAGTTTGAAGAAGTTCAGCTTTTACATGGCGAATGAGGACGATCCCTAATCCTGAAATAGGCCTCTTATATTACCCTTTAGATGCTGCCCTTGAGGTTGACTTTGAACTCTTGTGTGAGATTAGTCTTTTTGTAAGTGGATTCTAGGGGAGATAAAGTTCTTAAAGTCTATCGGTCGTTAGGTGCTCTTTAGTTCCTATCTCGCATTCAATTTATCGTTCACTCTAAAGTTTGCTGCAGATGCACTTAGTTGAAATATATGCATAAAAGAATCATTGAAGGACTTTCACCTGTTCTGCTGGATTTAAAGGATTACATTGAAGTAATATATGCAAAAAATGGTATTCATTACTTTTCCTTGGGTTGATTATCCGTTGATACCTTAACAGTAATATATCGGAAGATTTTCCTTCTCAGCGTTCTTTGCCAAGAAAGTATTTCATAACTTTTTTCCTTGGCTATAACTCAGTATTTGTGACTAATGTTATCTAGTTATGCTAAATAATGTTAAACGCGGATTTACAGAGGGCCAGATATTTATCAATCTTTTGAATGATCCAAACTTACTTCATTTAATTTGAAAAGTCTGAAAATACTTACGTCGCAGTTTTGAAAGGTGGCAAAACAAAAGTTCGCTGAGAATATAGAAATAAGCAATAATTTAGGTTTTGCGTGTTTGAGTATTTAATAATGATCACAGTAAGTAAAAGTAGGTAAACAGAGGTTATCAATTAGTGTTAATATAACGAATAAGGAAAATTAGAAGCACAAGAAGACCCATGTTGAAAATATAGTGGTGTAGGCTAGTAGACTTGGAAAGATTGGTATCATTGTTTCCTCTACGTCATCAGGAACACATTGTCATGACATTCAGGTTAGAGGTGCTAATAACATTGACATATTAATTTGAAATGTAGCACAAAAACCAGTAAGGACTAGTACTTTGCCAGAAAGAGGAGCGGACTCCTTTTATAGCAGTACAGAATCAGATGACTTGCAGTTCCAGAGTAGAACTACAATACCAATCCATTCATTCTATAAGTAGGTAAATCCTCAGAAATAGAAACATTCGTGACTGTTTCAAAGAAGGAACCATGTTCACTTTAGGCGCCTTTTATCTTAGCTGGCCGATTTCATGTTATCAGTAGAGGCTTAGGCCTAAAATAAAAGTCGTTTCAGCTATCACGAGGCTTGTCGACGATGAAGTTCTCCGAATCTTTTCTCCTAAATAAAGGCGAAATTATTAACCATTTACTATGAATGAAAAAGGTCACTTTGAAGTTATTTTGTTTCCTTTTCGAATTGGAATAATTTATTAGACTCGTGAATTAAAATGTCTCAGCACTCCTCATTGAAAAATGAAGGAGCAAAATACTATTTTCAAATTGTGAGTAAAACATGCATGTGTTTTCCTAGCACTGTACCTCTGTATAGTGAAGATTTCACATATTGAAAGATTATTGTTAGTGATATACTAACATAAAAAGTGACTGATTCTTGAAGTCACAATTACTAATGAAAAGTCATGATATATAAATCAGTGTTGATTGCATATACAGCTGGTTTATAAAAGTCATACATAAACCAAATCGTTGTCTTTTTTGGGATACATAACTGTTAGAGCACACATGCCTATATACATTTTCATATATATATGATAAATATATATTATATATATATATATAGCTAAAATATATATATATATATAAATATATATATGATATATATAATATATGTGGATATATATATATATATATATTTTTAAATATATATATATTATATAATATATATATATTTGCCTAAAATAAAACTGAACCCGTTTTAAAATCATGGATAAAAAAATTGAGGTTAGTTTGTTTGGCTGAAGCTTGACCCTCATGTCTTCAAAAAAAATGAGGCTGCACTACTAAAGGTTTTCAGAGTGAGTAAAAGTGCATCAGGGTGGCAGCTGTAGGCAATATTTATGAAATTATATATATCAATATCTATATATATATATTAATGAATATTTATCATTTATATATATACGCTTCTATATTATATTATATATCTATATATATTTCCTATATATATATATATATATATATTATATTGCAGCTATATATATATATATATTACACTCCATTTAAAACACACACTTTATCATATATTATATATTTCAGCACTGAATGTGTTTGTAGGTCCTGTGTTTGGCCTTGTGTAAATATATATATATATATATATATATATATATATATATATATATATATATATATATATATATATATATTATATAGCTTATATATATATTCATAAATATTCTTTATTTATATATATTGTTATAGATATAGATATTTATATATTTCATGAAACATTAAGTATGTTGGCTTTGCTAAAAAGTTGCTGATGGTTTTTAATGATAGAAAAGAAACCACAACCAGTGCAGCTGTCTTTGTTTTGTTAGACATGAGGGTCCTCAGACCAAATACTAACCTTAATTTTTCCCTTTATCCATGCATTATACCTGAAGGTGAATCATTTAAACAAACTGTGTGAGAGAGAGAGAGACAGGATCCCATGACCCTACATTGCCCCGTCACCTGTGCAGACTCCTTCTCCCAATTGTCTTTGTCCTAATGCAGATGCATCCGCTCGTCTACCTGTCCTCACTTGGACAACAAGCAACATAACTCGAGTGCACTATCTCTGCAAATTCAATCAGCTGCAGAGCTAATCTTGATCTCACCTGGGTCTCTATTACTGAAGCAGGCAGCATCCATTCTAGTTAATTCTCCTTAAAATACTTCAGAGAAGAATGACTCTTGCTGAACGACTGTTCAAAAGTACCCTACCTCAAGCTTTTGAAGAAGAGCCTTGTGTGTAAGGTCCTGCCCATGCTTGCATCATATCAACAATAGGCTATGTATGAATCTGTCCTTGGGTCACTTCCCTGCTCCCAGTGAAAGTTTTTTCCGGTTTTGTTCAACAAGGTAAGAAATGAGCCAGGCCGCACATCAGAAATATATCAGTAATATATATATATATATATTAATATATATATATATATATAGTATATATGTATTAACAAGATATATGCAAATATATATATATATAAATATATATATATATATATATATGACTTCATAATATAATATGCGTGTGACATAAGATTCAGAAATTGTGATTTATCTTTTCGTAAAAAAACAGACATTGTTTTGGAAATTTACTGCTCAGTTTAAGCCAGTGACTCTCACCCTGACAAAACAGAATGATAGATATCCTTGTGAGATCTCCTTGAAGAGTTTCTTGTGTCACATAGAATCCTAATCTCGTTAGCTAAATGTCACCTGAGTATCAAGTCGGCTTTTCTTTAGATTTATTCTGTTCCTTCACGTGGTCTGACGTTTTAATATCCTGAAGGATACGCACAAGGCTGAACCAGATAACCTGATTACAGTTGGTGGGAATATAATGTCCTCTGAAGGTTTGTTTTTGCCAAATGGTGAAAAAGATCATTTTACATTTTTCTGATAAGTCATTTAAACATCCACGTTGATGTAATATTTTGAACTTTGAGGACATGAACTATGTTCAATGAAAGTTTCAATTGCTTGTCGATTATTATATATCTGTTGCCTAAAGTAAAAAAGCAATGTTATTTACAGTGTAAGAATTTGTATGAAATCTATAACTCAATAATTTGCCCTTTAAGAATTTGCATGAAATCCATAAATGAATAAAGACAGTTAAAATATGTTTCCTTGAAAGAAAAACTACAGGACGGCAGGAAAGACAGGTTGATGACAAGATACGAATCAAAAACCAAAGTGATAATAATTTCCCCTGAGGGAAATTTCCTGTCAGTGATTCTTATACCTGTTCCTATAATGCCAAAGACCAGAACACCAGGTTATCTTCTATAAAATTTGAAGAGATAAAGTGTAGAAAAAACTTGGTTAGTAACCGGGAAGAATGTTGAAAGGATCATATGATCAACTTCCAAACCGAGGAAAGTAAGATTTACTTTAAAAAGTTAAGTACCGAGCTAAAGTTGTTATTGCTTAAAAATGCTCAGTACGTCTATTAGAAAACCAAAACTATATAATAATGAAGGCCGAAACAAAATTAATGCATTGCGTCCCTAAATATGTTAAGCCCATTTTCATTATTCAATTTCCATGGATACCATTTACCGTCATAATCTTAATTCACCTTACATTTACTCTCATTCACCATGAATCCTCAGCATCAGATATGTTTTGCTTTCACTCTAAAACCTATCACAACACAGTCGTTTTCTATCTGTTTTATGGTTTCATTCAAAATCTTACCATAAATCTTCATCTGCCCTGCTTTACTACATAAAGTCATCTCTATCGCATTTGCTTTTATAAACAAGAATATTAACCTTACAATTCCTCCATTCACGTCTTACACATCCTGGTCAACAACTCAACCACATTTTCAGTGCCATACAGTACTATTTCATTTGTAAGACCATGAAGTCTTAATGCCTTTACATTTATCAACATTTTAATTGCCCTGTATACACTGTCATCAGTAACTTATATGAGGATTCTAAAATTAACGAGAATCTCAAAATATTCCACTTTAACACCACTGAATTAGTCTCTGGCTATCTATCTTCGTTCACATATTTTATTCAAAGATCTATCTCATAAATATTTCTCTCACCATTAACTTCCTTCAGCACAAATTGTTTTTCTTCTTTAGTTTCCTGTATTATTACAGTTATAATTCCTTTCACGGATGCTTCTTTGTATGATGACAGATACTTGACTGGTTTATCTTTATTTTCATCCCTAATATTTACTGAGTGTGTATTTTTTAATTGGCTAGTTATGATTCTTCCAAAAAAATATTTAAAACACTATAAAAGACGCACGGTATACATCTGTGATCGTACATGACAATCAACGTGTACCCCAGTATCGCGTATATCAATAGAACACTACGTACTCAAAATCATCTTACTCCTCTTATCTTGAAAGATAATGACAACGACAGATTAATATAGCTATTATTATTATGTTATTATTCAAGTATGTATAATTATTTTATTACGTTATTAGTAGTTAGTGTATTATTATTTTTTTTTAAGACAGTCATCCTATTCGACTGGGTGACATTTATATTGTGGTGTTCCGGGTTGCATCCTGCCTCCTTAGAAATCCACCCTTTTCTCACTGTGTGCGCTGTTTCTAGTAGCACACTCTTTGCACGAGTCCTAGAGCTACTTCGGCACCTAGTTTTTCCAGGTTCCTTTTCAGAGGTCTTGGGATTGTGCCTAGTGTTCCTATGGTTATGGTACAATTTCCACTGGCATATCCCATATCCCTCTTATTTCGATTTTCAGGTCTTGATAGCACTCAGTTTTTCTCTTTTTTCTCATCTATTCTGGGTGTCCCATGGAACTGCAGCATCGATGAGTGATACTTTCTTGATTTTGTCAATCAGCGTCAAGTCTGGTCTATTGTCACGTATCACCCTATCTGTTCTGATACCATAGTCCCAGAGGATCTTTGCCTGGTTGTTTTCTATCACTCCCCCAGGTTGGTGTTCGTACCACTTGTTTACTGCTTGCTGTCCAGTGAAGGGCTTTTGCTGCTGAATCTGCCCTTTTTGTACTGGTTCTGTGCAAGCACTGGATTGCATTGGTTTACTATGCATTTCTTCATGCAGCATGGGTGAGATGTTATTTCCATCTATTGTTCTTTGGACACATATGGTTCTTAGGGCTTGATCTTGTGCTGCTGTTAGCATCCCTTCTGTTTCCTTGTAGAGGTCTCCCCTCTGTAGCCATCGCCATTTTTCGTTGCTAGCCAGTTCTTTAGTCTGTCTCTTGCACTGTCCATGCATTGGTTTGCTGTGCCTTTCCTGTGTTCTGTTTTTCATTCTCCTGTCTCTGTATATTTCTGGGTCTTCGTCTACTTTTATGAGTCCTTCCCCGCACTCCTTAGCCACTGTCTCACTGGTTTTCAGATATTGCCCCAGTGCTCTGGCTCTCTGATGCTGACACAGTCCTCTATGCTTAGTAGGCCCCTCCCTCCTTCCTTTCATGTTATGTAGTGCCTGTCTGTATTTACTCTTTGGTGTAGTGCTTTGTATATTGTCATATTATGTTTCCTAGTTTTTTGGTGTATGGTGCAGAGTTCAGCCTTTGTCCACTCCACTACTCCCATGCTGTATTTGATTACTGGTACTGCCTATATGTTTATGGCTTTCATCATGTTTCCAGCATTGAGTTTGGCTAACTTGAGTATCACCTTAAGTCTTCTGCATGTATTCTTTCCTGATTGTTTCCAGCTTCATCTATTGGTGTTTTTATCCTCTCCTATTATTCCCAGGTTCATTATGTGTTTGAGTCTCATCTATGTGTTTGATGCTATTCACCTTGACTCTTTGTATGTTGACTAGGGTGCATTTTTCTCTTACAAACTCCATCCTGATGTCCCCAGATACAATCCTTAAGTCTGGATTAGAGGTATCTATTTCTTACCATACAGCTTGATGTCCATGAACATCAGATGGTTAATTCTGTTGCCTCCTTTCTTGAGTTGGTACCCAGCATCCATCTTCTGCAGTACTTTTGTCATGGGAATCATGGCTACTGTGAAGTGTGTAGGGGGACAGTGAGTTGCCTTGAAAGATTCCTCTCTGGATGTTAACCTCTGCTAGTCTTATCACAGAGCTATGCAATGTGGTATTCCAGTTGCACATTGTATTTTTTGGAAGCTGATGGTGCTTTTTTCCATCCCCATATATTTTCAGGCATTCTGTTAGTGTGCGGTATCATGCTGAAGGCTTTCGTGTAGTCAATCCATGCCATGCTTAGGTTGGTTCTCCTCTTACTATTCTTCAACACCATTTTGTCTATCATGGACTGGTCTTTTGTACCCATACACTTCCTTCTGCAGCCTTTCTGTTGGTGGGGATGGTGTTTGTTTCCTCTAGGTAGTTGTATAGCCTTTCACTGATGATGCCTGTTAGTAACTTCCATTATTGGTAGGCAGGTGATATGCCGGTGGTTACTTGCTTTATTTCCCTGGTTCTTGTCTTTCTGTACTGAGGATGTTCTCCCCTGTGGTCATCCATTTTGGTGCATGGTGGTTTGTGATACAATGCTGGAATTGTTCTTCTATGCATCGGTGTAGGACTTTGAAGTTTTTGAGCCAATACCCATGGATTTCATCAGGACCTGGGGCTTTCCAGTTGGGCATTTTCTTCAGTTGGGGTCTGGCTGTGTTTGCTGTGATCTCATAAAATCTTTGTTTTATTCTCCTCCATTTCTTACCTTGACTTCCTGGAGCCATGTTGCATGTTTGTTGTGTGATAAACGGATTGCTCCATATCTTTTCCTAGTCCTTACTTGTCATGCTTCAGAATTTCCTGGTGGTTGTCTTCCCCTCTTAGTTGGCTGTATAGTATTTTCTGGTTGGTTCCGAAAAGTTTGTTCTGCTGGTACCTTTATCCCTGTTCATGTACTGTTGGATCTTATGTGCTTTGGCTTTAATCCTTTGTTTTATGTCTCTCTGTGTTGTTTAGTCCCTTATTATTAGTTATTATTATTATTATTATGTGTTATTATGTGTGTGTTATTATTATTATTATGTGTGTATCATCAACCAATAAGATTCATAAATGCCGTAGGATCAAGATTGACAAGCCTGTAGTAAAGAAAATTTGTCCAAATCTTAAATAAAATTAAAATTAATATTGTTTTCACACAAATATATGAGTGCACATTACTTTTGAAACTGTTTAACATCTTTTTGTAGCCGAGTTGAAAAGTATAATCATGTATGAATTCAAATACTCTGCAACAACGAAAACGTTTAAAAATTTTTTTTTTTTCGTCTATCACAGTCATCCTATTCGACTGGGTGGTTTTTATAGTGTTGGGTTCCTGGTTGCATCCTGCCTCCTTAGGAGTCCACTTTTCTTACTATGTGCGCTGTTTCTAGTAGCACACTTCTTTCTGCATGAGTCCTGGAGCTACTTCAGCACATCTTGTTTTTCGAGATTCCTTTTCCAGGATCTTGGATCGTGCCTGAGTAATCTTCTGGTTATAAAATTTTCAATTTCCACTGGCATATTATTCAATATCCTTTCTATTTCCATTTTCAGATCTTGATACTTCAGTTTTCTCTCTTTCTTTCCTCATCTACTCTGGTGTCCATGGTATTGCCACATCAATGAGTGATACTTTCTCTTGATTTTGTCGATCAAACGTCACGCTTGTTCCATTGGCACTTTATCAGCCTATCTGTTCTGATACCATAGTCCCAGGATCTTTGCCTGATCGTTTTCTATCACTCCCTCAGGTTGGTGTTCGTACCACTTATTACCGCAAGCTAGCTGGTGTTTCTTGCAGGCTCCAGTGGAGGGCTTTGCTACTGAATCATGCCTCTTTGTACTGGTTCTGTACAAGCGCCGGACATTCGCTCGCTATGTGGTTTATGGTCTTTCTTTCATATTGCACTTCCTGCATATGGGTGAGATGTTACTTCCATCAATTTTTTTTGGACATATCTGGTTCTTAGTGCCTGATCTTGTGCCGCTGTTAGTATTCCTTCTGTTTCCTTATTATTATTATTATTATTATTATTATTATTATTATTATTATTATTATTATTATTATTATTATTATTATTATTATTATTCGAAATACATTTTTTTATCAAATAAGCCAGAAGATTCATGAAACTAAGAAAAATAAAATAAAAGATCTTAGTTTGCAGAAAGTTTGAATATCATCTATTTTTTTGTTATTAAAATAGCAACTCTAAAACAAAAGCATTCATGGTGGTATTAAGCTATATATTTTATGAGCCACAACATCGAATTGTGGACACACGTATTACTGGTATTCAGAATAATCAATTACTTTGTTACCTTTGGGTTCAAACCAGCCATTTAGCTTTATGACTGTTGGTTCGAATCCTACTGAGAAAGGAAGATGTTCCTCAATTACTTCTCATTCATATCCAAGACATGTACTGATAAGCGCTTACTAGGTGAATCCTGATGTTAAAACAGCTAATCAATGAAATATTGGTCTAGATGACAGTAATCCTCATGCACGATGGTATTGCGACTTTTGAACCATTTCAGGAGTCCTTTAAAGTTGGTAGTCATTTTACCAGGGGGTAAGAACTCACAAAAATTGTGCGCTTATTGTATTCAGTTATTTCTACTATCAGTGGCAAATACATATAACTAGCGCAGTTGCAGATACAATATAACTGCACGCTTATCAAAATGCCGTAAATAATGATTTTCTAAATATATAATGGCTTAAAAGTAAACTTTTTGCACCCTATGAAAGTGCTGAAACATGATTTGTACAGAGTTCTTGTTGCAGTTAGTCTCTCTAATATATTTGGGATGGATACTGAATTAAAAAAAATTTAATTTTAAAAATTTAAACCTGTTCATAAGACTTAAATCGGAAATAACAGCTCTGATACATTTTTTAGGCAACCTAGCTGCCTAAATTGCATAGGATTTTTTATGGCCCCTATATAAAAACAAACGGTGAAAGGAAGGCGTCAGGAAGCGAAGTTTCAATTAAGTATATTTTAACCTCAGAGACTTCTGGATTCGACATGCTTTACCCTCAGGATTGTAGTACCAATATTTCCTATTAATGGAGGAGTATATATCGTCTGAATGCAAAATACAGACTAAACTAAAGAAAATAAAGGTGAGTTACTTTGTGTAGTTTTGGTTCTCAAATTACTGTAACATATTCTCTTAGCAAACCCAAATCTCCATTTGGTTTACACAACATTCACTTGAGCTCCAGAAGTCTAGGTGTGAGAATAATGTCACAATATCAGTACAGCCTGAAATTTACCATTGTTTTCTGAAAGCTTTACTGAAGTAAGCTTTGGTTCTATTGATGATGTAAGATATAACGATAAGGACAATACTGGCAAATACTGATTTACGAAGTTCATTATCATGACACTGTCGTTAGAGGTGCTAATAACCTTGAAATGTTACTTTTAAATATAGCACAAACACTCATAAGTCTAGTACTTTATCAGGAACAGGGGTAGGCTAGACACTTAGAGGACTGGGAGAATTCCAAAGCAGAACTACAATAACAATCCAATCACTAGTATTAAGAAAAAAGTAGTGTGCGGCTGAGGTTTGTGAAAACCAGTTTCCATCAGCAGACGATGAAATTTAGCCAGCACTGTTTAGAATTTACCAGTCTCCAAGAGTGTACACGCTGTATTTTCTAAAAATGTAAAATTTAGATTTTACAGCAGTCAAACTCGTAAACCCCTTTGACAATATGCAAGAAGACTTGAATTAAATAGACGTGCATATCATGAATAATTGCATATCAATAAACGTGAATGAATACGTGTTGATTAAAGCCTGAATGGGAAACTTTTTTTCGACCTTCCCACGAAGTAAACTTTTCAGGTTATAACATTTCAGGTTATGAGAGGAAGCATGAACTTAATGCCTAGTAAATTCATTCCTCAAGATAAGTTTTAATCTTGATTTCATATTTGCTAGTGGATAACAAGTTTAAAAGACCTAACACAAACAGTCAGAAACATCTATAGAATTGAATTGAATATAGCATTTAGGCCAAGCACTGTGACCCAGGTCATTCAGCGTTGAAACGGAAATTGACAGTAAAAGGTTTGATAGGTGTAACAGGAGTAAAACCTCACACTATGAATCAGTTGTTAGGAGAGGGTGGAAAGTAAGACGGAAGAAAGAGAATATGAAAGAGGAGTGCAAAAAACGAAAGGGGTTGAAGAAATGAAGGCACGCTGCAAAGAACCTTAAGTAATGCCTACAGTGCACCGCACGAGACGCACTGACGGCACTACCCTCCTACGGGGAGAAACATCTATAGGTGAATGAAGTAGCATAAAGGTTGTTGGTGTGTTATACAAAGGAAAGGAAGCTCTTAAAACTGGTGACCTCTCTTGGTGGACGCACTCGTTCTATATCTAAATCTAAAAGTAAGAAAGGAAAGCAAAAACCTGTTGCTCTCTCGTTAGCTTCTCAAAAAACACGTTATGGATTAGAATGGAGAATGAAAAAAAGAATTGTTGTTTACGATCGTACTTCCACTTACGGGTACTGAAAAATTCAACGGTAAAAATTCAACGGTAATAGCCATTGTATAGTTTGAAAACGTTAGATGGTTACTAGCTGGAGGGAAATACTGGGATTGAGATTTAAGATTACTTAATTGTTACAAATAGCGGGAACGATAATATCATCAACTAGGGTAAACATAAATGAACAGAATGGATGCTGAGTATCAAAAACTGACTAGAAAGCAAAAACAGTTACCAATGTGCTGTGGTTGTAAATATTTACCATTGTTCTGTAACTTAATGGAAATAGTGAAAAAAACTGAATTTTCGTGGACGTCTTAATAAGCTCAATACAAAAAAACTTTCGATCATCCACCTAACAATTCAGATGACCCCTGTTCTCCAGTAGGTTAAGGAAATTAAAAATTAGACTCATTCACTAATTAAATGGAGTTTATAATCCACAGACAAAAAACTTGACAATTTTTAAATGCGGTACTAAACACACACCTCACATGATGTTGGGTATTTTTATAATAGTTAAAAGTAAAGTATTATGTGCAAGTAATATCTTGAAATGTGCTCTAATTATTGGACAAAGACTCCAATAGACGGCAGCAAGTATTCCTGTCCGCAAACTACATGAAAAACGTTGGGAAAAGAACCTTCAAGAACAATCTGATGGGGTCAAGATTCAAATTACACGAGAATTCATTCCAAGGGTCTATGAAACAAGCAAATGCAATATGGTCGTTTGTTATATTAGACAATGAGGCTGAAGGTGTAAAAGTTAAGTTTAGCTTAGTTTAACCAGACCACTGAGCTGATTAACAGCTCTCCCTAGTCCCGAAGGATTAGACTTATTTTACGTGTCTAAGAACCAATTTGTCACCCAGCAACGGGACCTACAGCTTATTGTGGAATCCGAAATACATTACACCGAGAAATGAATTTCTATCACCAGAAATAAATTCATCCAGTTCTTCATTGGCCGGCTCATTAACTTAATAAGTAGCGAGGTTAACTGAGTAGAGAGAGTTTTGGAACATCTAGAGTTTGGGGAATTTATTTAGGAACTTAGGGCCTGATTCGTACCATGAATTCAGTAAAATAAAATTCCAATATAGAAACAGCCAATCCTAGTATGAATTAATGAAATGAAAGCAGGTGGAAAATTGATTGATGAGACGGAGGAAAATAAATACATATTTTATTTTACTGTAAATTTTGTTCCTGTTAAATTTTGACCTCTCACTAAAAGTGTGAACTTTCTGAAGCCTACTCACTGTGTCAAATGAAAAGAAATTTCTAGGAGAACCAACAAATCCCTTTAATTCATATTACTGTAGATTCCTTTTTTCTTTATTAAATATATATATATATATATATATATTATATATATATAATATATATTTATATATATATATATATATATATATATATATATATATATATATATATATATATTATATATATAATATATATATATATATATATATATATATATATATATATATATATATATATATATATATATATATATATAATATATATATATATATATACATATACTATATATATATATATATACTGAATATATATATATATATATATATATATATATATATATATATATACCCTATATATATATATATATATATATATATATATATATATATATATTGTTGAGGTAAAGGCAATAACATAAATCAAGTTTTAGCGGGATAAAATATTTATATTTGTGTGAGCTGACTGTGAACTTCCCTTGGAAACATGGTAAGCCAGAGTGCTTCACTTTTCGCTTACACAATTGTTATTTTAGTTCCTCTGTCATTTTGTCACTTTGAAGGATTTCGCTTCGCTGTAAGCTGGAAAACGCTTCAATTCACGCTTTTATCTGTAACGTGCGTGCTTTTGACGCGTCGTACATAGTTCCATCTACGTCAAGTATAGAATTTGGTTGTTTATTCAGTAATAGCGTATAGTTTATGCTCTCGAATTTTTCAAGATTATTTATTACAATAGACTATATATATATATATATATATATATATATATATATATATATATATATATATATATATATATATATATATATATATATATATATATATATATATATATATATATATGCCTGTACCCGAGCTCGTATAGCTTACTTAAGAAGTTATTGGTTTCTGAGACTTACTTTTTGGTTGTATTGTGATTCTCATTTCATATTTACTTTGATTAATGTTACTGGTAACTCTCTCTCTCTCTCTCTCTCTCTCTCTCTCTCTCTCTCTCTCTCTCTCTCTCTCTCTCTCTCTCTCCCTCTTGTTTCCTTAATGCCTGTAAAGATGAAATGGCACGTCATTTGCTGTTTGGAACGATTCCGCATTTGATAACAGACTATCTCAGATTTTTCTGTTTACAGTCGCACCATTCTATGTTTTTATTAAATTTTGAACTATTATATTGCCACCATTTTCCCGTGATTTTGAGGACCTCTTTACCAAAGAACTTTTTTTGTACAATTTGTAAACAAGAGCGCTCTAAAACTATCAATCACCGGCTAGGCTGGACAATTACCTTTAAAAAAAGCTTCATTTTTTTCCCCAGAATGTTACATTCCCATCTTCCCCAGAATCTAATCACGTCTTGCCAGTTTGCCAGTTACGAGACCTACTTTTGCTCCTAGCGTAGTTCTACTAATCAAACAGTTAGACAAATCAGCAAGCAATTCGAATGAAAAATAATTTAGAAAACAAAGTCAGCCTGTTCAAGAATTTGGTAATTCTAAGCATTAGCTCCGCGCCTGTTTTTACCTTTGAAACTGGTTTTTTCTACACTTTTAGGGCTTCTGATACTGGCGGTGCATTTGTTTGTTGTTAGCCAAATGGAATGTCCCTTCGCCTTGTTTAGTACTGGCCCAGGGGGCGGTGGTGGGGCGGTACCCATACGTTAACAAGTTTGTGCACTTGCCGGACGGGATATGAACCATTCCAAACGGACGTACCCGTGCTCTGTCTCGTGAAGATCGCGTATGGAAACCCCTTGTGGGATGGACTTCAGGAGTTAATTACATTCGTGCGACAAAAATTGAAGGTAAATCTATAATTAGCAACCAAAAAACTGTAGAAAAAGTCAAATTAGAAGGAAATCGCCGCCGCGGAGCTACTACTTAGATCTACCAAGAATTTTACCAATTTTAGAATTTGAATGGTGTTGTAATGGATGCCATTTATAGATTTACTTGACAACAAAATCATATACTATAGATAGAGTACTTTGTATTAGTAAAGAGAAGCGAGGAATAATACACGTTTCATGTACAGTTGGACACAGGTTTCCCTGGTACACCCTTCATGACAGAGTTCAAAAAATTATATGGTAACAGTGTTTACTGAGGGGATGGGGAGGACTCTTTCTCCGTTAGCGAGAGTTCCACCAATTAGCTCTGGGTTCGTTCAGTGGGAGGAGTCATTAGGTTTGGTTGAAGCAAAGACACACACACACACAGGGAAGGAAAAAAAAATCTGAGTGGTTGGCATCGCTGTATAGAAGATTACTGTCACCACTTTTAATAAGTTTATTAAGATTCTGCTTAACTTTTCGGCCAAGACGTTATTTTACCACCGTGTCTGTTATTATCTGTCATATTCATTACACACATATAAAATTTATCAAAATTTTAAAAATTATATTAGTATTGGTGAAAATCACGAACATCATAAATATGATATTATTTTAACCTATCCGTAAGCCAAGTTTACAGTATTTAAAGGTAGTGCGTTTCCTACAGATACTACAATAGGCAGCTATAAAGAAAGTGCAGCAGCACTTGATTGAATATGCAAAAAAAACTCAATTAGGTGTTGAATGTTTCTGACACAGTGGCTTCTCTCTCTCTCTAACGCAAAAGTGACATGATGTCTTCTAAATACCATCACAACTAAATATGCAGTTCCTGATGTATATTAAGACCATCTAATCTTGACTAAACTAAGATATATATATATATATATATATATATATATATATATACATATATATATAATTTGGGCAGGGTGGGGTTTGAGGGATTAAGTTCTTGTTGTTAAGCAGTCTTACAGGTTTGGAATTATAAACGCAGTTCAAACTGAAAACCTTCTTTCTTTGCTGCAATCGATGACCTCAGTCTAGACAGCTTTGCTACAACTCGAAATTGGTGGGGATAAAGATAGGGCCAGTGAGACTCCGATGAATGGACGAGAGGTAGAGGCAAGACGGAATAACATAATGTTATTCCGTCTTGAGGTAGATAATGATCGTGGATAGAATGTATGGCGGCTGACGAAAAGTTCCACCTAAAATATTTTTCTTGTTTATCTTTGTGCCTGTGTGTTTTTATGGTATTTCTCCTAGTACTATTATAGTAGTGTAGATTTACTGAATACAGCAACATTTTTAAAGAAAGAAAGATGGATTAAACTCACTCTTTCTGTAAATATATAGAAGGAAAAAAGGAGGAGAAAGTACTGATGAGTCAAAATGAAACACAATTAGGAAAGAGAAATTCCACAACGAGCAATGGAAAGTGAAGAAGGATCCCAAAGTTAGTGCAAACTTGTAAACCATTCCCCATATGGTAAAGTTAATTCGTTTGCCAATGATGACAATTATTTACATTCAGAGTTTCATGTATTCATGGTTAGGTTTGTATTCCATCTTGAATATACTGTAGAGGCTATTCACACGCCGTTCATTAAAATAATTATACATGATATGAGAACATATCATCTTCTACTTGACATATTTTTAATATATTGATTGTATACAAGTTTTAATGTCATACGGACAGAAATTCGCTTTCGCTCTTATCATCATTCGTGTGAGGATCAGAGAGACGCCTCTATTGTTAAACAACCCTTCAGTCATTTACCTGTCCTTTGTGGAAAGGGCTATTCGGAGAAATGTAGATTAATGATATTATCTTGAGGATTTCTTTTAGAAGTGTCTAAAAGAAATCAGATAGCGAAAATTCCCTTTAGATTTTTTAACTCCGTTTAGGTATCAAATTCACCTTTCAATAAATAAATTACAATAATCATGACCTTGAGCTAAACCATATGCATAATTTTGTTTGGCAGTTTTACATTGCTTGGATCGGTGCCAAATCATATTACATGGAAGTTCAGAGGACGCCGTAGGGTAATCCAAATACAAAACAATTTTACATTTATTTTAATATCAGTGAGAAGTTCAGCCACCTTCCTTCTTAGATCACCTCTTGCAACTATTAGGCATAGAAGATTCATGGTTTCTCTGACTATCTACGGTCAGTTGTGGAGGAGCTCCGTTGTGGTCGGCAGTGGTCCACAAGCTGATCTTGGTCTCCTCTCCTCTCAGGCTCCCAACAATTTGCAAATTAGCCCAAATATTCTCTCTATTCATGACTGCACCCTTGCTTGGCCAGTCAAGCAATTGCAGCAGCTCTCGACCTTGAAACTATTCCTGACCTATTCTGGCAGCGGTATGGATGGGGCAGCGGTCGTGAATGAAAATACAGGAACAGGTGGAAGGAAGCATTTCGTTGTTGATGAAGGGAGGAAGAAATCCTGACAATTTCAGTGTATTTTTCACCAGATGAACCTCCCTTCAATCCTGGTGATATCACTCTCAATGTGAGAAGATCCAGCCCACATGTTTACGGTGAGACATGCCCACTCCTGGTCACCTTCATAAATGTTTCTTTGGTAGTATCTGAAGGAAAAATTTAATTTTTAAAAATTACGTTTTGCTTTTCATAATTGAGAAAATAATGATATATCGTTTGGGAAATAAAATTAACAATTAACAAACCTTTTTAATAAGAAGTTAATGTTTATTCATCTACAAGGATTAATACCAATAATAGCATCAAATTTCATATATGCAATGGTCTGTTATATGGTATTCTTTAATTCAGCAAAACAGTGTACTTTCTATATTTCTAGTTTGCCTACGGGATTATTCTTAACATTAATAATGCATTTGCTTAAATGCCTGAAAGCTGGCCATAGTAGAAACAATGGGGTTTCCATGAAGAATTTTTATTTTCACACTCGTGGCAATATGATTCCATTAACAGAAAATACATGGTTACTGACAAAATGATTATCTTTTGATTATACTATTACCCCCTTGTATCTTTAGTATGGTTTGACTGCTATTAATGATTATACAACACCTTCTATTATTCGGTCTACAGTTATGTATTCTGCAGCTACTGTATTAGTAGTGAAAAGACCTTTCATCAGTGAATACAACTCGAGACCAGAATTGCATATTAGCATTCAACCTGCACAATCCATTAGGAGATTATAAATAAAAGGCCCTAGACGAAACCCTTCCCACCTGCAAAATATTCGGGCTGCTCGATGAGCAAAAGCCCGTGCTGGTATAAAGCCAGATCAATCTCCAAAACAGCAACAGCATCCTCCACAAACTGTTGAGAGAAAAAAAGTGCAGCCTATCAGCACTATGCCGCTTGGTGAAAAATTCCTTTTTGCAGGAATTTACGAGGAATTCCTTGCCTCACGCAGATGTCTTCGCGCCGTCATAACCGAAATATTCAATGCCAGACGTTCAATGGTTAATAGCAGTAGTATTGAAAAAGGATCTTCTCTGCTGCTGCTCATCGAAAAATCGTCACGTTATTATGACAGAGGTGGTCGTTCGTGGCGGAGGTCTTCGAACTAAAAATACGTAATTAACATGCAGATAACTAGATAATTAAGATCATTTATAGCCTGCCTACTTATGGGACAGCTATTTGCATTCCGGAAGTAAAACAAAAGAATAACAAATAGAGTTCAGCAGCAGGACCAAGGCAATTTAATTTATGTTTCATAATTTCACAGGTCTATAAGGTTTATAGTTAGAAAAATATGCTTCCCAAAGTCAGTCAATTTACCAGTCTCAGCGTTGTTGGAGACGTAAAGACGCTATGCAACTGCGATAATGAAAGCCACTTTCTCGTAGTAGAGTGAAGATGCGCATCGAGAGCTATATTTTGCTGTTGTCTATTCATTTGGAACTATAACGAGTACTACTAGTTAATACAGCACCTAAGTCTAGCCATGATTAGTGACTGAAACTTTGTTAGTGTAATGGGGGTGCTGTGGCAAAGAATATTTATAACTGAACAAACAGATATATTAAATCACACTTAATACTGTTGATTGATTGGCTGTTATCTGACATTGCAACATCTGGGGGCCATTACTGTCATTGATAACGTTTAAAATTCTGTATGTCTTCAAATGATATATTATTAATAACTTTTGAGACACTGTTTACTAAAGGTGGTGCTGTTCCTCCTTAACGTGAATTTCACCAATCAGCTCGAGCCGTTTTAGTGAGTAAGAGGTTGGAAGAGGCAACCTGATGGTATTGTAAGTATTAATCTCATGGATGAATAAACATTAATTTATTGCAAGGGATGTTACTTAGCATTATATTTCCCCAAACGATATATCAATATTTTCCTCGTTTACGGAAAGCAACGCGTAAATGGTTAAAAATTGAGATTTTCCCTTCAGATACCAGCAGAAAACATTTGAGGTGGCTGGAAGTGGCACGTAACTGTGAACGTGTGAGGCTGGATTTCCTTACATATATGTGGATATCACCAGGACTGAAGGGAGTTTACAAAAGTGAAAATACATTGAAATTCTTCAGGATTTCTTCCTCCTTCCACTTCACCAGCTGAATGCTCCTTTCCCACCTAGTTCTGTCATTATCATTCACGACCACTGCCCCATCCATACGGCCATAATAGTCCAGAATGGTTTGAAGTCGAGAGGAACTGAATTGCTTTGACTCACAAAGAAGGGTGCAGACACGAACCCCACCCATAGATCCGAGAAAGGTAAAGACGACGTATTGAAGACTGAACAGCCCCAGGTGGCCGAGAGAAGCCGAGTGAAAAACATACAATTCTAACAAGTTTTCTCCCATGTATACAGAAACAATTTTACATTTTTGTTCCCATTATTTTTATGCTCATCCATTTTCATTAATAAGAAGCTGTCGCATATATTATATAATATAAGCAGGTTAGGTAATTACACCTTTTATGTCCTGTTACAGTTAGGATCTGTAAATACCTGACCTGTTATCAAATTACAATTATAACTTCACTCTAAGGTGGGAACAATATCAAATACAATCACTAGTATAATTTCACAATTTTAATATTTTAAAAATTGTAATCACCTTCTAAATACTATAAAGATTTATTACTCAATTACATTTTGTACACATATTTCCTTAAAAATAAAATACAGATAATTGCAAAGAAGACTTTATACTTGGTCTCCTAATACAAGCAATGTCTGCAACAATTGTAAGTTGTAAATTATAACACCTAACTACAAATATAACACAACCATCTAAAATATTTTGAGACCCTCCTCCACAAATGATCGTTAACATCCTATAGTTTGCTAAGTAAACTGTTAGCATGTTGTGTTGAAAATTATTATGCTTATAAGAAAATAAAACTGAAATACAAAACTCAGATATTGAAAAAAATTTCTATAAACATTTTGCACAAAAAAATGGTGTTCTGTCTTCATTTCTGGTTAATCGAGTTTTTGCCTCTTCATATAGGGACAAGTGTCTATTCTTTATACTAGTGATTCATGATACCTTATAATCATTTACACTGGGTGTAGTACGCTATAGCAAAATCTCGTACTGATACGAATCTTAGTTACAGAAAAATAGGTTATAGAATTCGCGAACACTGTTAATACCGAGATCATTTTATGAAGCAGTGCTCAGCGAGTATTCAGTTCTCACAATGTTATTAACAGGAACAGTAATTACGTGAGCATATTAAATTAACAGTAGTATCTTTATTTCATACCAGCAGGTGATTGCGTTCCCGCGAATAACCAGATCAGAAGGAACGATATAAAGACAGGTAGCTGTGTTGCTCTACCGGACTCGAAACAGAGTCTGAATCCAACGGTCGTGAGGCCGCCGCAGGACCTTAAATGGGTCAGACTGCAGGTCCACCGTAACAACTGCAGCGGGACGCGCAAATCTGAGCTACGAGGACGGTGTCACTTTACGCAACAATGGCCTCTCGATACGAGCCATTGCACGTGATGTTGTGTGTTCCCCCACCCCCACCACAGTGCAGTTGTGGATAAGAAGGTGGGAGGAGAGCGGCTTAACTTGAACGACTTGCGTAAGTTGTTAATATTGAATGATTGGTGAATATGAAGGAATTATATTCTGTTACCTTGTTCATGGATTATTTAATCTTGCTTATTTAGCGTGAAAGTTTCTTTCTTGGATGTAATTCGTCTCGCTATTATAATTTTGGTTAGACCACAGATATCCACAGCCATTCTAACACCACAGTAATATTTTAGGTGCACTTCCATAATTCCCACACTGGTGGGTGGTTGGACCCTTACCGACCTCAACCACGAACAAAGTTAGATAGTGGATTGAGTTGTCTCGGCATAATTAAGCCTATAAGAGCATTTTATTTGTGCCTACCCCTCACAGTGATTGTGTGTCTTATGATAGCTATAGTTTATTTATATGTTAAATGTCATTTCAGTGATGGCTCAAGAATGATTTACAATTTTAATAATCACCAACCAATTTTTTTAGAATATTATGGAATATGCAATCGCATTCTATTTTGATATACTTTTAAAACCAAAATATACAGCCATATATTTATTAAATTATGATCAATCTATAGTCAAAATTCCAAGAATCTAAATTTGATTACGATGTTATATAAATTTTAAGTTAAGCATTTAAGATATTATACTCTCTTAGCTAGGCTAGGGGTCCACGGAAACCCTACCCCAGCTGAGGATGACGCCATTGTCAGGGCGGTTCCAGAGCAGCATTCACCTAACGCCATGGTCATTCCTTGAAAACCTTGGATTAGAGGTGTCATCGATGAAAAGCAAGCGTAAATTTTTTAAAAATTAAATTTTCCTTAGATACTACCAAAGAAACATTTAGTAGGTGACCAGGAGGGTATGTCACCGTAAACATGTGGGGCTGATCTTCCCGCACACTGAGTATATCACCAGGATTGAAGGAGCACCATACAGAAAATACACTGAAATTCGTCACATTTTCCTTCACTAACCGCGAATTATTCCTTCCCACCTGCTCCTGTCATTTCATTCACGACCGCCGCCCCATCCATACCGCCAGAATAGTCCAGGAATAGTTTCATGTCGAGCATCTGCAATTGCTTGACTGGGCTGGCAAGGGTGCAGTCATGAACCCCATAGAGAATATTTGGGCTAATTTGGTAAAATTGTTGGGAGCCTGAGAGCGAGAGGAGACCAGGTCAATCTTACGGACCACTGCTGAACACAATGGAGCTCCTCCACAACTGACCGTAGATATCAGAAACCATGAATCTTCTATGCCAACAGATTGCAAGAGGTGGTCAGAAGGAAAGTAGCTGAACTTTTCACCGATATTAAAATAAATGTAAAATTGCGTTTTTGTATTTGATTACCCCATGCGTCCTCTGAACTTCCCATGTAATATGACGGCACCGATCCAAGCAATGTAAAAAAATGCAAACAAACGTATGCATATGGTTTAGCTCCAGGTCAGATTATTGTAATTTATTTATGAAAGGTGAATTTGATACCTCAAACGGAGTTAAAAATCCAAAGGGAATTTTTGCTATCCTGATTTTTATACATCTTCTAAAAAGAAATCCTCAAGATAATATCATCAATAATCATATTTCAAATAGCCCTTTCTATAAAGGACAGGTAAATGACTGAATGGGTTGTTTAACAATAGAGGCATCTCTCTCTTTATCCACACGAATGATGATAAGAGCGAAAAGGAATTTCTGTCCGTATGACATTAAAACTTGTGTCACAATCAATATATTAAAAAAATATAAGCAAGTAGAAGATGATGTTTACTCATATCATGTAACAATTATTTTAATGAACAGGCGTGTAGGGAATAACCTCTACAGTATATTCAAGATGGAATACAAACCAACCATGAATACATGAAACCTCTGAATGTAAATAATTGTCATCATTGGCAAACGAATTAACTTTACTCATACGGGAATGGTTAAAAGTTTGTACAAGTTTGGGAGTCCTTCTTCACTTTCCATTGCTCGTTGTGGAATTTTCTTCTTCCTTAGTTGTGTTTCATTTGACCATCAGTAATCTTTCTCTCCTCTTTCTCCTTTTTTCCTTCTATATATTTACAAGAAAGAGTGAGTTTAATCCATCTTTTCTTCTTTTAAATGTTTGCTGTATCTAGTAAATCTATACTACTATAATAGTACTGGGAGAAATACCATAAAAACACACAGGCATTAAAGATAAACAAGAAAATATTTTAGGTGGAACTTTTCTTGTCAGCCATGTTATTCCTATCCACGATCATTATCTTTTCCTCAAGACGGAATAACATTATGTTATTCCGTCTTGATCTACTACCTCTCGTCCATTCATCGGAGTCTCAACTGGCCCACCTTATCCCCACCAATTTCAGTTGCAAAGCCGTCTAGACTGAGGTCATCGGTACAGCAAAAGAAAGAAGGTTTTCAGTTTGAAAATGCAGTTTTTAATTCCAAAACCTGTAAGACTGCTTAACAACAGACTGCTTAACAACAGTGACTTAATCCCCAACCCCACCCTTAGAATTGGATATTAAAGGACCCATTATATATATATATATATATATATATATATATATATAGTATATATATATATATATATATGTAATTATATATTATATATATATATATATATATATATATATATATTAGTTTAGTCAAGATTAGATGGTCTTAATGTCATATCAGAACTGCATATTTAGCGCAGCGGTATTTTCTAGAAGACATCATGTCACTCTTGAGGCATAGCTAATATGAGAGAGAGAGAGAGAGAGAGAGGAGAGAGAGAGAGAGAGAGAGAGAGAGAGAGAGAGAGAGAGAGAGAGAGAGAAGCCATCGGTGTCAGAAACTTCAACACCTCCACTGAGTTTTTGGGTATATTCAATCAAGTGCTGCTGCACTTCTTTATAGCTGTCATATTATAGTATCTGTAGGAATGACTGCAACGATACTGAAACTTTGGCTTCACGTGATAAGGTTAAAATATCCTGTTAGTGATGTTCGTGATTTTCACCAATACCAATATAATTTTAAAATTTTGATAAATTTTAAGCATTGTGAAACGAATATGACATATATACGACAGACACTTGTGGTAAAATAACGCCTTGGCCGAAAGTTAAATGGAATTTTAATAAACTTTATATTAAAGTAAGACAGTAATCTCTATACGGCGATGTAACCTACTCAGATTTTTTTCATTCCTTGTGTGTGTGTGTGTGTGTGTTTCTTCCAACTAAACTCTAATGACTCTCCCACTAAACGTAACTCCAGAGCTAATTGGTGAACCTCAAGGGAGAAAGAGTCCTCCCCATCCCCCTCCAGTAAACACTGTTACCATATAATTTTTTTAACTCTGTCATGAAGGTTGTACCAGGAAACCTGTGTCCAACTGTACCTAATTTTTTTTTTCGTAGATGTTCCTCAAAGATTCTTATTGTTCATCATGGAATTTTTCGGGTGGTATACATTTTGTTCCATTAACCTTAACAAGATTTCGTGTTTAACTACTGTCAGCTTATGTCTAAGTTAAATCATTCTTTTTCTTTCAGCAGTGCACTGGTGTCTCTACCATAATATCTACGTTTCCTGTTAAAGATAAATCTTTCAGTACTTTCTTTTGTTGCGAAAAAGGTATTGATTTGTAAATGTTCCGTTGAAAGTTACATTAATGGGCCTCTGTTTTATCTCCGTTTTTCCGAGCAAAGACGGTGACCTTACGTTCCACCTTCCCTTTTTAGTGTCCTGCAAAAGAACACTATTGTGCCGACTTTGTCTGTCCGTCCGCACTCTATTCTGTCCGAACTTTTTTCTGTCCGAACTTTTTTCTGTCCGCCCTCAGATCTTAAAAACTACTGAGGCTAGAGAGCTGCAAATTGGTATATTGATCATTCACCCTCCATTCATCAAACATAGCAAATTGCAGCCCTCTAGCCTCAGTATTTTTAAAATTTTATCTAAGGTTAAAGTTAGCCATAATCGTGCTTCTGGCAACGATATTGGATAGGCCACCACCGGGCCTTATTTAAAGTTTCATGGGCCGCGGCTCATACAGCATTGTACCGAGACCCCCTGAAGATAGATCTATATTCGGTGGCCTTGATTATACACTGTAGCGGCTGTACAGAAAACTCGATTGCCGTTTTTTACTTGTTTTTCTGGACTAGGACTCAGCATGAACGATAAAAATCCCACGACCTAGTTTTCCCAAGGTCTTCTTCTTCTTCGTTTAACGTGCTTTTTCCCATTTTTCATATGGGGTAAGTGAAGCTAATATATTTCTTATATTGTGCTTACGTATTAATTAGCACGCAGGAAGTATCTTGTATCTCTTCGATAACGGTACTGAAAGCATTAGGCTTAGCTTACATCTGAGGCATTTTTATTCTATCTTCTCGTACCCGTTTAACCTTCGGTAGTGGCATATGATCGTCACTTTTCCTTTATCTAAGAACATTTAGTACCTTGTGGTACTGTGACTCTGATCACGTATCGGGGACATCAAGCTCTCGAACTCTAAGTTGTAATCTTTAATCTCGTGTTGTTATTTTTAGAAGCTTTTGCGATTAACATTTTTTTTCTCTTAATTATTCGAAGAAGTGAACAGAAATTGAATAAGAATTTTCTCTTTCGTTAGCACAAGGAAATCCAATTTCAGTGTAAGTGGCATATAAAATATAACAATATTTGAAGCTGATAACTTAATTTAAATTTTATTTTTTATTTCAATAACTCGAAACAAATTGCTTGAAAATATAAAAAAATAAAGATGACAGAAATAAATGCTATTGTAGTGCCTGGGCTTCCTCATAATCATAACTAACTTATTTAAGCCATAAAATTGGGGGTTCTCGAGTAAAGAAACTAATCTTTTTATTTTGTTTTAGGTAATGAGATCTGATTCTGGCAGCGGACAAGAAAAAATGTGGTTTTTATATTTTCAACCTAAATTGTGTACCAAATATCAAACGCTAATTTTCTTTTATTGTGGCTCAAAATTTGTTACTTTGGTCTATTTAGATAATGATGTTTGGTTTGTATAAAATAACACGTTCAGTGGAATAATGGTGTGTGGTTTAGCGATTGAGGGCTGTCTATGTTGCGTTAGGTCTTATTTAGGTAATGACTTAAGCATTACTTCGTTTTGTGAAAACCTTGAAGCTATCGGTTTCTGTGGTAAAGTGTAGTGGGTTGTCATGATTACTGTTGCATCGCAGTTTAGCTGCAAGAGGAGACTCCTACAGTGTGTATGGGGAGGAATGTTCTAACTCAACATCTACCCAACAGTATGTCCTTAGTTCGAGTCTGAATCCTTGCTTTTTAGGGTGATTGTAGTGTATGTCTACTATCTTCGATTACTGCTTTGTAAAACCATATATTTCTAATTAAGTCTGAGTCAAGTGGTTGGCAAATAAAAGTGGTTGGCATAAAGTTTAGAGGTGAAAAATTAAAATGATTTTAGAAGCCATAGTTCTTGTTTAAAGTGTATCTTTTGAGTACATCTGTCTATTCTCTCTCTCTCTCTCTCTCTCTCTCTCTCTCTCTCTCTCTCTCTCTCTCTCTCTCTCTCTCTCTCTCTCTCGATCAGAAGGCCTTTTAAGAACTGAAATCGGAAGGTTATATAAAGCAAAAATGGCTGAGCTTGGAGGCAAATTTCATAGTTGTATAATTATGTTATAGATTAGTGGCTCTGAAATGTTTTATGATTGTGTGATTTGAGCTTTATCATTTAAATAAATCGAAAAAAGTTCATAAATTAATGAAGTAGGAAGCGTATTGCTATCCTATAAATAAGATTAAGAAGGTTTAAGATTTTGTTTACCTTTTTTGTGCAAAAATTTATCAAAATGAATCCCAAGTTCCAGGGTAAACTGTTATATTTCATTCAATGCTGCTTTTTAAATCAACTTTAATCTTTGATGATTGTAGAACTTTATTTCTTATTACAGTTTAAAATACTAATAACTTTTTTTTTACCAAGGTCCCTCCTTATTTGGGTACGAGTAATTTTTTTAGAGTGTTAAATATGATGATATATTATTTTAAATGCAATAGCTAATAAGCCAAATAGTTTTATATGGCACTAGACACACACACACACACACATATATATATATATATATATATATATATATATATATATATATATATATATACATATATATATATATATATATGTATATATATATATATATATTTATTTATTAACAAAAGTAACTTTAATACTGGAACTATAGACAAGAGATGTGGAACGGCCTCAACTCTAGAAGAGTACGATGTGTTACTAATTTGGAGAAAATATTCACTTCTGTGAGCCATTTACTAAAGACAAGCTCTTCACTTATTTCGGAGAGCCGCTTGCACTATGATTCCTAAATTAACAATAAAACAAAACTATGGCAAACTAGAGTTTTAAATGCACGGTACAACAATAAGGTTTTTTTAATTGTACAAATCTAATATTTTAAGAATATCTTTGCAACTGCTATTTTTTAGGACGGGAGTGAAATCAAGGTTAAGTCATTTTCATATTGAAGATATTAACAGTTTATCATACATTCCGTTGGTGGTACATCACCAGGAATTTTCGAGAATTTCAAAAGCATCTAAGGGAAACCATAGTATTTTAATCATTTTGTGTGAAAATCGTATTTTAGGTATTTGCAAGCATGAAATAAACATCAGAGATATAGATTTATATTTTGCCACCGAAAAATTAGTGAGGATGATTGAATGTTTGGTAATTGTACTCAAACATATTGATGAATGACAGCCGAAATTTGTGTCATTATTTGCATCTCTTATTTGAAATGACTTCCTGTAGGGCTTGAAAACTTCATTTGAAGAACGTAAAGAAAAACACGGTTATAGTTGCATGCAAGAACTTAATAAAATCGAGAAATATATCGACAGTGGAGTTTGGGTTATGTGTAATCGCATTTCGAAACCAAAGATGCTTGGATCGAAAATTAATGAGGTAATCAAAACTCCAAGGTCTATTATGACCTTTTAAGAAAAAAAGGCTGTGGTTCCCACGATACTGGCTATAGAAATAACGGATATAAGCCTTTCCTTGTGAACATCATTTCGACTGGCTTTTAATTCCAGGCAGAGATACCTGATGGGAAGAAGCAAGTTTTAAGATTTATATCCTTCAAAAAACCCACGGGGACGAGGGTTTTAAATATAAGAAAGTAAGCATCACGAAAAAGCCAGAGAGAGAGAGAGAGAGAGAGAAAAAAAAAAACAAATATTAGAGAACAAACATTCAAAAGCACATACAGTTTCTGAGCGTCAAGCAGATCTCTCTTAAGTGTGGAGATATGTCTCCACACTGAAGAAGGAGCAGACGCTTCGGGCCTGCATGTGCTTTTGAATGTGTTTGTTATCCAATTTGAGGCTTTTTTTATTTTTAGTTTCCAAGGTCCATACTGATCTGTTATCACAAAGCAAACATTGAGAAAAGTAGAGTTATTAATTGTAAAAAATATAAATTACATGAGTATGGCTGACATTCTTCACTGTTCCAAAGTTCAGGAATGAAGAGATTATAGTAAGAATTACGAAAAATCACAAGAAGTTACTGTAACAAATCACCGAAGGAAATCGAGCTCGCCAACGAGATCGAGTAACCGAGAGAGAGAGAGAGAGAGAGAGAGAGAGAGAGAGAGAGAGAGAGAGAGAGAGAGAGAGAGAGAGAGAGGGGTGTCTAAGAATATTCAATAATTAATAGTTTCATTAATGATAAAAACCACAAGAATGGCCTCATATAAAAGGGGTAGGAATTTTAGTGAAAGAAGCCATTTTCCTGGTTAGGGCTAGGAGCGTTTGAGAAGTAATTCATGGGAAAAGTTTGGAATCTTTTTTCTTAGGAAAAGTTTTTTTTGTGGACAGTTCTATATGGAAAATAAAAGAAAATTATCGTCATTTAGTACCTTATAATAACTTATATTCTGAATGATAGCGAACAACAGTCTTCCACAAAAAGAGATATCGATACTCATTTTTTAACAATACTAAATTTACATTGTTTGCCAGCCATCAACCAATTGTGTTGTGTATTTACATGTATATATATATATATATATATATATATATATATATATATATATATATATATATATATATATATATATATATATATATATATGGTATATATATAAATATATATATATATCGGTATATATATATATATATACATATATATACATATATATATATAATTTATATATATATTACATCACCGTGACATTTTATATACAAAAATTAAAAATTAGGCTACAGATACTGTTCAGTATCCAGTTGAATATTACACGGCGTTTGTAACTTAATGTTTGCATATAAAATGTCACGGTGATATATGTATGTATATATATATATAGTGTGTGTGTGTATATATGTATATATATACACTGTATCTATATATACACACACACACACACACAATGTTGTTTTCAATGTAAAATTCGTTGATATATATGAACATTCAGCTTTTTGCATTTCTAAATGTACCCTT
>NC_089795.1:25342767-25350267 GCF_040412425.1 Macrobrachium rosenbergii
TATTATTATTACATATATATATATATATATATATATATATATATATATATATATATATATATATATATATATATATATATATAGAAAACTCAGTCTAGATGGACATCTAATGTTCAATCAAATCAGCCACTAACAAGCGAAACTAATAACCCAGACAAATTACTTTTGTAAAAATGAATTTTCATAAATTATTATGAAAAATATTATTGCGAGAGAAATGCTTGAATGATGGCTTTAGTTTTATAGAGAGTTATTTGAATTCATTTGTGCTCGTGAATGAGATCTAATATAATTTGGCAAACTGCGTATTTGATGTAATCTTTTTCGTGACGCGGTATGAAATGTGGTGATTGTAAATACTCATTAAATCCAGGCACGCAGTACTCATCAATTACCATCATAGACGATGGTAGTGATTGTTTTAATAACTATATGATATCACAGGTTTTGCTGTGTGACTACCGATGATGAGCATTGTCATTAGGATTCATGAATTCTATCCAGTTCAGAGAGTTTGGAAAGGTTTCAGTTACACCTAATGGTTCCTTTTTCTGTTTTTTTTTTTTTTTTTTTCTATCTTGTGGCTTTTAGATTTATCTAAGGTTTAATCTTTCTATTTTTTTATCTTGCGACTTTCTGATTTATCTAAGGTTTAATCTTTCTATTTTTTTGTGACTTTTAGATTTGTCTAAGGTTTAATCTTTCTATTTTTTTACCTTGTGACTTTTAGATTTGTATAAGCTTTGATCTTTCTATTTTTTTTATCTTGTGACTTTTAGATATCTACGAAAGCGTACTAACTTGACAAATTGACCGATAACGACCCCTGAAAGTGACAGCAGTTCCGTTCGGAAACAAAGATTCTGAGGGAATAGTGATAACAAATTACTCAACTCATCAAATGGTTGCAGGGTAACGGCAAAAACATTTTAGAATATTTAACGCTCTCATTCAGATGGATTATCATATTAGTTCTGAGCGTCCAACAGTCCATTCAGAAATATTTCATGACATTCTTCAATATTTGTGAGTGGTATTGAAACGAAAATATATGTTAGAATTAGAATATAAAGTTATCTTTCATTTTACTCCAAAGAAACTCCCCCTCGATTTGGGACTACCTTGACGTGGTGAGGGGGCTCTTGAACCCCAGGAATATGTTCCCTGGTTTGAGTCCAAGAGTCCCATAGACCATTATATATTTCTTTGAATTAATTTTTGTGGAATTTTCTTCATTTGCTGAAATTTATTGGACCTGATAAACAGGAAAGGATATCATAACTGGGATTGGGTTTATATCCGAAGCAAAATAGTGGAAACTGTGGTAGGACCATCAGCTGCCTGGTAATGTTCGGACCTGAGAGATACAAGACGGAACTATTCTTTAGGGCTGGACCACGGATTCCAGGGGGGTCCGGTTTTAGGGATAGGACTCTCAGCATTCTATCCGGTTTGCACATAACACGATTAGAGTGGGGATGATAGTATCCTAGTAATATCTTCGGTCCTAGCAAGCAGGTTTGGCTTACATTTGGGCCACTATAATCGTATTGTGCCATCCCCTGTGGGGTAGGGTAGGGACGCGGACATTTGGGAGTCAGTTCTCACTTGTGGAAGAATAATCCCCATGAAAGGCTGATGATATCTTTTTAAGGTTTTCAGGTTTATTATTATTATTTTTTTTTTATCCATCTCAAATCTTACGTCCAGCATTCATAAAGATTCCAGTACCCCTGGACCCTCTGATGGTGCTGTCCTGGCACAGATGACGACCTCTGCACTCACCTTGGAGATTGAAATTTCTCCAAATGTTGATGACTTCTCGAAAAATGAATTGACAAAAAGCAGTAATAACAAATATCCTGATCCCCCTCGTGACTTTCCCTCCCCTGGACCTTCTAGCCATGCTTCATTGATGACGACTTCAAGCAAGGACACGGACTTCTCCAAGAAATCTTCATCCAAATTAAATCTTTGACAGCCAGGGTGTGTGAAAAGTTTGAGAATGCTCCATATCGAAGACTTACCAGTCTGTTGTGATTATGAAATGATCTCGACAGCTCTGAAATCATTTGGAACTGTTGTAGAAATCAGGATGAACTTTATTGATGTTGAATGTAAATTGGAAACGTGGGTTACCTTTAGTAGCCATGATGAGGCTCTAAAGGCTAGTAGTATGATAAGTGCCATACAAATAGGTCAAGCTACAGTATGGGGAGCCTGACAGACAAAGTTCCCAAAGACATAGACGTTTATGTGCCATCTAAATGGGCTCAGGATAAACCAGAAAGAAACCAGAGTGCAGAAATGACTCCTAAACCTCCTATGTGGGTGGTAGCTTCAGCCAAGGAGGAAAATTATAACTACTATATTTTGCAGGTTTCCTCAGAAAAAGATGGGAGGAATAAAGAGTGGTGATATTTCTCGTTTTGGGAGGAACACTTTCTTATTCATGCCAAACCCACAACCCAAGCATACATGCTGACCGTGTTGGACATAAGAAATGATGAAATGATTACGAAGATCAAGCCCTACTTGAGCTTTAGCTATGGGAGAGGATTACTATTTAATAAAGACCTTTATGACATGACAGAAGAAGAAATTCTAGAAATGAATCCCACTTCAGTTTGGAGATCGAAAAAGGCAGCTATTGCCAACATGATCATTAAAATGATCATGTTGGCAATAGCTGCCTTTGTAGACTCTGAAGTACCTTCTCATGTCATATTTGAAAATGAAAGGGTATGAGTACGTCCTTTCTAGCAAAGACCAATGAAGTGCTATCATTGTTTTGAGTTTGGCCACCTATCAAAAAACTACAAAAATGCCAAAATTTGTATAAACTGCCCTGGTGTCCATCATGATGATGAATGTTATAGAAAAGCAAAATGTGTTAGTTGTCAACTGGAACATAAATCCAATAACAAAAATTGTGAAATTTACAAATTTAAACTGTCTGCACTAAATAAAGCCAATGCACAGCATATAAGTAACGGTTTTGCAAAAAGACAATTAAGACAACAACCTAGGAGCTATGCTCAAGTTCTTAAGCCACTACCCTTATCTACCACTAGGGGTGCAGTGGCAGCACCCTCTAATGTAGCGGGTGCATCAACCCCTGTGGTAGTGGCCCAGCCATCTGGGTCAGGTGCTCGGCCTGTTGAGGCTACAGCACAACCCCCCAAGGAGGATAAGATGGCACTTAAGCCAACCACCTTGGAATTTTCTCAGGAAGAGTCTCTGCCTGATTTAATGGAGACTGAGGAGCAAAAGCACCAAAAGAGGAGATGTTCCCCCTCATCCTCTCCTCCAATTAAACATGCATCACTTTGCATTAGATACGAAGTACTAAGCTCAATGCAAGAACCCCAGCCTGAATTTAAACAAACTGACAAGAAAGGAAAACAGAATGACACTAGTAAATCAACAGACAATAAACCAAACCTGTCGAGACCATTCCTTTCCAAATTATTTCTTGATAATACTCATAAACAAAAGAGAGTAAATGAGAAGGCTCCATTCAAAGGACCTTCCACCAAGCCCAAAAAATAGTTTTCACATCAATACTACAGTGGAACTGTAGAGGTCTTAGGGCTCGAAGTGAAGAGCTGAAGGCACTGCTCCATGACCATAGCCCAGGTATTGTGTCTCCAGGAAACTAAGCTTGGAAGCACACAATATAATCCTGGGTTAAATGACTGCATATATAATTCTCCACCACCAAAATCAGAGATAGAACTAAGGGAGGTGCAGCAATTAGTGTACATAAGTCATTGCAACACTCCTTGCTATCAGTTAATGCTCATCTCCAAGCTGTAGCAGTAATTTTCATTTTAGACAAGCAAATTACAGTTTGCTCCATCTATCTACCTTCTGATTTGGATTTCACTTACAGTGACATTCATTTACTGATCAATCAGCTTCCCACTCCTTTCCTCCTCCTTGTTGATTTTAATGCTCACAACCCCATTTGGGGTGGGAACACGACAGATGCCAAGGGTAGGATGTTGGAGGATATTATGGATAATCATAATATCACTATACTCAATAATGGAGCCATGACTTGCCATAACATCTACTCCAATACTTATTCCGCTATTGATCTGAGCTTTTGCTCATCTAGTGTTCACATTGACTATGAATGGTCAGTAAGTGAATATCCAAATGGGAGTGACCACTTCCCAATTCATATAAAAACAGTTAAGAATCAGCCCTCTGAGTCACATCCCAAATGGAAGGTAGATGAAGCAGACTGGAAGAAATTTAGTCTGTTCTCATGGATAAGAATGTAAAATCATTTCCATCTATCTCGGAGACATACAATTACTTCAGTGACACCACTATCAACAGTGCAATTCCAACAACAAAAGGGAAGCCTTCTAGACCAGCAGTTCCTTGGTGGAACAAAACCTGCAGTAGTATGAGAAAGATCACTAGAAAATGCTACAAAAAGTATAAGAGGAGTGGAACAGCCCAAGCCAAAGTTATTTACCAGTGTGCTGTGGCCAAGCAAAATAAATATTTTAAAAGAGCAAAAAGAGAGTCATGGATGTACTACATTAATGACATTAAAAACACCATCCAAAATTATTTGGAAGAAAATTAAAAAAAACTAAATGGCAAGTTTGTCCCTGAGCCTCTGCCTACCCATAAGATAAATGGTGACCCAATCACCCAACCAGAGAGGGTCACAGAAAAATTAGGAGAACATTTCTCGAGAATATCAAATAGTGAGAACTATTCTCTAGAACTCCAAGACATTAGAAATGCCCAGATTTCTTACGATTTAAGTGAAAATAATTTTGAACCATATAATGAAAAGTTTACACTGCAGGAACTCAAAGATGCCTTCCAGAATACCAAACCATCAGCCCCTGGTGAAGATAAAATACTCTATGAAATGCTGAAACATCTCCCAGAAAAGTCAAAGAAATTTCTTTTAGATATAATAAATAAAATCTGGGAAACTGCTAGTATTCCTAAGAGCTGGAAGTTATCATTAATCCTCCCTATGAAGAAACCAAACAAGGTTCCTGCTTTACCCAGCAGCTACTGACCAATAGCTCTCACCAGTTGTGTTTGTAAGCTAATGGAAAAGATGATTGACACCAGACTTATATGGCACTTGGAAACAAGTAAATTGCTTTATCCATTCCATTTTGCCTTTAGGAAAGCTAGATCTACTTTAGATCCCTTGCTCAGGCTCTCAAACCAAATACAACAAGGTTTTGCTAAACAGTGCCAAACAATAGGAGTTTTCTTTGATTTGGAAAAGGCGTATGACGCGACATGGCGTTATGGTATCATAAAAAAGTTATATAAGATGGGCATTAAAGGAAAAATGATCAGATTTATAAATTCGTTTTTATCAGAAACATATATAAAGGTAAGAATTGGGAATCATGTATCACGACCTTTCTTACAAGAAGAGGGAGTTCCTCAGGGTAGTGTCCTTAGTGTCACCCTCTTTGCTGTTGCTATTAATGGACTATTAGAAAAGATATCACTAGTAAAAGGCTCTTTATTTGTAGGTGATTTGGCTCTGTACTGCGCAGGATATGATGCAGCATCTACTAGCAGGTTCATGCAAAGAGCCATCGATAAAGTAAGCAAGTGGGCGTTGAGCAAGGGTTTCGATTTTCCGAATCTAAAACTGTTGCTGTTTGGTCTGCAGACGCCAAACTAAGGAAGCCATTCCGACTCTTACCTTATATGGAATTATTTTACCTTACTCTACTGAAGTAAAATTTTTAGGAATGGTCTTTGATGAAAAGTTCACTTGGAATAATCATATTGGCCAGTTAAAAGTGAGAGTGAAGAGATCACTAAATATTTTAAAAGTAGTATCCGATTTTAATTGGGGGTGCTGATAAGAAATCGTTGTTAAGGCCATATAAAAATGCAGTATGTTTATCCAAGTTAGACTATGGCTGGCAAGTATACTCATCTGCTTCAAAGACTAAACTTAAGGAATTGGACACTGTGAATAATATGGGGCTAAGGATCTGCACTGGAGCTTTTAGAGCTTCACCCATTGAAAGTATTTATGTAGACTCCCATCAGCTACCACTGGACTTGAGGAGGCATGAGCTAGGTCTGAGACACACCATGCGGCTGAAAAGCTCAAAGGAGAATCCTTCTTTTGAGGTCTTAAAACAGTGTGACTCAAGTCTTTTTGGATCTAGATATTCAATACCATTTCATATCAGACGGCTGGGTGAACTGGAGGATGAAAGTATAAAAACGCTGATGATCCTACAAGTGAAACATCCTGCTATCCCTCCATGGTTTATTCCAGGAATAGATGTCTGCATTAAAGAGACAAAGAAGAAAGATCGTCCGGAAGAAGAAATCAGAAACAAGTTTTTGGAGTATGATGAGAGGCATATAAATGACAAGAAAATGTATACTGACAGATCAAAATCGGAAGATGGAGTAGGATGTGCAGTGGTGTGTGAGGGGGAGTCATATATAAAAAAGTTATCAGACTTCTCATCAGTATTCACTGCTGAAGCAACAGCCATAGTTGATGCTTTCAATCTTGCACCTGATAAGATATTTAAATCCACAGTGATATATAGTGACTCAAGGAGTGCTTTAGAACCCTAAAGAAGTTTAACCCCACCCATCCCTTAATTCAAAAGGCTCAGGAATGGCTTTTTTTTTTATCTTTCTGTCCGTCACAAATTAGTAAAGTTTTGTTGGATTCCTGGGCACACTGGTCTAGAAGGGAACGAACTGGCTGATCGTAAAGCAAAGGATGCTGCAAGATGTGATTTCTAATCAATAAGGTGCCACACTTTGGATATGCGGCCCAGTTATCAGACGATACATTCTAACAGATAAAATGGCAACAGAAATTGACTTCCCCCATTTTATCCACAAATAGTAAGTACAGAAACATCAGAAAAAGTATCGATTTTTGGGGTTCGGTTTTTAATCGTAACAGAAGATTTGAGATCATCCTAACACGGCTTAGGATTGGCCATACCCGCTTCACTCATAGCTATATTTTAGAGGGGGCCAGTGCCCCAGTTTGTGCTCACTGTGATGGTCAGCTATCCGCTGAGCACATGCTGGTGCACTGTCCTAAATTTAATCGTCTTAGGGCAAAGTACTTACTAACTAGGAAGACTATTTTAGAAATTTTAAATGATGACGTTGAGGTAGATAACCTTATGAGTTATCTGAAAGAATATGGTTATTTTAATGAGATATGATTTCAGTGTATTTAATAAAGATTTTAGTCATATTTATTCGTATACTAAGTATGTATTTTGAATATAAAAGTTTCATATATACTTATTTTTTGCTGGTTCTATCTAATATCATTCTTCATTTTTTGCATTCATATCTTAACAGTGAATTTTACTAGTATATCATCATTCACCTATTCATTATCAATCATATCATTAAATTATATATTTCACCTTCATTACGGCGCTGAATAATCCTGATGGGTTTCGGCGCTTGGTCTTCAAGACCTAAATTTCGTAATCA
>NC_089795.1:25355267-25360267 GCF_040412425.1 Macrobrachium rosenbergii
TAAAAAATCAAGTCCCTTTATCGAATAAACATTCTTCATTACAAAACATTTGCTATTAGTAATTCATTCTCTCTCTCTAAATATATATATATATATATATATATATATATATATATATATATATATATATATATATATATATATATATATATATATATATATATATATATATATATATATATATTTATTTCACTTTGCTCCCTTCACGCTAATGAAGATGAACTAATACATCATCTTGGAAGTTTGTTGATTGATTGCTAGGTTATATAACAGACTTTCTTGAGATGTATTTGTTTCTGTATTTCCAGTTTTTTCATTGAATTTGGGAATTATTATAAGATAACCTTTAACCTTTAGGTGTCTCTGAGCACGTTAAAGCTTGGCAAACATCATTGAACTATCTATGAACAAGATCGCTGGAACCACCAACCAAGGCAATAAGAAAGGTTCTTTCTCCCAGAATGATATATTCCTACCTCCCCAAAAACCTAATTAGGAATTTATAGTTCCGAGAATTATAACCCTTCGCGTAATCCTTCTAACAAAGAAAAAAAATAAAACTAAACCTAAATTGAAAACTCTGATATGAACCTGTTCATGAATTTTACTAGATATAAACTTTAAATGGGGTTTTAGTCAGTGACAGTTCAATTTATTAATTATTTCAAAAATCATATATTGTAAATCTTTTGAATAGCACTGTAGAAGCGAAATATCTATGTTACGTTGATATTTTTTGAAAAATATTTTCGTTCATTAGGTTGAAGTTTCTCAAAATTATGTATACATACATTTTTACTGTATTCACTTTAACGTTTGTGGTTATTATTTAATATTGATCCCCATGAAAAGTTTAAACATAAATTGATAGATAGCTATTTTAGAATCTGAAGTGGAAGGCATGAAATAGAACTAAGGCAATAAAACATACAATGCTAATGAACTTAAAATTATACACGGATTTTTTTTCCTAGATAAACCAATATAAAAATGACAGCAAAAGGCTACCGTCGAATGAAGATAAAATTATTTTTGAGCGGTGACGATTCCAATTCATTTTTGTTAATGAATAAGGATAATATAATTTAACAAGCCATGAATATTTCATTCGAAAATTTTCCCAATTTACGGTATGAAGTTTTTACGATTTACGTGCCTACGGTAAATACTGATTTTATCTAGTCACGCACTATTCTTCAATTGTCGTCATATACGATGCGGATGAATATGCTTTTAATATTCAAACTGTATAATATAACCGATATTGCGGTGGAGCCATCAGGGATTCTCGATAAGTATTCATGAATTCACAAAAATGGTTATTTGAATTCTAATTTCAGGGGTGAGATTTGGAGGACGTTCAAATTATAACATCCGGGTATTTGCACTTTCTCTCATTTATGTAGTGAAAGAGCACAAAGTAGAGAAATCTTTAAAAGGCATTATTATTATTATTATTATTATTATTATTATTATTATTATTATATTATTATTATTATTATTATTATTATTATTATTATTATTAATTATGCAGTTCCAGTGTATAGGTATGAGAGCAGGCAGCAGCATATATATATATATATATATTATATGTTATATTTATTTATATACAGTATATATATATATATAAATAAATAAATATATATATATATATATATATATATATATATACATATATATATGTTATGTATATATATATATATATATATATATTTCTGACTAATGTCGGGGATCGAACCCAGGTCTCAGGTAGAAAGCAAGGTGCCATCCACTGGGCCACACAAGTCTAAAAGAAGTTGAACCTGAGAGCAACTGCACTCATGAATTACCCAGCCAAGCTAACTGCTTGCATACCAGCGAGTTTTCCCAACTTCCGACTCAGCAATGACCCAATAGACAACATTTCATTCGAATTATCCTTCTGAGTGAATAAGATAGAAATCATCACACACACAATCACGTGTGGAACAGAAATAAATTCTCTGACTCACGTCGACCGAACCCAGGTCTCTCAGGTGGAAAGGGATGTTATCCACTGGGCCACACAAGTCTAAAAGAAGTTGAGAGCAACTGCACCCAAGGAATTACCTGGGCAAGCTAACTGCTTGCATACCAGCGAGTTTTCCCCAACTTCCCTGACTCAGCAATGACCCAATAGACAACATTTCATTCGAGTTATCCTTCTGAGTGAATAAGATAGAAATCATCAACACACAATCACGTGTGGAACAGAAATAAATTCTGACTCACGCCGGATCGAACCAGGCCCCCAGGTGAAAGCGAGGATATGTTGCTATCCACTGGCCACAAGTCTAAAAGAAGTTGAACCTGAGAGCAACTGCACCCAAGGAATTACCTGGGCAAGCCAAACTGCTTGCATACCAGCCAAGTTTTCCAACTTCCTGACTCAGCAATGACCCAATAGACAACATTTCATCTCGAGTTATCCCTTCTGAGTGAATAAGATAGAAATCATCAACACACAATCACGTGTGGAACAGAAATAAATTTCTGACTCACGTCGGGATCGAACCCAGGTCTCTCAGGGGTGGAGCAAGGGTTATCCACTGGGCCATACAAGTCTGGCAGAAGGAAGCTGAGAGCAACTCACCCAAGGAATTACCTGGGCAAAGCTAACTGCTTGCATGCCAGTAGTTTTCCCAACTTCCCGACTCAGCAATGACCCAATAGACAACATTTCATTCGAGTTATCCTCTTCTGTGAATAAGATAAAAATCATCAACACAATAATCACGTGTGAACAGAAATAAATTTTCGACTCCACGCTGGATCAACCCAGGTCTCCCAGGTGGAAAGCAAGGGCGTATCCACTGGGCCACAAGTCTAAAAGAAGTTGAACCCAGAGCAACTGCACCCAAGGAATTACCTGGGCAAGCCAACTGCTTGCATACCAGCCAGTTTTCCCAACTGTGACTCAGCAATGACCAATAGACAACATTTCATTCGAATTATCCCTCTGAGTGAATAAGATGTGAAGAAATCATCAACACACAATCACGTGAACAGAAATAAATTTCTCTGACTCACGCGGATCGGGAACCCAGGCCCTCAGGTGGAAAGGGCTTATCCACTGGGCCACAAGTCTAAAAGAAGTTGGAACCTGAGAGCAACTGCACCCATGAATTACCTGGGCAAGCTAACTGCTTGCATACCAGCGAGTTTCTCCCAACTTCCCGACTCAGCAATGACCCAATAGACAACATTTCATCTGAAAGTTATCCCTTCTGAGTGAATAAGATAGAAATCATCAACACACAATCACGTGTGTGGAACAGAAATAAATTTCTGACTCACGCCGGATCGAACCCAGGCCTCTCAGGTGGGAGCAAGTGGCTGCTATCCACTGGGCCACAAGTCTGGGCATAGTTGGAACCTGAGGAGCAACTGCACCCAAGGAATTACCTGGGCAAGCTAACTGCTTGCATACCAGCGAGTTTCCAACTTCCGACTCCAGCAATGACCCAATAGACAACAACATTTCATTCGAATTATCCTTCTGGAGTGAATAAGATAGAAATCATCAACACACAATCACGTGTGGAACAGAAATAAATTTCTGACTCACGCCGGATCGAACCCAGGTCTCTCAGGTGGAAAGCAAGGGCGCTATCCACTGGGCCATACAAGTTCTAAAAAAGAAGTTGGAACCTGAGAGCAACTGCACCCAAGGAATTACCTGGGCAAGCTAACTGCTTGCATACCAGCGAGTCCCCCTTTTCCCAACTTCCCGACTCAGCAATGACCCAATAGACAAACATTTCATTCGAATTATCCTTCTGAGTGAATAAGATAGAAATCATCAACACACAATCACGTGTGAACAGAAATAAATTTCTGACTCACGTCCGGGATCGAACCCAGGTCTGTCAGGTGGAAAGCAAGGGCGTTATCCACTGGGCCATACAAGTTCAAAAGAAGTTGGAACCTGAGAGCAACTGCAGTACCCAAGGAATTACCTGGGCAAGCTAACTGCTTGCATACCAGCGCCAGTTTTCCCCAACTTCTTCCGACTCAGCAATGACCCAATAGACAACATTTCATTCGAATTATCCCTTCTGAGTGAATAAGATAGAAATCATCAACACACAATCACGTGTGGAACAGAAATAAATTTCTGACTCCACGCCGGGATCGAACCCAGGTCTCTCAGGTGGAAAGCAAGGGCAGTTATCCAATGGGCCATACAAGTCTAAAAGAAGTTGGAACCTGAGAGCAACTGCACTCCCAAGGAATTACCTGGGCAAGCTGACTGCTTGCATACCAGCGAAGCCTTTTCCCAACTTCCCAACTCAGCAATGACCCAATAGACATTATTTCATTTGAATTATCCGCTCTGAGTGAATAAGATAGAAATCATCAACACACAATCACGTGTGGAACAGAAATAAATTTCTGACTCACGTCCGATCGAACCCAGGTCTCTCAGGTGGAAAGCAAGGCGTATCCACTGGGCCATACAAGTCTGGGAAAAGAAGTTGGAACCTGAGAGCAACTGCACCTTAAGGAATTACCTGGGCAAGCTAACTGCTTGCATACCAGCGAGTTTTCCCCAACTTCCGACTCAGCAATGACCCAATAGACAACATTTCATTCGAACTTATCCCTTCTGGAGTGAATAAGATAGAAATCAACAACACACAATCACGTGTGGAACAGAAATAAATTTCTGACCTATCGTCCGGATCGAACCCAGGTTCCTCAGGTGGAAAGCAAGGGCGTTATCCACTGGGCCATACAAGTCTAAAAGAAGTTGGAACCCTGAGAGCAACTGCACCCAAGGAATTACCTGGCAGCTAACTGTGCTTGCATACCAGCCGAGTTTTCCCAACTTCCGACTCAGCAATGACCCAATAGACAACATTTCATCTGAATTATCCTTCTGGAGTGAATAAGATAGAAATCATCAACACACAATCACGTGCGGAACAGAAATAAATTTCTTGACTCACGTCGATCGAACCCAGGTCTCAGGTGGAAAG
>NC_089795.1:25365267-25370267 GCF_040412425.1 Macrobrachium rosenbergii
TATTATTCCTAATTTCCGCCCACGCTCTATTTGTGATATGAAATTTCAGGTTTTTTTCTGAATTAAAATACGCAACTACTAATCTTGGATCTAATTAAATTCAAGTTATTATATGAAAATACGAGTGCATAGATTCTAAACGGACGATGAGCAATTCTACATAGAAATGCGATGAAGATAAGAATGTGAGAGAGAGAGAGAGAGAGAGAGAGAGAGAGAGAGAGAGAGAGAGAGAGAGAGCTGTGGGGGGTGGGGGAGAAGCGGTCGGTGCATGGGGGTTTTAGAGATTGAATGTTAAAAAACGAGGTGGAAAGTTCTGTCAGATTTTCACCATGAAACACTGAGCGCATAACGTTTGAAGCCAACGTACACTTCTCCCACATGGAGCAGAATATATTTTTCCATGCATGTTTTCATCGCATATGAACTATGACTAACATATATTGAAACGACGCTGGGAATTAGCCAAGCGAGCGACAGTGCAAAGAACAGGGGTCAAACGTATTCGAGCAAAATAGAATTTCCTCTCAATGTTGATGGCCGACGGCAAAATTGTTAAGGTTAGGGCGACAATATTAGCGCGACAATACGCAGGTCGTGCCCCGGCATTTGCTGCCCCGATAAAATTCAAACGTTCTGAGTGACAGCAAACGTGACCTATCAGTAAATTGCGGAAATTATCATAAAGTACGGCAATTATTGTTGGGAACATTGGATGCCGTTATGAGTATAAAGGTGAGATATTCATTTTGTGACCGGGTGATTCTTCAATATATTTCCGAAACAGGCCCTGCGCTCTTGCATAATTAATCCGTCCGTGTAAAGCCTGCAATTTATTATCCTTATTTTTCCAGCGGATGTTTGTGTATAGAAGAATGATGTTTGTTTTAGCGGATGTTTGTGTATAGAAGAATGATGTTTGTTTTAGCGGATGTTTGTGTATAGAAGAATGATGTTTGTTTTGCAATGAGTGGATATCACAGGGAACAGGAAATGATGTTTGAGAAGAGGGCTGTAAAGGGACATGGTATAACTTTTATTTGCTGACCTTGCACTTACATTTGATTTTAGTAATTAAAAGTTATCCAGGCTATGGAATAGAAATTATTTACATATAAACAGAGGAAGTTGTTATTTGCTAAATAAAGACTTTGACTGCAAACATTAGCGAGAACAGTGCCTTAATCAATGGCGAGTGAGGCGGAAGCGTTGGAAAGACTTAGTAAGAAGGAAATGGTACAAAAGATGATAGAATAAAGGGAGAAGGGGTCATTTTGTACACTGGGAAACAGGGTAGAAAACTTACCTGAAGTTGTGCAATAGAAGATTTGTACTAGCATTGTTTAAATTATTGTTATTCAGGTACACATAGGCACAACATTATTCTGTATAGCATAGTGTCCTTGTGTGCATGTGTTTGTGCGCACCACGGGAGAAAAGGAAACCTAACCGGTTCCATATATAATTGAAGATATCTTAAAAATTCAAAAGACGAAACCGGTAAAGAATTATAGCCAGTATTTCATTTTTCTCCTCTTTCACATATGCTTAGCAGCACAACTCATTTATGTGTATGAAAGATGGGCACTGAAAGAAAGATATGGTGGGAAGCTAATCCATATAGTTGTAAAATCAAACAAAAGTAACAAAAGTAAATATAACGAAATTGCTTATAATTAATTTTAAATAATCGTACCTCCAACACCGTATTAAAATTCGATACGTTATATGGTGCCACGTGATTCTGTGCCCCAGCTTATTTGAATTAG
Organism: Macrobrachium rosenbergii; assembly: GCF_040412425.1. Lineage (NCBI taxonomy): Eukaryota > Metazoa > Arthropoda > Malacostraca > Decapoda > Palaemonidae > Macrobrachium > Macrobrachium rosenbergii. The sequence continues at coordinate 25,367,037 of NC_089795.1, forward strand.
AATTCGAATTTTGAGTGATGTGTTGCGTAAGTTTTTTTAGTCTGCAATTACGAATATTCATCGAAAATGTGATACCCAGTGCACACCAAGTGTGCTTTCATGCAAGAAACATAACAATAGTGAAAGTTTTCACATTGTGCGTGCTATATGCATGCCCATCTCACATGAAAAGCTATTGAATACAGTTTAAGGAAAAACAAAGGATGTGTGAGAGAGCGAGAGAGAGAGTGAAAGTAAACAGCCGATTAATTTCTCTCGGGAAACGTGTGGGTCCTGAAAGACTGCTGAGGTACACTGTCCTGAAGAGAGTATATACTTGTATCTCTATAAGGCATGCATTGTTGTACACGCCCCACTCCAGAACGCACGTAAAGGAGAGTATAAGTACATCCTTGGTTTCGTACAGTAATTATTCTTTAGAAGGACGAAGTATTTTTTTTTTTTTTTACGATAAGAGATGAATATCATGAAACCCAAAATCTAATGCAAGATATATGGTCAATAGTGTTGAATTCAATGCTGATGATAAGTAAAAAATGCGCCGAAGTTTCTTCGGCCCAGCAGAGTTACCTGTACAGCGTATAACGCTGTATGAAACTCTCAGCCACTACCCATGAAACTCTCAACCGCGGCCCATGAAACTCTCAGCCACGGCCCGGTGGTGACCTGTGTTGCTGGTAGTTGTAGCGGTGCCAGACGCACGATCATGGCTAAATTTAACCTTAAATAAAATAAAAACTACTGAGGGTAGAAGGCTGCAATTTAGTGTGTTTGATGATTGGAGGGTGGCTGATCAACACACCAATTTGCAGCCCTCGAGCCTCAGTAGTTTTTAAGATCTGAGGACGGACAGACAAAATAGCCATCTCAGTCATTCTCTTTTACAGAAAACTAAAAATCTACTCGTGCTGTATTATTAATCCTGTCACTCATTGTGCCTTTGTTAATCCCATCTATCTGTGAAGAGTGTGTAGCCATTAGTGATTTTGTGTGAGGTGAAATAAGCTCTCATTCATCGTGATGATTTGGTTGTAATAGTAATTACCCCCTCCCCCTCCTACCCTAAAATTAGCTTTTCTTCATTTCATTTCCATTTTAGATTTTGTGGTTTTCAATGGAAAATCTCCCTAACATTACTAGGAAATAGAAAGGCTAAGATTTCTTTGATCTTTTGCGTAATATATAGTAATGCATAGTACACACACACACACACACATATATATATATATATATATATATATATATATATATATATATATATATATATATATATATACACTACATATATGTGTGTATATATATATACATATATGTATGTATATATATACATATAGTAGTATATATATATATATATATATATATATATATATATATATATATATATATATATATATATATATATATATATATATATGTGTGTGTGTGTGTGTGTGTGTGTGTGTGTGTGTGTGTCTGTGTCTGTGGCTGTGTGTGTGTCGCGCGCGCGTTTGTGTGTGTGTGTGTATCTAAGGAATAGTTCACTGTTCCTGTTGGCAGATTATAAGATAGCAATGTATAAAATTTCAGGATTAAGTCATTGTGTGTTTGTGGTTATACTAATTATTGTAGCGAGATTATGAACATCTCTTGCGGTATGAGCAACCGAGAGTTTCAGTGGAGGAGAAAAAGCGATACGTGACATCATCTCGGTGTCTCTTTTTCACCGTGATGCATGCAGTCCAGTACGAACACATATTTCGTTGCCAGTTGGAACTCATGAGAGTCATGAAATTTTAAGGAGGCCAACATACGTGTAGCAACATTTCAAATTATTGCTGTTCGCTATGACTCTGTCATTTGGAGAGGCGTTAAACTAGTCACTCCATTTACAGATTTTGTTATCTTTATCACCATTTATTTAATATCGACAATACCTATGTTTTGTTTTTCATTATAGCAAATAGGCTACCTTTCGTAAGCTTAATTCAACGAAAAATTTTATTATGCTCTTGGCAAATATATTTTAGGAAATTTTGTGAATGCCATAATTAACTGTCTAAAAACAGTCTTTCTATGTTTCTATAGAGAAATTTCCAAATATAGCTACTGCTGAATGTTTTCATACAAAGAAAAGTAATTCATTAACTGATGACACAGGCTGAGTTTACGCACAGAACTCAATTTTGCCCAATATTAAAATAAGAATAAAATTCTAATGAGTCAATTTGAGTACGTGAGAGTGACCGGGTATGCGTAATTTTAATCTCACCACTCCTGGACCTTATTAATCCATGTACCTGTTTACAAAACAAACATCTCAAGTTTAATTATCTCTCGCAGGATGAAGTCTCTCCACTCGATCACACTTGATAAAGAACCACTGTGTTATGGGAAGAATATTGTCTTATCAGCTTTCGATTAACGGCGATGGTCTGTTTACGGTGTTTTTTCCATTCATATTATTATTGTTGTTTCCTCTGTGTTTCTTTATATTCTTTAATGATACTACCCTGAATACTGCAGCACCAGAAGCTTTCCTAAAATACCATTAAATGTGATGGACACATCTGCCCATGCATAAATAATTTTGTTTTATATATTTTTGTTTATTTTCGGTATCTTGAATTTTCTGTCGGTGTGTTTTTTTTTTTAATTGTAGTTTATGCTTAGATTATTTCACATGAAGAGTAAATCTCATTCAAGATTAATCTGGTCTGTATTGAGTTTTGATAAGTTTGTTTATAATAAAAACAATTAAAAAATGCGCTGAATGTTTATAATAAAAACAAGTAAAAAATGCGCTGAATTTTCTTCGGCGCAATCGGGTTTTCTGTACAGCTTATAATCAAGGCCACCGAAAATAGATCTATCTGTTTGTGGTCTCGATATAATGCTGCATGAGCTGCGGCCCATGAAACTTTAACCACGGCCTAGTGGTGACCTGTCCTATATCGTTGCCAGACACACGGTTATGGCTAAATTTAACCTTAAATAAAATAACAATTACTGAGGCTAGAGGGCTGCAATATGGTGTTTTATGATTGGAGCGTGGGTGATCAACATAACAATTTGCAGTCCTCTAAAATCAGGAGTTTTTAAGATCTGAGGGCGGACAGAAAAAGTGCGGACAGAAAAAGCGCGGACGGACAGACAAAGCCGGCACAATAGTTTTCTTTTACAGAAAACTAAAAACTCATAGGTGACTTACCTCTGTTAACAGTCACTAAACAACATATTAGTGAATTTCATTTT
>NC_089795.1:25375267-25380267 GCF_040412425.1 Macrobrachium rosenbergii
ACACGCAGTGAAAATATTTTCTTGGTAAGTTTTTGGTGGGTGTTAACAATATAAATTCGCTTTCAGCAGAGCTGCGCCTCGCTTTTGTAACCATGAATACGGCGTCTGCCCTGTTTCACTGATGAATCTTTATCCCAGTAATCTAAGCATTACATTTTTAATTATCAATATTGAGCTGGGGATTACTTCAAATCGCCCTCCAATTTTCTGTAAATAGAGCAGGGCAAATTACTTTTTAAAATAGTATTCTCCATAAAATAAGGCAAAGTTAGGTTGCATGTGAGTAAAATTAGAACCGTAAGGTTAGCACAGAAGTGCTAATATTCTTTTCAGTAAAATATAAAGCACGGGGAACTTTCTCAAAATACTCTGTAAGTAAATAGAAAAAATTAAATTATGTAGATGTGATTTACTTGAAAGGTTGATATGTAAAGAAGTTGGTTTTGTATGTAAGATACGATAGATTTTAACTTATACAGGAACCCATGAAATTCTAGGAAGTAAAAATTCCATCTATGAAATAAAATATTCCAGGGTTCAGGGAAAAGCAAACGTTCTATTAGCTTGTTTGGCACAGATTTTACTCGGAATTACTTTCCTCTATACGGGTTACAAATGTTTGCTCATAACATTTCTAGAATATAAAATATTAAATAATATTTGTTCATGAGAAAAACAAATCGTAGAGTAATTACCTCAATAAAAACAAGATTGAAAAATATTCTTTATTATAAAAAAATCACTACAAATTTATATATTTTTTAGACTGCAATCGTTTTTTCCGGTTCTGTTTGTCTACCAGTACTTAATATATTTCTATCCTTGAGCGTTCGTAAAATTTCACGCCACGATGGAACATTTTGTTCCGTTTTTACTTATATACGAGTATCTCCTTTGCCTACTCGCTAACAATGAGGATAGAATTGCTGCATCACTACACCCAAAAATTCATTGACGACATTATTCTACTCGAAGAATGGGCTGTATAAATTCTGTAATATCACTGGCAGCATCATGAATCAATCGTATTTAAACACTCATCTTAACAGTCTTTCATATAAGCTTCAGGATAGGGACAAAATTAAAATTTCTTTGACTTTCAGTGAGCAAGGAATCCATCAGTTGTGGGGTAACTTTCAAAATAAATGAAATTTTTTTTTTTCGAACTGGTCAGTTCTGCTCTGCATGATGTCACTGAACAAACCTGCAGCTGCAATGAGGGGTCACTTTAACAACGAAAATGAGGTAATACCTAAAACCGGACTGAGCCTCCAAATGAGCTTCTCCCTTTTAATCTTGTTCTTATTTGCTATTTTATCTCATCCAGGAAAGCGTTTTGTTTCCATTTTTTTTAGTCAGCAGCCATTTCACCTTCCTGGAATCCATAGGCCACGATTGTATAAAAAACTTCTCATATTACGTCAACTATCAAATCCCATTAGGACCAGTTATTGGTCTGAATGTGATCTGATAGTTGTCGTTGAATGGCAGAAATAGATAAATAAAAAAAAAACGTTCTTTACGTGATCCAACAGCATTGCATGATATTAGAATGCCCTTACAAAAAAAATCAACACAAAGAGCCATACATTTCGGTCAATCATTAGTTGATATATATTAGAAATGATTTAGTCCTCAAAAGTTCATACCTGGGTTGACAGCTGCCGTTGGATCCTTAGGAAAACTCGCTTGAGAAATGGTCTTAAAATTAAATCCTCTGGATAATCGAATTTCGATAGGTTTCTATTCTCAGTCTAAACAATGACGGCAGATATCACCATCTTCCATTTGTACAGAAAACTACGCTTGGAAAACGGCTTGCCTTCCCTCCAGTTTCAGTTATGGTACGAAAATCAAAGAACTCTTGGAGACATAGGCCTATGTCAGTGATAGCTCGTAGTCCACTAATCGCTGGAAACTAGATATATCAAGTTTCACGGCATAGAACTCAAAAATCACTGGGTGGTATTTTGTAAGCACTGAAATCACCATCTTTTACATTTGAACTTACACTAATTATCGTACTAGCATAGTTTTTTTGCGATGGACTGACAGCACTGGACCCTGCAACTAAATTCTGCTCTAAGTGCTTTTTCACTGCATAAAGGAAATCAACTTTCATAGCTTCTTACATTCTTTTCCTGAGTTATCGTCATGGCTTATTACATACCATGATTAGCTGCACTCTGCTCCTTAGAGTAATCAAGATGATGTTCACATTGGCATCTGAAATAGAATTTGATAAAATATATCAGCATCTGACTCAGTTACTATAGCCAGCATATATATTAATAAGAAAGACATGAACGACACTAACACATACTATAAGGGATCCTCAGAACATAATGAAATATATTTTAACAAAAAAATAACAAAATAAAAATCTCACGACCATCAGCAATTAATAATTGATATATATATTTAAATTTAAGAAAAATAAAGGGTTGTATCCCTTTTTCGCAAATTACAATGCAAAGACTACAGTGAAATTCATGTCAGTGAGACTGATAGATAATTTCACAGATATCAGAGGAGTATCAATGATCTGCAAGATATACTTCCGAAATCCTCGGAATTTTCGAGATGTGGGACACTGACCATAACTCAAAGTAGAGTGAGGGCAAGGTGCTTTCGCGACAGTAATCCCTAAAAAAGGCAAATTTTGTAATCCGCCAACATTTATCAAACTGAGAAAACACTTGAGTGCTTAACCTAGGCGTCAACTAATGAGTTCCGAAGTGAAACGAGACCTTGACTCCTTCAGTCCTAGAAGAAAGTATGACCATTATGTGTATATATATATATATATATATATATATATATATATATATATATATATATATATATATATATATATATATAATATATATTATATATATATATATATATACAATAAAGTTCGTTTATAACATTTTTAGGTTGGTAACGAATTCAGGTTTATAATGAATGAAGGTAAAATCCTCGGTCCCAATTCAAATAAATGAACTTAAATTTGTAGGTATGTAACGAATTCTTTATTACGAAATCAGGTAAAAAATACCTGTTGTAACTAGGTGATAATTTTATAGTTAAACAAATATTAAGTACCTGTTAAACCCGTGAACTATTATTACTGTGTTCTTAATTTTGTCTTTGTCAGCTATGAAAAATTTTTGCAGCAAGAAGGCCATGTTTTTTTGCGGTACAGTAATGCTTAATTCTTACCTGTTTGTGCATGAATTGATAGTGAAAACTATTTTTTTAACCGCTTAGTGCTTGTTTGCTAATTTTAATTGCTTATGACTGTTTGTCGTTTTTTATGTAATGCGTAATTAAAATATTTAAAATTAATATGCTGTGTAACTTTATTATTCCAAGTAAAATCCGTGTCAACAGATTGTTTCTTCAAATAAATAAAACAATTATTACGTTCAATACACAACCACCAGAAGTGTAATAAAATTCATATGTACACGTATTACACTTACCCCGGACACTGTGTACATTGTGTATCAACTTAATCTCATTTAAATGTTTTAAAGAAAAAAGAACTACAAACATAACTTTAATATTGTTATAAAAATTAGAATACATATCCAATTCTTAAACTAACAATGACTCTTATTGAAATGTATTAGAAATCTTAATACACTTAGGAGGATCATCGTCTGAATTTCATTCTGTATCAAAACAAGGGAGGTAATGCAGTCATTTCAAGTATCTCCGTTTATAACGAATGATGTCTATAACGAATTGCAGAAGACAGTTCCCTGGAATTCGCTATGAACGAACTTTACTGTGTGTATATGTATATACACCTTTTCACACTTTAGATGAGACAAAATCATACAGCTGTTTGACATAATTCATAAATAAATGACAAATCCTTATAATTAATTGACGCGAAACATATGATTGAACATTTTTAAGAAGAATGAATGACAAAGTCACACTATTCAGTCAAAGTTTAATACCAAATTGACAAACCACCAAATCTTTGACATTGTTACAACAGTAAACCGACAAACTACCATATTTGTTTGACAAAAATGAATTAAATTGACAATTAACACTCGTTAATTATACGTTTCTAACTGTTCAGAAGTGGTTTTCTAGGTAAGGTTAAAAGCTTTTCATGAAAGAGTTGACTTTGTATATGTTTTTACACACTCTGCAGTCTTTTCGGAACTTCCTTCTGAAGAGAAGTGCTTATTAGAGCTGTTCTGATTTCTGTGACTAAGCTGTTTTTTTTTTTTTTTATCCTTGCCACGCAGAAGGTACCAGCGTGTTTCTGATGAAGACCGGGATCGCATAATTACGATATGAAGCAGGAGAGGACTTTGTAGCAACCGGGCTGCAGAAACTACAAATTCAAGAACGACCGCCTACACAAATTGTTCGAAAATATGTTCAGACAGGTGAAAGGGGCTGCGATACAGGAGAGGGCGCCCATCTTTACTTGATGAAGCAAAGGACTGTTAGTGATGTTGGTAGAGGCTACACCCCACCATTTCCTTTCGTCCAACCCACGATGATTTGTATGAAACTTTTCCAGACAAGCCTAGAGTATGCCATATGACCATATCATGAGCTTTAGATGGTGAACTTTTTAACTTTAAAGCAGGTACATAATGTTCCCCATTAACCGCAACCCAGAGCAGATCAAAGCCACTCGTGCAACGTATGCGCACTTTATGTACGAAGAAGGCATTCACCAACATCGTATCTATGTGGATGAAACTGGCTACAACTTGGCCTACGAGCAGGGCATATGGACGAGCTCCTCGGGGACAAAGGGGTCAATAGGATTGTTGCAGGGCAGCGTGGGAATAATGTCACTTGGATCGCTGCCATCTCCAATGTTGCTGGGCTCTTCTACTATGAATTTCACACAACATCTGTGACCAAAGAGGTGTATAGAATTTCATGATCTCTCTTGATGCTGTGTTGGGTCCCAACCCAGCAGTGGTGTATATGGACAACGCACCTTGTCATGCAGAATCGAGCAAGATCTAGACAGG
>NC_089795.1:25385267-25475267 GCF_040412425.1 Macrobrachium rosenbergii
AGCAGAATTGTGTCAAGAATAATTTGTTGTACTTTCACAGCATGAATTGGAACGAGCGGAATAGTAGCTCCGCGCAAAAGCAATATATTAAATATACCCTCTAAATCATTTTTTCTTTTTAGTTCTAGAAGCTCTGTGGAGTAAACGCCTGAAACGGCAAAGATATTTTGAAATTACTGTTCCAATAATCGAGAATTTAGGGCAAAGCAAGGGGCCTACTTTTATTACGTGCAATAAAGTTTTACGATTTAAAAAAAAAATAATATAAGTTAACAGTTATACAACATTCATTTCAAACTGTTCCTTTTTATATTTCTATCTCCCGATTTGTTCCCAGTTTTCTGAATAATGAATAGCGTTCAAACATACGACCCACTTCATTTCTTCAGAGTGACTTTCTTATAAAATTAAATGTAAAAACAAAATCGTAGATAGGAACTATTTTCTATATATATATATATATATATATATATATATATATATATATATATATATATTATATATATATATATATATATATATATATATATATATATATATATATATATATATATATATATATATATATATATATTATATATATACTAATTTGATGTTTATGTTACAATGATTACTGACCACTTTTAATTTCTTAAGATAAAACTTAATTTTCCTATTTTCACAAAAACTTTCTGCACAGTAATGGTTAAAATGCAAATCTCATATAGCTGCTAACAGAAAGGTTCATAGAATTTGAGGGGAACTACCTAGCAAACTTGAAGAAGCATTTATAAAGAAGGCAAGAAGGAGAAATATGATAAAACAATCCAAGGTAATAGTAAGGATTACAGGAATAATATTATTATTGTTGGCGTGGCTTTTGTTTGTCCTCAGTTGTTTCAATTACATTGTACTGTACATCATCTACCTTATGTTTGTTGGTGAAAATAGTAAAAATATTCATCTTTAGTTCATTGCCGAAGGATGACGATTCTTGTTTCTGGAAATGTTTTGGTTATCATTATACCCACTTTGTACATGTTGGTTCTAATGGTAACATATGATTTAAGAAAAAAAAAAAAAGAGTGATTTGGTGATTTACACCTCAGTATGTTTATATAACTGCGTGTTATTAAGTATCTAATTATAGTTCAAAACTGAGATTCTAGATCTAAATACGAAATAGGAATGGATTACATTATACAAAGTATGTATGTTGAATGAATCATTCCCCATATGTTTCTTAGCAAAAGTTGAAAATATGTAAAGTATGAAATTAACGCCTAAAATGTAAGAAGTACTAATTTACTAGTAATAACTGAAAGTGTGCCCTCCAATATTGTTCTTCTATTTCAAGATAATTCTAATTTTAATTAAACAGTGTAGATTTATAAGGAAATAGAGAGTTAATAAACATTTCTTACGGAATAATTTTCTAGAAAAACAATGCCTTGACAAGCTTCCAATTCAGGTATTTAGTTCAGGACCGTTTTTAAGAAATAATTTTTCCATATAAAAAAAATCAAATCTTGTGTGCAAATAATTGAATTAAGGTTTAGAAATAAAAACTGTGACCAATATATACGGTTTACAATGATATTTAAAGAGTTTTCTGCGGTTCTACAAGACATTATGATGCTGCCTATGTATATATCGATGAATTTAAAATCAAGACTAGCAAACCACACTCTAGCTACTATTTTTCTTTCGAAGTAAATGATTCTGCAACCATCGAACGCGTATTAAGCCCTGCTCCCAAGGTTTAATTTGAAAAAGGTAATAAACAAGGTTTTTCCGAGCCAAAGAAAATTCTCAAATGCCTTGGATGAGCGAAGTCTATATCAGATATGCAACGAATCAATCAAACTCTGTTTCTTTAAAGCCTTCATAATTAATGCGATTTAAAAATCGATTTAGAAACTCGAAAAACCCATCAAAGGAACTTTACCAGAATGCACTAATTGAGTGTTTTCACTCACCTGCAAATGCAACAGAGAGCAGAGCAGCTCCGGCCACTGCCAAGAGGAGGAGAATCGATTTCATGCTGACCAGCCACGAAGCTGGTCGAATGCATTGGTCCTTATATATACCAGCACTGAAAGGGCTTTGGCCTTCCATCCCCACCCCCGTCTCCCGCCCGTGGTCAAGGCGTTTCCTTTGGACTTCGATAACAGACTAAGATCTTGGCAACGGGCATGTTTTAAAGATAAACTATTTTTCATTTGTGACTGATAGCTTGTAAGCAATAAGATAACGTTCATTGTTGATCAAAGGCTCCATAATGGTGCATCTGAAATTTGTTATGGTATTCTTGGTAGGTACACTCCCCTCCGTATCTTTTTTCTTCGATTAACCTATTCAGCTTCCCTTTAACTTCTCTCTGGTTCTCGATTTTCTCTTCGTTTCTCTTTTTCCTCTACTCATTTCGTCTTATAATTAAGTATAGTTCAATTTTCCTGCCACCTTTTCTTCTACATGGACACCACTATTCCGACTTCAGTGGTTAGTTTTAACTCTTACTTTTTTGTAGGTAATTTGAGCGGTATTTATTTTTCTTTCCAACGCTAACAGAGGCACGTCACATTACATTTTCTATAGATACAGATAAAAGGAAACATACGTAATGAACCAAACTCTTCACGAGGAATAAAGAAGAGTCATGAAGATTAAATTTTACGGCAAACGAGGAATCGTTTTTGTTCAACTCAAGTCGCAGGATAATTTTCCAAAAAAAATAAAATATTTGGTATATCTTTTTTCCTGGCTTTGAAGGATAAGGGAAAAAAAAGTTCTTGCCTGAATTCAAGGAATGATCCTTCAAATTTCCTAATGACTTAGATTATGGTCCAAACGATCTTTCGAATGACCGAGTTGATGGTCTAAGTGACCTCTGAATGACCTTTAGTGATGTCTAGAAGAATTTCCGAGTGACCTGAAAACTGGGCAATTTGAGTGATTAATGGACAATAAAACCGTCAGATTCTAGAGCTTATGAATAACGTTTACAGTCAATATCGTGTCTGGAGTGTTCAAAATAATTGATTTTATGATTGTGTGCCTTCACGTAGCACGTATATTAATCTGAAAACTTCTAAAGTAATTTCAGCTGCTAGTTATAATTGCAATTTCTCAATAACATCATTTCCTTAACAGACAAGCTGTAAAATATATTTAAGTAATTTTCATATGAATTTGTTTTGAAGAAAGCTGATTATTTATGCTTTAAAATATACATCAAAAGCATTGCAGTACAAACGGAAAATTACAATACATGTAAATTAAGTCTTATAAAGATATTGACAGAGAGAGAGAGAGAGAGAGAGAGAGAGAGAGAGAGAGAGAGGAGAGATTGTTGGTTGGGAGAAATGGTTGGAATGGAAATTCATGTGAATTAAAAAATGATTTTCGCCACAGTTACAAAAATAATGAACAAAGACCACATGTACATTACTAACGGAAACAAGACTTTCTTTTCCTTTGTTACCGTAACTTATGAGAGTATAATTTTTCTATAATGGTTCAGATAACAATGATTTGAGAAACCATAGATTTAAAATTAACAATGATGAGAAAACGAAAAAATTTTTTCTTTTAATTTTCCCCTCAAACTTTGTTAAATCTGGACGAATAACATTTTGAAGGAGTCCGAATTGGCGTCTGAAATAATTGTATGAAGCTAAAATTGGCCTTAGTTTTGGCACGCATTTCCTTCTCAAGCGCTAGCTATCACTTGAAATCAATATCCACCAATACGATTTTCATGTTTATTTACTAATCAATTTACCACAATTGGCTTTGAATATTCCGGAAGATCTAACTTGACTACTATTACTTTCCCAGCCACATACTGTTAGAGAACTCACATTGATTTAAAGTTTTTAGTTTTCTGTAAAAGAAAACTCTTGAGTTGGCTTTGTCTGTCCGCCCTGAGATCTTAAAATCTGCTGAGGCTAGAGGACTGCGAATCGGTATGTTGATCATCCACCCTCCAATCATCAAATATACCAAATTGCAGCCCAGTAGCCTCAGTAGTTTTTATTTTATTTAAGGTTAAAGTTAGCCACTGATCGTGCGTCTGGCAACGCAATAGGACATGCCACCATCGGGCAGAGGCTGAAAGTTTTATGGGCCGTGCCTCATACGGCATTATACGCTGTAAAGAAAACTCGATTGCGCTGAAGAAACTTCGGCGCATTTTTCACTTTTTTTTATTTACGAAACCGCCTTAGGACACCTGAAGCGGCATTGTTTCCGATTGGCAGTGATCCACTAACATTGTGATGTGTATATAATTATGTCCTTTTAACTCACAAATAATCAATTCTGTGAGGATTTGGAGAAGACGCTACATATTCTATTTCCATAAATACAGAACATAATATTGCTTATGATAGAGGTTCACATAAATTGAATAAAATTAGCGTAGAATACCCGTGACTTTTGCAGCGTCTGGGCGTAAAGATATTTTTTGTTATCATTTCGTGAGCTTTCCATCTTGTTAAATTAAGTACGTCCGATTTTTCTACTTCTGTTGAAATAACTTATTAGTTGAAGTGTTTCGACTGAAGTGATAAAATTGATTATATTCTTTTGGCCATTATTTTTATTGTTGTTGTTGCGCTTACTTTTGTAGTTAGTTAACATCATGAACAGAGCTGTTGAAAATACCATTTTTACGTTATTATTATTATTATTATTATTATTATTATTATTATTATTATTATTATTATTATTATTATTATTATTATTATTATTATTATTATTATCATCATTATTATTATTGAACTATGGAAAAAGAGCCTATGTAGAATCTGAGATATATTATTTAGAATATCCTCTCAAACCCCGGGTGCGAAATCATGTTTGAAATTTGCATGGATGCAAATGCATGAATAGTTGCGGAAGACTCCAAGAATATCAGCTACAGCATACACTCTCTTTAAATTCATATTCATCTAAAACATTGTTTAAATTCATATTCATCTAAAACATCCAAAATAACAGCAGTACGTGACAGAATAAAATTCATATTTGCTCCGCGTATAAAGTGTACTATGCCAGTCCGCGTACCGATTGAACATTATGTGATATGCTTTCTTAGTATTTACTTTCGCTATGGCATTTATCTAAGGATGTCCTTAAAAAAAATTACAGTTGTTCCCACGTCATGTTTGCCTTTGATTGCTATTGTTCATTAGCATTAACCGTTTGTTATAGAAAAGTCTTGTAATTGCCATAGATTTCATAGTAAAGGACAATAGGTCTACCCTGGAATTCTGCCAGTTATCTGAGTACTTCTGGCTGGAAACGCCAACGCCTGCTTCTGGCGACTTACTAATTCTGGTCCTTATTTGTATCTGTGCTACATTTCGAACTATGGCACCTTTAACCTCAATGTCATAACAATGGACTAAATAAATCGGTGGCCGGTAATAAAGTCACAGTAGAAAAAAAAGTAAAAAAAATAGTCACATTTTTGGCTAGGAAAAAATGTCGCATTAATTTACAGTCTTTTGTTTACGTTTTTAAGCTCATCCCCACCGGGCTTGTATTAAACACTCCGAAAAGGTGGATACATACCGGGCTAAAACCCTCGGGGATCATTATCTAGGAAAGATTGTGACTTTTCCTGTGGCTTTTTTCTGTGACTTTTTTACCTGTGACTTTTTTTACCTAGATTTAATAAATCATTGTATGCCAAGTATCACGCTAATAGCTTACTGTACCTATTGCTAACGTCTTATAGAACAAGGGAAAAATAGAGCCACATTATACCTCATAAAGTTGTTTGAAAATAAGGGTAACTTCTAGGCACTACTGCTAAATTGGCAGTGGTAAACCTTAATTTGTTGAATTAAAGTGCTAAAATATTATGACAAAAGAAAAACTAACAAATATTATAACATTATCCTTACAGATAGATTTCCATAAATCTACTTGAAGCAGACTAAATCAAATGTAGATTTGGGTTTCAGTACTTTCATAGGCTACAGAAAATTATATGTATTATATATATATATATATATATATATATATATATATATATATATATATATATATATATATATATATATTTTCATATGCACACACTCACACACACACACACACACACACATATATATATATATATATATATATATATATATATATATATATATATATATATATATATGTGTGTGTGTGTATATATATATGCATTATATACATATATATTTATTTACATAGTTATAAATGTTCTCTTTTTCAATAAAAATGTCGACACTTTTTCCCTAGTAGATACTTTTTTACGCAGTTCCTGTAGACTTTTGCGCAGTTCATTGGTTGATTAGTAGAGACAAATAATAACAGTCAGAGCAAGATGTTTATACAAAATGGATACGTGGCATTGTGCTCGCAAATGCACTCGTTGCCAGGTGATTATCCTTCAAGATAAGACGCGTAAGATGATTTTTAGTATTTGGTGGGCTATTGATATATGTGTTACCGAACTACACCTTGGTTGTCACGTACCAATCCTAATTGAATCCCTTATCCCTTCTATGATGTTTTAAGTCAGTTATTTGAAATAGGAAAATAGTTCTTCTTTTAAAAAATACACATTCGGCAAAGTAATCTCGGACGTCTTAAAGTTTCAGGAGTTCCCCGATTCACAACTTTGGTAACTGGGGAAAGAAATAAAAGTAAAGAAAACCAATTATTCCTACTTGTTCATTCAATATTGCTTAAAAAGTTCTAACATTCCGAGTAGTCTACGGAGATTAGAAAAAGTTTTGCTTTAAGGAAGTGAATGCTAATGGAAAAATATATATGGAAATGGTGGATTATTTTGAAGATTAGGGTTCATTTGATAATGCTTGTAGGTGCTTAGAGTATTAAGAGGGCACTTTGATGTCCATCAATCCAAGTTGAATGGTAGGGTATGGAAGAAAAAATGAGATTTGAGTTGCTGACCAGGATGAGTAAGGCATGTGTGGAAGAGTGAAAGGCTCTGAAAGATTTGTTGCAAGATTAGCATTCCTATACATAAGAAACAGTGTGATAGAGATGTCTTATGGATCATGACAGCATAACAATATGCACTATATTAGATGAGGTGATATGTGGTAAGATTTTAAATTATAACAAAATACAAAAAGCATTAACATACATTGGAGAATTGTGGATTTTGACACGGGAAAGAAATGTATGAAATGTATGAATCAAGCAGATATCATAAAGTAATTGTGTGAGCAGTTTGAGAGTGAAAAGAAAAGTGGGGGACGCTGAGGATGTATTGGGAATTGAGTGATTTGTTAAAAGCTACAAAGTTTGTATGATCAAAGCTGAACATGTATAAAAATTTGACGACAATTAAGAGATAGATTTGGTTATGACTGCTCAGGAGACATATAGTGAGATGCTAGTAGCTTATACAGTGTTCATTGTTGACAATGAAGAAAGACTGCAGAAAGTAGGAAAGGAATTATTTGTTTACGGCGAAAGTTGAAAGAGACTGTGAGTTAATAAAAGTTCTTGATGGTAAATGGTATCCCAAAAATTAAATAATGGAAATTCCAGTCCATTGTGCAAGAATGAAATCTGCTGATCCGATTATTTATCTAGGATTGAATCTAGGAAATGATAGTAAATTGAAACCTGAGACGTCACAATAAATGAAGCAGAAAGGGTAAGCGTCTAAACAAAACAAAAGATAGTCTGTGTGGCGAAATATGGAATGTACATGAATGAATGTGGATGCCAAAGGCGAATAAAAATTAAATACCTCTCAATATGAACATTTGAGTTTCAGTAATTCAGTTTTGGTATATTTCTGGAAAAGAGGGACAGTGAGTGAGAAGTTCAGAGGTACGAATAAGTGGCAAATAGAAACCTAAGTGATTGGCTGGAACGCCAAGGTTTTGCTTCACGTGTTGTATTTCAGCTTGCTTCGTCCTTTCTTCAGGACCTTCTTCATTTTATCACTTCCCCATTTCCCTTTGACTTATTCTGTTTTAGCTTCTTTTCTCTTTTATTTTCTTTTCTGACTTTTATTGTTTCTCTCTCTGTTTATTTTATTTTTTCTTTTAATGATCTTTGTATATATATATATATATATATATATATATATATATATATATATATATATATATATATATATATATATATATATATATATATATATATATATATATATATATATATTATATATATATATATATAAGTATATATATATATATATATATATATATATATATATATATATATATATATATATATATATATATATATATATATATATATATATATATATATATATATATATATATATATATATATATATATATACAAAGATCATTAAAAGAAAAAATAAAATAAACAGAGAGAGAAACAATAAAAGTCAGAAAAGAAAGAGAATCTCTCATGAATCCTTTCACTAATTTTAACTGCACCACTATGAAACCTTTGACCAACAATGTATGTTATCTGTTTGCACACAAGCTATCAGGTACGATGAAAAATAATTTATTTTTAAAGCATGCCCGTTACCAAGACCTTAATCTGTTATCAAAGTCCAAAGGAACTCCATGGCCAAGGTTAAAGGGCGGGGGACGGGGATAGGAATGGAAGGCGCAGGGCTCCGTCAATGCTGGTATATAAAGGCCTCTGCATTCGAGCAGCTTCGTGCCTCGTCATCATGAAGTCGATTCTCCTCCTCTTGGCCGTGGCCGGAGCTGCTCTGCTCTCTGTCGCGTCTGCAGGTGAGTGAAAACACTCAGTGTATTCTGTTAAAGTTCCTTTGATGGGTTTTTTTAACTTTTTAAATCGATTTTGAGATCGCAGCAGTTATGAAAGCTTTAATGAAACAGAGAGTTTACTTGGTCAGTTGCATATCTACTATGAGACTGAGCTAATCTCAGGAAGCTGAGGACTTTCTTTTCACTCGGAAAAATCCTTACATCTGTGTTTTTTTATGTTTTTAAACTGAAACCACAGAAGCAGGGTCTATTATTCTTTCGTTGGTTTTAGAATTATCAATACATAGACAAAAATAGTAGCTAGAGTGGGATTTGTAAATCTTGATTTTTATTGATGTACGTATGTATGTATGTATGTATTATATATATATATATATATATATATATATATATATATATATATATATATATATATATATATATATATATATATATATATATATATATATATATATATATATATATATATATATATATATATATATATATATATATATATATATATATACATATACATAAAGATAGTTTCTGTAGTCTTTTAAAACCGCAGATTATTCATAGAATAACTTTAAAATTAATATATAATGGTCACAGATTTATTTCTAAATTTTGATTCAGTGATTTGCTTGCAATATTTGTGTTTCTTTTTTTTTTACATGAGCATAATATTCGTTTTTCTGATATTCCTGATTAAGATGCCTGAATTTAAATCTTTTTAAGGCCTTGTCCTTGTGGGAAGCTATTCCGAATGAAATGTTTATCAACCTTACATTGCCATGTGAGCCTACATATTCCAATTAAAATGCTAATTATCTTGAAAAGGAGTAATAATGGTTAGCTCATTCAGTTGAGGAAAATTATAGGGCACCTCTTAGGTTATCGCGAATAATTTCGAAATCCTATTTTGGTTTTTTCTTTTGGGGGCGAAAGGGTGGTCCCTTAGTTTCGTTCCCCTTTTTATGACTTTACTTAGTTGACACGTATTGGAAATTATTCACTCGAGGTATTTGCTTTTTCTTATGTAATTCATTTCCATGTCGATGTAGAATTGTAATTTTAAGCAATAGTTAAATACATAATAACACACAGTTACATAAATAAATAGTTATGCAAAGTGACCATCAAAGGTCTTTTTTTAAACTTTCTTAAACCATATGTTACCATTTAGGAAGTTGTTTCACATTGATATACTATCACTGTCCGTCAAGTTTTTTTTTTCTGAATTTTTCAAGTGCATGCAAGTGACAGTTATGTATATTAGTTTGAAATATCCTTTGGGTTCAATAGAAATCAGTTTTGTGTAAGATTTATAAGCAGCTAAAAGAAACACTTTCTTATGAACATAAATTAGGAATAAAGATCATGGCTGAATTTGAAATGCAAAATATCGGCAACCTTGCATTTACTATTTATTATGTCACTCGGTTGACATTTCATTTCTTTCTAGATGCTTCAAACGCCCAGAAACAGCACGATGTGAACTATCTCTTGTGGAAGCTGAATGAGCACCTTCGTGATGAAAACCATAAAAACTATGCCAAAACCTTCGATCCAGAGGCCGCTAAATCCCACATTACTCCGATAATGGAGAAGCTGTCCACCGCCTCATGAAAGACCTCAAGGATCAACGTCTCCTCCAACAAAAGCACTGGTTCTCCCTCTTCAACGACAGACACCGCGAAGAAGCTCTTATGCTCTTCGACGTCTTCATGCATTGCAAGGACTGGGAAACGGCCGTCAAAAATGCTGCCTATTTCCGTGAGCCGCATGAACGAGGGAGAATTCGTGTATGCAGTTTATGCTGCTGTCATTCACCATCCACTGGCTGATCATGTTGTCCTTCCTCCACTCTATGAGGTCACACCTCACATGTTCACCAACACCGAAGTCATCCAAGAAGCCTATGCAGCTAAGATGAGACAGACACCGACCAAAATCAAATCCTCATTCACAGGCACAGCTAGGAACAAGGAACAACGTGTAGCCTACTTTGGAGAAGACATTGGCATGAATACCCACCACGTTTTCTGGCACTTGGAGTTCCCATTCTGGTGGCAGGATTCCTATTCTCATAAGCTTGACCGCAAGGGAGAAAACTTCTTCTGGGTACATCATCAGCTGACTTGCCGTTTTGATGCTGAGAGAATTTCCAACTACTTGGACCCAGTCGAGGAACTGCAATGGGATAAACCTATTCATGATGGATTTGCTCCTCATACCTCCTACAAGTATGGAGGAGCCTTCCCATCTCGCCCAGATGATATAGAGTTTGAAGATGTTGATGGCGTTGCAAGAGTCAGAGACATGATCATCTACGACAGTCGTATCAGAGATGCTGTTGCCCATGGATACATTATCAAAGAAGATGGCACTCATATCGACATTATGAATGACCGTGGAATTGATGTTCTTGGTGATGTTATTGAGTCTTCCCTATACAGCCCTAATTCCCAGTATTATGGAGCTCTTCATAACACAGCCCATATTAATGCTTGGTCGTCAGACAGATCCCCATGGAAAGTATAACATGCCTCCAGGTGTCATGGAACACTTTGAAACTGCCACTCGAGACCCCGGTTTCTTCCGACTTCACAAGTATATGGATAATATCTTCAGGGAGCACAAGGATACTCTGCCTAGCTACACTTTTGATGAATTAGACTTTAAAGGGGTGCATGTGACAAACGTTGCAATTGATGGAACATTGGAAACTTACTTTGAAGATTTTGAATACAGTCTAATCAATGCCGTCGATGACACCGAAGCTGTAGAAGATGTAGACATTGATACATATGTACCTCGTTTGACCATAAGGAATTCTCCTACAACATCCACATTAAGAATGAAAAGGGGTCTGGTGTTTTAGCAACTGTTCGTATCTTTGCTTGGCCTCATAAGGACAACAGTGGTGTTGAGTTCACTTTCGATGATGGCAGATGGAATGCAATAGAACTTGACAAATTTTGGGTAGAATGTGAGTATTCACAATTCTTTTTATCGTCTTTTGCATAAAACGGCATACCCAGTTTTATGATAAATTGACATTTTACGTATTACTAATTACCTTAATGATTTGAAAAGCACAAATGCACCTTTAATTATTTCATGTTGATGCCGCTGTACCTAATATAGACGTTTGGTATTTGTATAATTACATTGCTTCATTTGTTTGATCATATAAGTTTATTACACTCAGTTCTTCGAGTGTTTTTTTTATTAAATTAACATTTACCAAGACGTTTTCCTAAAATCACAAATTAAATCAATCACGTAGACATCAGTTCATTTTGCCGTAGAATAATGGTAGAATATGAATAATTGTTAACAGATTGATTCGTGTATTTCATTAGGACAAACTGGTATAAAAAATGTATATAGCATTGTTTCATGAAAAGAAAAAGCAACAAAATCTGACTATAAGTATAACTTCCACATACTTTTGCTAAGGCCGAAGCATAAGAAACATTTATCTGAATGATACGTTCTCTACTTTTCCCTAAACTAATGTCACAATGTATTTTGAACAGTATCCTTTGGAGACAACCACATTGTCCGCAAATCCACGGACTCAGCAGTCACTGTGTCTGATGTTCCCAGCTTCAAAACTCTCATGGAGAAGGCTGAGGCTGCCCTCTCTAGCGGAGGAGAGCTCGATTTACATGATTTCGAGAGTGCCACCGGCTTGCCCAATCGTTTCCTCCTTCCTAAAGGTAACCATAACGGCATGGAATTCGATCTCTTTGTTTGCGTGACTGATGGAAGGGCTGATGCTGCTATGGCGGATCTTCACACCAAGGATGAGTTTATGCACTACGGCTCTCATGGAGTGTATCCCGACAAGAGACCTCATGGTTACCCATTCGACCGCCATGTCGAAGATGAACGCATCTTCGAGGTGGTCACCAACTTCCATCATTCCCTGGTTAAAGTTTACAACCGTGGTGAACATATTCACCACCATTAGTAAGCCCCTCACTTAATTATCTTGGCGGTTGTAATCATTTGAGGGGAGTGAAGTGTAATGCTATTGTGGGTATGTTGAATAAAACAAAATATAAAGATCCAGAGCAAGTCTTCTTTATAGTTTTTGCCTTTTTGCAAATCTGATGCTGGGATATCTCTTGTTCTTTGGAAAAATGGTAATGAATATGCTCAGACACCCTTGTTTCCATGAATGATGGGTATCGAGAAAGATTATGAGTGTAAAACCTTTAAAAATATCTCAAAACTGCGTCTTTCAAACCTACACCCCATCGGTAGAGGATTATTAGGTACCTTTTGTCGTAAATTTATTTGTATTTTTTTCATTTGATTTTTTTTTCTAGCAACCAACTTTCCATACAGATCAAGAGTAATATACTTTCTGTGATCATGATGTGTATTTTAATGTGGATTCAGTAAAAAATAAAAACAAAAACAGGTATCGTCACCCTTCTGCAATATGGTTAAGATTAATTTCTTTTTAGCATCAACACAAAATAAAACGAGGTAAATCAAGTATGCAATGATTAAAACCACTGGAAAAGACAAGCAAATCAATATTTTTTTCTTTCCCGAGAAAGTTATATGGAACTGCCTTGATTTACTTTTTTTATATGAGATAGGTCTTTCTTTTTAACTCTTGGAACTTTTCTCGCTGCCCAGTTTTGACAAGATCTGTATTTCGAAAGCTATAGGGTTGACATTTTTTAGGACTAATGGGACACGAACTTAGTATTGGGCTATCAAAGAAGCACGAGTCTCTTTTCCTTCATCTCATCTTAATCCCCAGTGGGGGTCGCGGTTTTGAATTAGCCTCGTCTAACTGTTTCTGTATTAAACGGCTCATTTCATAATTGGTTCTGGCAGATGGTTGACGGACGGGTGCCCTTCTTGACCCCGGTCCTCCATATTTATCCGGGCTCGGGATCAGCACTTTTTGGCAGGCGAATTTTGGGAAATAATGTATATGTTTCATCCAGGAAACAAATGGGTGGTCAGTAATCAGTACATGAAGATAAAACTAGCAATTCTTTAAGATATTTATCCTTATCCATGAATTTTATTCCTTTCATGTTTGTAAGAACATTATCCACATTTTTGAAAGCCAACATATTTTTTCTTGCACAGGCCAGGACACGGAAACTAAAAGAATAAGATTGGTGGAGACTTTTCTTTCTTGATCACAACGTTAGCAACGAGTCTGTAGTTAGAAATATTAAAAAGACAACTCTGGTATAGGTGTTGTATGAATATTTACATACACTACGCTTCTGAAAATATAAAGAGCTATTGCTCGTGATGAAAGTAGGCTGCTTTCCCTGTCATTAATTGTCGGCCATTGGCTCGCTAATCAGAAAAATAATTTGCTGTATCCGTTCTTCACATCACTAACCTTCCACAACCAAGGGCAAGGGAAGAGAAGGCAGATTTGTTTTCATTAATTTTGAAATTAGTTAATATCCAGTCAACCCATTATCTCTTAACAGGAGATTTAGGATGTAGGGCTTGAGTACCTTGCTTGTTCCCTGTTCTAATTCGTGTCGTGGGATTGTAAAAATTGTTCTTTACACAATTCTGCTGGCAAGTCTTCTCATTATCTCTCATTTTTAATATATAAAATTGATTATTATAAATGCAAACATTGATTAAATATGCATTTTTTTCGCATCTCTTTCATTCAATGCGCAGTTATAAAAATAAAACAATTTTTAAATAATTTATATATACGTATATATATATATATGTATATACATATATATAAAAATATATATATATATATATATATATATATATATATATATATATATATATATATATATATATATATATATATATATATGTAATGAGCTTTCAGCCCATAGGAGGAGATAATGTAAGCTTACTATTCTCGATCGTGTATGTATATATATATATATATATATATATATATATATAATATATATATATATATATATATATATATATATATATATATATATATATATATATATATATATATATATATGTGTGTGTGTGTGTGTGTGTGTGTGTGTGTGTGCTGTGCGCTCGTGTGTGTAAAGTGCTTTTCCTACTTAACTTAATTAATTATAGTACATCACAGTAACTTCTACTCTAAATTAAGACTCAGAAGTCTCAATAACCTACTCCCCCATCTTAATATCGTAGTAGGATCCATTTTCCCAGGATAAGTGTAGGTTATTAAATTCAGTTTGATATATTTTATGCAAATAAGCATTTAGGGTGCACGGAACTGTTCACGAATGCTAATTTTATTAGTTCTCAGTAATTTCAATCTCATCCATGAAGACCATGAAAGCTCCAACGATATAGAAAAGTAATTGATGTTATTAACTTGCGATAACTAAAAAAAAAAAAAAATATGCGTTCATGAACGTCGTAGTTTGTAGTGCAAAATGACTCTAAATAAATCCTTTTCAGACAGAGATGGTTAGTTATAGTTTCCGTGAAATCAAATGCATTAACCAGCATCGCTCTCAGGGAAAGCATTTATGGCTTCAAGCCATACTAAAGGATTCAAAGTACTGTGGACCTTAATGCAATCAATCTGAAATTGAACAAACTCTTTGATGACATTTCGAGCCATGTCGTTAATGAAGGCCGGCTTGGGGAATTTTCCGCACTCTTTTTGGTTTTCTATAAAAGAAAACTGGTTTTTTATAGAAGAAAACTGGTTTTCTATAAAAGAAAACTATTGATATGGCTATGTTTAGTTCGTCCGCACTTTTCTGTCCGTCCTCAGTTTCTAGGTTATTGAGGTTGAGATTGCATATTGGTATGTTGATCACCCACCTCCAATCAATGTAACATACCACCCAGGCCTCTAGCCTCAGTAGTCTTTATTTTATTTAAGGTTACATTTATCCATGATCTTGCGTCTGGCTATAGGTGCCAACAACCGCTTTCATGGTTGCACAGGTGGTCTAGGAGCATTACTCACAGGGGTATAATCAAATAGCTATACTGTGGTCCTTACTTGCAAATGATCAGGATGAAATAGTATCATTTGAAATATATGATTATGTATTTTTGTGTTTATATTTAATCACAATTTCTGGTTATGAGCACTTAATAGATGAACCCACACATCTCTTCTGTGACCTTTCTCATAACTTGACCACCCAGCATTCGTTATATTTATTTTCTTATTTCTTTTGAAAACCATGGAATCCAAAGTAGTAAAGATTTGAAGAAAAGATAATTTTACATTAGCGTTCAACCTGAGATTAGGAGGAAGAGCGAATCAATGCTATCACTGCAAAACCTTGGCGATGAATGAGAACCTGTTTCACCTCGCATATAATCAGTATATAATGACTACAAATTCTATACAACAGATGGGATTAACAGAATACATTGCCTAATAGCTCAGATAATACCTCACGAATAGATCCGTATCATTACCTTTAATTCAATAGTATTGATTATCTTTCCCTCGTCCCATTTTTGTTTTCATTGCATTTATCTTTACAGTAAGGTAGATAACCAAACAAAGCCATCCATTAGAGAAAAAGAATGATTTTGAGTGCTCTTAAACATAAAACCTTCACAAACTTAATATTTATATCATATTTTAAAAATTTATGAATGAGGGTGTATTACAATGTATGGCAAAAAAACACAAACACCCAATCCTGGACATTGTTCCTCAGTAACCAATTAGGATCTGCACATATCCAAAGAGAAATTCGTAGTTTGATTGCTTTTCACTCTCACATAACTTTGTTTTTTTTCCAGAAGCTACATGTAAACTTGTTTTAAGAAACTTTTTTTATTTTTATTTTAGTGTGAGTTGGCCAAGAATTTAGCAAGTAGAATGTATGAAATTTTTCTGCTGTTACCTTTCTTGCATCTAAGAATACATGATGTTTACTGAATGTCACATTTCTCAATGAATATTCGTAAATTCAGTTAAATATTATGGTTGTTGAGACTTCAGTAGAAAAGAAGGGTACTTGAAATAACCTGTCGTTATAGAATCACATGGCATCTTATAAAACCTGCAATTTCGTGGATTGTACCTTTATTGCTTTTCTTGAATTGAGATCTACGTGGATTAGCTTCCCACCTTATCATTCTTTCAGTACGTATCCATCATGTACGTACGTACAAGTGCAGAATCATGTTTTGCCTGTAAATGAACATTTGATATGTTCAGTAGGTTTGCATGTTTTGCCTGTAAATGAACATTTGGTCTGTTTAGTAGGTGTGCATGTTTTGCTTGTAAATGAACATTTGGTTTGTTCAGTAGGTGTGCATGTTTTGCCTGTAAATGTACATCTGATTTGTTCAGCAGGTGTGCATGTTTTACATGTAAATGAACATTTGGTTAGTTCAGAAGGTGTGCATATTTTGCCTGTAAATGAACATTTGGTTTGTTCAGTGGGTGTGCATGTTTTGCCTGTAAATGAACATTTGGTTTGTTCAGTAGGTGTGCTTGAATCAATGATTATATTGATACTACTACAAATCTTGCACTAAGCAACATCAGCTGAGTTTTTTTTTTCCAGGTTGCTTAATCTACGTAATGACTCGTCTCGTTTTATTCCTCCGTTTTCTGTGATATTTTCTTTCTTCTAATCTCACCAACTTTAGTCTCCCTTATTATTGATTAAAGAACTGTCCTCTCTTATCTTTGCTTTCATAGCATTTTTTTTTAACAAATAATAACTTCCTTTGTTTAAATGTAAATAATTACTATTCTTGAGTCAGGATAACTTTTAATTACTAAAACCAAATATAACCGTAAGATCTGCAAATACAAACCGTTGCATTTCCCTTTACACCCCTCTTCTCAAACATCATTTACTGTTCCCCGTGTTTTCCACTCATTCCAAAACAAACATTATTACATATATGAACTTCCGCTAGAAAAACAAGGAAAAACTTTAATGCCTTCCCACCGACAGCTTAATTATGCAAGCACGCCGGATCTATTTCTGGTGTATATTGAAGTTCTTCATTGGAGGGGTGGGTAGAGCTCTCAGCTAGCACGCTGTTGGCCCAGCGTTCGACTCTACGGCCGGCCAGTGAAAAATTAGAGGAATTTATTTCTGGTAATAGAAATTCATTTCTCGTCATAATGTGGTTCGGATTCCACAATAAGCTAGGTAACCAGTTGGTTCTTAGCCGCGTAAAATAAATCTAATCCTTCTGGGCAGCCCTAGGAGAGCTGTTAATCAGCTCAGTGGTCTGGTTAAACTAAGATATACTTACTTTTTTTTTTTTTGGTGTATATTTAAGAAATTATCCAGCCAAAAAATTAATATCTCACCTTTATACTCATGACGGCATCCAGTGTTCCCAACAATAATTGCCGTACTTTATGATAATTTCCGTGGTTTACTGATAGGTCACGTTTACTGTCACTCAAATCGTTTGAATTTTATCAGGCGTAAATGCGGGCTGACACTGCGTATTGTCAGCGCTAATATTGTTGCCTAACCTTAAAAACTTTGCCGTCGGCCATCAACAACATTAGAGGAAAGTCTGTTTTGCTCGAATCATATTTGATCCTTTTGCACTGTCGCTCGCTTGGCTAATTCCCAGCGTCGTTTCAATGTATGTAAGTCATAGTTCATATGCGATGATAACACGCATGGAAAAAATGTATTCTGCCCCACGTGGGAGAAGAGTACGTTGGCTTCAAACGTTATGCGCTCATGTTTCATGTTGAAAATCAGACATAAATTTCCAACTTTTTTTTTCGAGCATTTCATCTCCAACCTCAACAGGCACCGCCCTCCACCCCTACCCCCACCCCACCCCTCCCCCACCCCACCCCGCCTTTACACCCGGTCAGTCTCTTACCTTTATTGTGCACTTCCTCTCAATTTTATGCAGAATAGCTCTGCATCTGTTCGTAAACTACTTCTAATAACTGGAAGTGCATTTAAACGAAGATTTATAGCCGCCTATTTTCATTACAAAAAGATAAAATTAAAACTACATTACAAGTAGAACGGACGCAGAAATCAAAGAAAAAATGAAATACTTATATACATAAAATTCTGAAACGTTTGCACAAGAGAAGAAAAATCATGCTTATAATAAAATGATTTCTTATTTCTAGAATTAGAGGATAAAATATTAAAGTAAATTTTTTTCTCTTACGATGTAGCTGGTTGTGTTCACAAGATAACTCTGCCATGTAGCAATGAAAATATCTCTTTTTATTATCTTGGTAAGAATAATATTGACTATAATTTTTGCGTATTTTTAACCACACATATATTGTCATGAACCAACGTTCCAGTTTGATCACTGCTGCAACTTGATACTAATGAGAGACAAAAGAATAATATTGACTACAATTTTATGTATTGTTAACCCACACATATACTGTTATCACTGTTGCAACTCAGTACTAATGAGAGACAAAAGAATAATATTTACTATAATTTTTGCGTATTTTTAACCACACATATACTGTTATCACTGCTGCAACTCAATACTAATGAGAGACAAAAGAATAATATTGACTATAATTTTTGCGTATTTTTAACCAGACATATACTGTTATGAACCAACGTTCCAGTTTGATCACTGCTGCAACTTGATACTAATGAGAGACAAAAGAATAATATTGACTACAATTTTGCGTATTGTTAACCACACATATACTGTTATCACTGTTGCAACTCAGTACTAATGAGAGACAAAAGAATAATATTTACTATAATTTTTGCGTATTTTTAACCACACATATACTGTTATCACTGCTGCAACTCAATACTAATGAGAGACAAAAGAATAATATTGACTATAATTTTTGCGTATTTTTAACCACACATATACTGTCATCACTGCTGCAACTCAGTACTAATGAGACAAAAGAATAATATTGACTATAATTTTTTGCGTATTTTTAACCACACATATACCGTCATCACTGCTGCAACTCAGTACTAATGAGAGACAAAAGAATAATATTGACTATAATTTTTGCGTATTTTGACCGCATATATACTGCTATGAAACCAACGTTCCAGTTTGATCACTGCTGCAACTCAATACTAATGAGAGAGAAAGCCATGAGTAAACTCATTAGCAGACCTAAAACCGTAATAATAATATTGATTCTACTCAGTTTTTATATTCTTTTATTCTCATACTTGCTGGAGCAAGGAGTATTACTATTGCTTATTCAGCGTTTCATTTTTCCCGCTGGGGATTAATTGCTTATTGAATACGAAAATTTTAATTAGCTATTGTGTTATGAAAAACGTTTTTTTTTTCTAAAACGAAAAATTAATTATATGTATTGCAAAATCAAAATATCGTTGACTGCTACCTGGGGGATTGAAAGAGTCTTACACTAAGGAGAAACAAAAATTAAATGTTTTAGGAATGGCGAAATTTATAGACAATTTCGCTTACAGTACATTGCTAGTGGATCATATAACTAATATTCTTTAAGGTAACCTATAAAGTGTCATTGAGATCATTCGCAACGACAGAAGAGAAAGCTGAGATTGAAGATTAAAGGTATTTTGTAATTAATTTTATAATGTGAGTGTAAAAAAAATTTTAAGGATAATTTAGAAGTAATTTCACCTGCGATGAACACATGAATTACCTCAGAAATTACTGGAAAATGATGCACATGTGTTATAAAAAGGAGTCATCGTTGCTATAAAACTTTGGGAAAAGTAGTCTAACGAATTAGAATCAACGCAAAAATAATATTTGAGAATACAGCAGTACAGCGTAGTCATTGTTTCCTTTTTTTTTTTTTTTTACTTTTGGCCTGAATGCTGTTGCAATCTCTATGGTTTACAGTAAAGTATGCTGAGAAGAGAGGAGGTAAAGGAGAATAGAATAACGCGAAGGGAAGTAACTTGAAAAGAGATAGATATC
The DNA here is from genome assembly GCF_040412425.1 of Macrobrachium rosenbergii. Taxonomy (NCBI): domain Eukaryota; kingdom Metazoa; phylum Arthropoda; class Malacostraca; order Decapoda; family Palaemonidae; genus Macrobrachium; species Macrobrachium rosenbergii. The sequence goes on from NC_089795.1 coordinate 25,405,841, forward strand.
ATTTGGAAACAGCTGCCAGTGAAGAGCACAGAAACAAATCGGAAATGAGAAAAGTTTCCAAAGTGTACAAAGTGATTTACCGACTCCAACAAATACCTACGTTTACTGCAGAGTTGTGTATCTCAGAAGATACTCAAGCGGTTTGATGTTTCCTTCTGAAGAGATCCAAGGGAAATGACACAATATATTTCCTCAAAGTTATGGCCTCCATTTGTGGGTCTCTTTGTGCAAGGGTCATTCAAAAAGTTCTCGGTCTCATCCAGAAAGCGAGCGAAGGAAAGAAATTTTTCTTGGATTCTTTTCAACGTAACCTCCCCTAACTTCAGTACGTTTCGTCTGCCGATGTTCAAGATGAAGTTTGTATCATTTACATCGGAATAAACCTTCTATAGCGTGGGGTACGTGATTATTGCACGAATGCGAGGGTCGCGCAGTTCGATTTGAATTTAGGAAACATAAAAATCAGACAGCAGGTTTATCGGGTAAGTAGGATCATTAGCCAACATTACAAATACATAGTTGACTGAAACAGCTTCAGTCAACTACCTTTGGGCTTCGAATACACAGATGTACGTTTATGAGGTTTTAGCTTAACACTAATAGTGGGTGAAAGTAAATGCCAATATAAAGGAGGTTCTCTAGTGTAATCTTACGGAATGATTAAAAAAACCAAAGGCACAAATTATCTGTAACCGTTGGAACGATCACTGACTAACTAACTGAATGATTGTCCTTGAAGAATTAGTTTGTCAAGATGGTAAAATAGCATTAATACCATGACGTGCACACATTAAGGAGGTATTAGTACCTCATAAACAAGGAATATTATTAATATTAAAGGAGGTATATAAATGGTACATGAACATAACAATAAAACAATCAATATTATGGTACAGGAGAATAAATGCAATGAATAGTATTTGGAATATAAGCAGTGTTTTTCCTCATATAACAAATGTTTCACGATATCTTTCATATATCATCATAAGGAGCACCACGACCTGCTTTTCACCTTGACTGCTCTTCAAAGCCCCGTTTATTATGTATGATATTCTTCATCTATCTTTGGAATGTTTTCTGAGCAGCATACTATAACAACATCCTCAGAATCCTAAAACACACTAGCTAGCATTTAGCCTACATGTGCGTCTGGTGGCTATTGAATTCACTGAATTTTCAGTCTAAGTGCAAAGTAATGTTTTGTCATGTTACTAATCTCCGGTAGAATCTACAAAGATCGTTTTGAAAGGAAACAATCTCAACATACACAAACACAGAAATATCTGCAGGTATATATACAGTATGTATATATATATATATATATATATATATATATATATATATATATATATATATATATATATATATATATGTATGTATGTATGTATGTATGTATGTGCGTGTGTATATATTTTATATATATATATATATATATATATATATATATATATATATATATATATATATATATATATATATATATATATATATATATATATATATATATATATATATATAATTCCTATTGAAGTCATTGGCATTATTAGCAGATGTCATCTTTTTTTATCTAGACTTTGAATCCATTTATGCTTCTTTTTATCTTCAGGCAAGCTTCTCAGGAATAAGGAAAAAATTATTATCCCTTCTTCCCATTTACTTATTATAGTCGACAGACCATTTCACTTAATTACAAATTGACAGCCACTGTTCGTATTACTACATGCAGACTTTGCGGCTCGCCTTAAATTTTAAACATACGTTACTGGAGTGCTGAATTTCTATTGGTCGGTAGGTCTCATTGTTTCGCTGGTGGTTTGTGCGTATGTAAGGGCAGTCCTGGTGCTCCTTAGGACAAGCCCAATTCTGCGGCTTGCAGCAAAGGGCGTGGGCAAGTGCGTGATTCCCTTCTCTGGCCGGTAGTCTTGACTTGCTTCTTTTTCGGTAGGCTAGTTGTGTTCAGGGATTTTCTCTCAGGAAACAACAAGATATCTGTGAGAATCGGAAGGGACACACGAGTGACAGAACACCCCTGAAAACTCCCACCGACAACAAACCAAATCACGCCCATGCCCACGCCATCTGCTGCAAACTGCTGCACAGGTCGCGTCCTACTTAGCACCAGGAATGAGCCTTTCTGCTGCACAGACCACCATCAAGACAAGAAGACCCCCTGACCAATAGAAAATTCAGCACCCCAATGTCGTCATGTTAAAATTTTAGGCTACCGGCTAAGTCTGCATCCAGTAATAAAATTGGTGGATGTCAGTTTGTTATTCAGTCTTCTAGATGTCTCTGATATGCGAGGAATGGTCCATCGACTATAATAATATATGGGAAGAAACAATAATAATTTTTCCGGATTCTGGGAAAGAAACAAAGAATAACAAATATATCAATAAATACAAAGTTCTGTCTCTTTCATTCGAAGGCAAAATATTATTAATCTCATAATCCACAACAAATTTTGTTGGTGAACGTTACATTCCATTTCTTGATCAAAGAGAAATAAAAAAAAATAATCGTACTCAGAGTGATAAGAAGAATGCTGTTATCCCAGTGCATTTATGCCCAAGAAAGCCACCTGAAACATCGAGGATGCTTTTACCTAATTTACTCAAGAGGCTTAATATAATGTTTCCCCAATTTTCCTTGAGTGGGTCTTAGCCGAGTTTTGGGAAGTCGAAATGGCACTTAGGGACTTGACCATCTGATAAGAAACTCGCTGGCTGGTGGGCCAACACCACCAAACAATGCAACTTTTCCCATTCCCCGAAATCTGGGAAAGCTTCAGACTCGGCGAGAATTCTTTCTTTGGCGAAAACTAATCCTCCGGAATCTCTCGGTCGGGCAAATACTCTCATGAGAAAATGGCTTACTGCACCCTGATCTCTTTTCATAATTGTTTCAAGTAAATAGGCTGTATTTATTTTGATTTATAATTAACAAGTGAATAAATTAACATTTTAAAAGTAATTCATTATATATCAGAAATAGGAGAAAGACAGTTATGCCGATATCAGTTGTATTTTATTACAATCCACCGGAGTTACGGAACCATGAAGCACAGTTGTCCAATTTGAACGGCTAAAAAAGACCAATAAAAATTTGAATGTTAAAGCAGCTCAAATCAAAAATAAAGTAAAGATACATATGGTCATTGAAGAATACAAAATTAATAAATGTACATTGAAATACATGAAAAAAAATTCAAGTGACTAGCAAAGGCACTTTGGGGTTACACGAAAGTTTAAGACATGTATAGAGTCATGGCAGAATACTGAGAGTTTAATTGGGGAACAGTTATTCAAGAACTGTTAGGAGATGGTCGTTCAAGGCTCTACCCAATATTTCAAAATCATCAAATATATTTTATGTTTACATTTACATACATTATCTCGCATGTCCGACAAATCCGGGTTCGATATTAACCCCAGTTCTGCAACCAACACCACGATGCGAACCTATTCCCGCCTTCAGCAACCTTCATGTGCAACAGATATATGCCCCTAGTCACTTCTATGCAAGTAAATTTGTATATTACACCAGAGGTAAGGTCATCCTCTCAGGAACTTTAGGGACATTATATTTTAACTCTTGTTATTCCATTGGCATCGTAAATGACCTGGCACAAAGCCATATGAGTCAAAATCACTGATTTTGGACTACAGTTTTTTTTCTCATTTCTCAAGTGATTAATTTTCAGTGGTAATTAAAAAAATTTAGCCTCCATCCTACTCCTTTTTCTGATTTTCATCAATGGTGTATATACTTCAAGGGCCTTACACAATCATAAGTTAATATATCTACTCTTCTATAGATTATCATCCTTTTCCTTCATAGGCCAGCTTACACTTTCGCTCTCGAACTCACTCAGTTATTTGGGAGAAAATGAATGCAATGCATTCTTGATAATGCCGTCTGATAAACCCTAGTATACCCTGTTATACTCCTGATATACCATGGGTATATATCTGTCCAAACCGTACAAAGTGTTATCATAGTGTTCTTTCGTCTACTATAGACAATTTATCATGTAAAATGCTATTCAATGATCATTTCCCCTTTCTCATCGTCAATAGGATAAATTTTTGTCAAGAAAAAACACTGATATGCCATCATAATTTACTCGTATCTGGTTCTCTTCCTGAGAACTTAATTTCCTCGAGCTTAGGATTTCAGTGGTATCTTAAACGGTCTGGTATAAAGCCTTGTCAGCCAATCCCTTTGTTTGTAGTTCTGAATTTTTACTTTTTTTCAGTGCGCAATTCTCAGATGGTATTGAAACTATGACGTCTGTCCATTTTCCTGCCTATAGTAATGACTTTCCGTAATATAACCTCCTTTCTCCTCTTTCTGATTTTCGTCAGTGGTGTAATTTAACTTTCCTATTCCTTACTCATTCATAAGTTAACGTTTCTTCCTTTACGTCGCAAAGATCGAGAGTGAAAGTAGCAAACTTAAAGATTAACCACTGAAACGATTACTACAGGATATTCATTGTATTTCTTATACCATTGACTGGGCTCATTCTCAGATTTGATTGTACCATTACTGAAGGAAAAGTTCATCGACGCAACCTTTCATGTAGTGAATATATATATATATATATATATATATATATATATATATATATATATATATATATATGTATATGTGTGTGTGTATGTATATGTATGTGTATATATATATATATATATATATATATATATATATATATATATATATATAATTTGCATGTATGTATATGTGTTTGTGTGTGCTGGAAATTGGTTTAATTGCATAACAGAAAAAATGATTAAAAACGGGCACATAGTAATATTGCAGTAGATTTTATTTGTATTGCCTCCAGTACCATAATGACGACCTTTTATTCTGGTCAGCTATGTGGAGATTTAGTTTATTTATTCATGATGGTGGATGTGTTGCCATGATGGTAAATCTTCACATGGGAGTGATGGAAGTTGGTGACTTGTGTTCGAAGATGCGTTCATCCTCGACGTGGCGGTCGAATGGGTAACCATGAGGCCTCTTTGTCTGGGTAGACTCCATTGCACCATAGTGTATGAAGTCATCGTTTGTATGGAGGTCTGCAATTGCAGCGTCAGCTGCACCATCAGTAACACAGACGAGGAGATCAAAGTCCATGCCGTTGTGGTTACCCTTGGGCAGGAGGAAACGATTTGGCAGGCCAGTGGCGCTTTCATAGTCATGAAGATCCAGATCACCTCCACCTGACAGAGCAGCTTCAGTCTTCTCCATGAGTGTTTTGAAGCTGGGCATCATGCACAGTGACTGAAGAGTCAGTGGGATTTACGGACTATATTGTTGCTTCCAGGAGACACTGGTCAGAATAAAAGTACTGAATTAGTTCATTAAACTAATAGACTTAGAAAAACTACACTGCTCCTGTCATATGGTATTAAAACATTTAGGACTATAAACGATGGGTAGTCAACATTACCAAAAGCATAATACAAACATTTTTTAATAAAACATTTAAAATTCAACCAAATTTAAGCACACACACACACATACGTATATATATATATATATATATATATATATATATATATATATATATATATATATATATATATATATATATATATATACATAGTATATATACTTATTTACATGTGTGTGTGTATGTGTTTTGTGCACATAGGGTGTTAGTAGGTATGGAAGTACAAGTAATATGAAACAAATGTTATATCTAGAATATTAGGACCTGTCATTTTAGTAATTCAACAGTAAATTACTTTGATATAGTTCCTTTGTTTCTTGTGATTGTAAATATATGCATATTGCTAGATATCAAAAATACTCACATTTGACCCAGAATTTGTCAAGCTCAACGGCGCTCCATCTGCCATCATCGAAGGAGAACTCTACACCGTTGTTGTCTGCATGTGGCCAAGCAAATATTCTAATCGTTGCCAAAGCTTCAGATCCCTTCTCATTTTTAATCTCAATGTTGTATGAAAACTCTTTATGGTCTAGACGGGGCACATATGTATCAATATCAACATCAGCTATCTCTTCCGTGTCATCTACAGCATTGAGTAAACTGTACTCAAAATCTTCAAAGTAAGTCTCCAGAGTTCCATCAATGGCAACATTTGTAACGTGTACTCCTTTGAAATCTAATTGTTCAAAGGTGTAGCTAGGAAGGCTATCTTTGTGCTCTCTAAAGATGTTGTCCATATATTTATGGAGGCGGAAGAAACCGGGATCTCGAGTGGCAGTTTCAAAATGTTCCATGACACCTGGTGGCATGTTATATTTTCCATGGGGATCTGTCTGACGACCAAGCATGATATGGGCAGTGTTGTGGAGAGCTCCATAATACTGGGCATTGGGGCTGTACAAAGAAGACTCGATAACATCACCAAGAACATCAATGCCACGGTCATTCATAATATCAATGAGAACCATCTTCCTGATAATATACCCATGAGCAATGGCATCTCGGATACGGCTGTCATAGATGATCATGTCTCTAACACGTGCAACACCATCAACGTCCTCGAAGTCAATGTCATCAGGACGAGAGGGGAAGGCTCCACCATATTTGTAGGAGGTATGAGGAGCAAATCCATCGTGAATAGGCTTATCCCACTGCAGTTCCTCAACGGGGTCCAAGAAGTTGGAAATTCTCTCAGCATCAAAGCGGACAGTGAGCTGATTATGTATCCAGTAGAAATTTTCTCCCTTGCGTTCAATTTTGTGAGAATAAGAATCCCTCCACCAGAATGGGAATTCCAAATGCCAGAAAACGTGGTGGGTATTCATGCCAATGTCTTCTCCAAAGTAGGCTACACGTTGTTCCTTGTTCCTAGCTGTGCCTGTGAATGAGGATTTGATTTTGGTCGGTGTCTGTCTCATCTTAGCTGCATAGGCTTCTTGGATGACTTCGGTGTTGGTGAACATGTGAGGTGTGACTTCATAGAGTGGCGGAAGGACAACATGTTCAGCCAATGGATGGTGGATAACAGCAGCATAAATTGCATATACGAATTCTCCCTCGTTCATGCGGTCACGGAAATAGGCAGCATTTTTAACGGCCGTTTCCCAGTCCTTGCAATGCATGAAGACGTCGAAAAGCATAAGAGCTTCTTCGCGGTGTCTGTCGTTGAAGAGGGAGAACCAATGCTTTTGTTGCAGCAGACGGTGATCCTTGAGTTCTTTCATAAGGCGGTGGACAGCTTCTCCATTATCGGAGTAATGGGATTTGTCGGCCTCTGGATCAAAAGTTTTGGCATATTCTTTATGTTTTTCATCACGTAGCTTCTCATTGACCTTCCACAGGAGGAAGTTCACATCATGCTGCTTTTGAGCGTTGGAAGCATCTGCACAGTTATGCGAGAAAGAAAATAAAAGAATAAGTAATATTCTATACATATCCTTGAATAATTCTTTGGATATTAAAAGGATATGAAATGTGCAATCATTATTGTTAAAGGTATTTAAACAATTAATCCATACAATCAAATAATATGTGAAGAGAATCTTATTTTTCTCATGAATGTGTTTAGAATGTATTTTTATCGTTAAGAGAAAAAGAGGCAATCATAAATATTCATCATATGATCTATATCATATATGTAATTTCCTTGTAAATATGTATTAATAATTCTTCCTTCTTAGTTAAACAAAATAGACAATATTACAATAGTATGTAAAAATGTTACGTACATAATTAATCCATGAAAATCCTTTTTATAAAATTCAGGATTTACATATGTGGTCGCAAAATTAATTGAAACCTAGGTTTCTAAGAATTTCACTGTCATTATGTAAATTAGTTTTAATTGGAAAACTGAATATTCCCTTAACTTTCTTTATAGCTCAGCGTATATACAAAATTCGTTCTCTTGACTGACTCCTTTAACATTTGTTTGATGCCACTGTATTTGGAAATTAAAAATGTTCATAAGTTTTAGTTATGTAAAACTTCCGGAAACTTTTAACCATTACTCAAACATATAAAAGTAATTCTTTGAATCTAGTTCTTTTCAAACATGTTTGCTGTGAAATAAACGATTTTCCTTATAATGACAAAATAGATTACTTAGTGGAAAATGAAGTAAACTGCAGAATAGAAAGTAAAGAATCAAACTTCAGAACTGTGAATGAAGTGAATGTCGCTTACATATCCTTACTTTATGTATAAAAGACATAAGATGCCGGAATAAAAAGAATTACTTTCAAATAACACCAAAACAGTTTCATTTTCGTTAGTTCAACATACTCTTAATTTCATTTCAAAGATGACGCTGTATAGTGAATTACAAATTCTAACAAGTGGTAGAATTACTTTCGAATTTAGATACAATTACTAACGATTACAGAGCTCTGTGACCCTCTGAGCTGTACGTGCGAGATGTTCATTTAGAACACAACTTTAATGTTATTAAAGTGCATCAACTTGAAAGGCAGTGTTCTACTCACCTGCAGAAGCAACGGAGAGCAGGGCAGCGCCTGCCACGGCCAAGAGGAGGAGAGTCGACTTCATGATGACTGAGCACGACGGTGAATGTTAGCAGAGGCCTTTATATACCAAACTGACGGGGGGTCGTACCTCCCGTTCCCCCCAACAAGGATTGCAACACTCGTTTGGACTCTGCTCTTGCGAAAGGGGTTCCACAAGCAAAAAAACATAGCAGTATTATCTGTAGATGATAGCATTGGAGGTAACGAGATAACATTTAACACGCCATAGCATGTATATCTATCTATCTATCTGTCAATACACGCACACACACATATATATATACACATATATATGTGTGTGTCATTATTGCTTTGGATTATAAGAGTTCCTAACGATATTCCATTCTCCTCTTGATGTCATAGTCGAACCATTCCACTTTCAATACTTGTGTGTTATGTTCGAAGAAAGTAAGGGCAATTTCATGAAGTGGGTATTAAAATTTTGTTGATGAATCTAGTGTTTTTTTTTCAAATAAACATTGAACTTACTGTTTTTAATGCTAACTTGATTATTTTAAATATACCGATACACTCCAGTTTACTAAAAGTTTTTGGTCATCGTCAGGAAGTTGAAAGTTATTGTCTAAATTCATGCGTGAGTAAGTTCACATGACTTTAAAAGTTTTATGTCATTACTATTTCTTCTTTGTTTACCTCATTATTTTCCTATATTATGTCTCATTGACATTCTTCCTTGCTTTAGTATTTCTTTTCCTTTATTTTGTTGTTTTATTGCCTTTGTCCTGTCGCTTAGTATATAAGATTGTAGCTAAGGCCAATTGTAATGAACTTTTAAATATATATTTCCTTCCAGAATATTATTTCAAACTATAAAATAACTATCAGTTAGCAATTAAAAATTCTAAAAAAATGCTAAGGCCCGAAACAGAATTGCATGCCCCAATACGTAAAATCTCACCCTGAAATAAAATACAAATAACTATTTTTGCGAATTCATGTATACTTATCGAACAGCCCTAATGGCTCCACTGTAATTCCGGTTATATTATACAGTTTCAATGTTAAAAGCATATTCAGCTATATCGAATACAATGACAACTAAAGAGAAAAGGCGAGAAAAGATGAAATCTGTATTTACAGTTATCAGTTAGAATATTCAAATAAATATTCATGTCTTGTTAAATTATATTACCCTTAATCACTCATGCAATTCAACTGAAATCCTCACCTTGCCAAGAAACTTTCATCTTTAATTGTGTTTATTAGCGAGGCTCCTCTTTCGTTCATTTTCTCTGCAGTTCTAAGTCGTAGTCATTTCTTTTTGTAAGGAAAGTCTAACTTTACTTCTCTTATATAAAGAAACATGGGTTATCCATTAATTTTTTGTAGAAAATAGCAAATAATTGTTAGAATAATGATATATATATATATATATATATATATTTATTTATTTATTTATATATATATATATATATGTATATATATATATATATATATATATATATATATATATATATATATATATATGTATATATATATATATATGTATAGACAGATAAATATAGAGTGAATAATTGTTAGATTAATAGACTGATATATTCAAATAGCCCTTGTTGCATAGTTACAAGTGACTGCAAAACAGTAATATATCAATCAGTATACTAATAAACAAGCTCTGGCTCATTAACCTTCTTAATGAAGAATCAAGAATGATTCTGCCATGTTAAAAATACTACATTAGAGGCTTCATGTACCTACCCTAGGCAGAAGATGTCATCTGTATTTTTCAGTTCAGTTTTATAGTGACACACCTCACAGTACTCATTGGCGCTTATATACTTGCTGTCTTCTTTTAGACGCAGATAGATAAATAGATAGATCCATCCCAAACTAAAAAGAATCTTTTTCATTTCTTGGGAAGGTTGACCTTGCATTATTGCAAAGAAGTCAGTGACATGTTTGCAAAATCAAAAAGCTCAGGCACATTAACAAACCTTCTTATTGAAAATCCAAGAAATGATTCTTGAAAGGTATGGTATCAGGGAATAACTACCCGAAGATTCATCTGGCCCAGTGGGTTCAAGAGCAGGTTGCTGCCCTTAAGAAGGCCAACGAGAGAAGAACCTTATGAGAAGAAAGGCCATTTCGTCGACGAGAGAGAAAGGAATTTGAAAGGAAGATAAGCATCAGCACATGTCCACAAAGGAGCCTTGGCACAAAATAGAGAAAAAAAGAAAGCAGGAAGAAAAGGAGCATCAGCATCAAGCAGCCTTGGCACAAGAGCAATAAAAGCAGTGACAGCATGAGGTCGCCTCAAAGGAAAACGAAGCTGAAATTGGAGCAAACCAAGCACGCCAGTGCCTTGGCCAAACACCAAGCTGACAATTCACCCTTCGTCTCCTCCCCTTACATTATCTCAGATATCCACCACCTCATGCCAACTGGAATGACCCAGAGCTAGAGGTGTGATGGGAACAGGTCAAACCCTCTTCTCTGAGTAAAATCCAACTGACATTGAGAAGGCTATGATCCTAGCAAAACACAAGGCCAGAAGGGGGCAGGACGCCCTCAACTCATTGTAGAATGGCGACAAGGGAAACCTTGAGGCAGTCAGAAAAGCTGTAACAACAACATATGAGATAATGCTGGAACGCTGGAGGCAGAGATGGCGTGGCCTTCCCAAGGAGGTTTGTCAAACCTGATCTGACTGGGCCTACAAAAAGTCCCGAGCATTGTGACTATGGATAGACGCCTTGCAGTGCAAGGAATTCGAGGACTTACTGGATCAAATCCAACTTGAGGACTTCCTCAATTATGCCCCAGGCCCCTTGGCTCTACACATCAACGTGAAGTAGGCAAGACTCTTCACTGAGTGCTGTTGGATGGCTGATGCCTACAGGACGTACCAGTAGTCCACCTGCCATACGCATGGAGTCCCCTCTGGCTGGTCGATAAACAACTCTGCCTCCTCTCCACCTGTGTGCACTTATTGCTATATGCTAGGGCACCTGGAAGCCCAGTGCAAAGCCAAAGGGGGAGCTCTTCCAAGGTCTCTCTCCAAACTGAGCCCACCACCTAACCCTGCAGTCACAGCTCCACAGTGAGATTTCAGCAAGGCATTTTGCCAGGCATGCAACACAAATGGCACACCTCGACCTACAGGAAGTACCCTGGAAAAACCTCTGCATCCATTGTCGCCCTGGCATTCACTCACAGCTCTTCCTTAGGACCCCAGGCTGTGGGGCCTATCTTTGTTGCACCTCCCAGAGGTCATTATTGTGCTTAATAGGTCTCTGCTTTTGAAGACAATGACATCCAAATCTCCCTCATAAGGCGAGACAAGGTCCCCACTGGGCCCACCATTGAACCTAAAAAACCCATAACCATTGAGGGTATCAACAAGTGTAGGTTAATGCTCCTCTCTGTCTGATTAAGGGTCACCATGCCCCACAAAAGTAGGATCAGAACTTTGGGAGTAACCGAACACATTCCCAGAGACTATAATCTCCTCCTAGGACAGGACCCCAATCTTGGCCCCTATTTATGCCTTACCTGGGTCCTGACCCTTCTATACCTCCATCAGGCGCTGCTGTTCAGTCAAGCTCTGGTGTCGAACCTCAGCCAGTTTCTGATCCTGGCTCCCTTGAAGAGGTACCTGAGTGTATGTCTGGCACTCTTGGCCCCTATGATACCAATGTGTATTTTCCAATTTCAGTGCCAGGGTACTCCTTTAATATCCCTTCAGGGAACCAAATCCAGCTCCCCTCTTGACCACCAGCCTGGCACCACAATCAGTTAACGGCTGAGAGGCGGCTCATACCAAGTCTCTTCCTGATTCCTGTCAGTAGGGGAAACTCGTCCCCCAGCACAGCCTCACAACGCATGCCTGAGCCAGACTTTGTTATAGCAATCTGTGAACCTCCCACATTGGCAGCCACCTCTTCTGCTCCTCAATACAAGTCTCAGAAGACAAGACTCTGCAGGAAAACTCCCAACAGAAGGTCTTTTCTCAGCTTGTAGCAGATGTGAAGGAAATACAACAGAAGTTGGAGGAAGTTGTTGGCACCAGTGCTGTCCCAGTTGTCACAGCAGCCAGGGTAGTAGTTAGCTTAGTGTCTGCTCTGACAGCTGATGTAGCCTCTATAGCACTTCCAGGCCAACATCCCAGCGGTGCTGCTCAAGGGCTAAGTGTCTCGTTTGGTCAATACCTCTCCACCTCCTTTGGAGACACCCTTCACGGTTCCACCTAGGGAGCCCAAGTGAAAAGCTCTGAAGAAAACCAAATGGAATCAGCATAGAGGGTGAGAAAATCCAGGTAGTTAACAGAGCTAACGAGCTCCTCCAGCACTGGCGCCACAGCACAGTACCTGCTTAATAGGACAATTCTGGCACCTTACCCAGAGAAGGATGCCTAGGTTGTCTCCTAGCCTCTAGCCTAATCAGGACTTGTCCTCATGAATTATTAATTTATAATCTTTGTAATTAGCTAAGACTGTCCTCCAGCACACAAAGGACATGCCTAGCTCCCTGTTGTCATTACTTTGTTTGCCATTGTGTACTTTTAATTTCAAAATGTAACCTGTCTGGCTAGTACAGTTGGTGAATGTGCCGGTCTCTTTAGTATTGGGGTCCAGCTGCTCACTCACCTTGAAGGATTGGATGGTGAGACTGTCTCACTGGATGGTTACTGGCATGACTGATACATGGTGGGGGTTGCCACTCAGCCGATGTCAGCCCGGCGGCAACTGCCTGTGGAACGACTGAAACCAACAACTTTTACTTTTAACTTTTACCAAAGCAGGACCTTCATGTGCTCATGCTGCTTTAAAAGTTAATTGCACTTTATTTTGAATTTTAAGCTTTTAGTTATTTGCCTCACCTGCTTAATTAGCTTATCGGGTGCATTGCTCTTACCAGTGCAAATAATTAATGTGAAGTATTAGAAGTGGCCATTTATATATGCTGAATTAATATTTAAGTGCTGAGACTTAAGAAGGATACTCTCAATTTAGAGTGACAGTGGCCCTGTCTTGCATATTTTCCATCCTGTCTGGGATGGAATATCTGCCTAAAGGGGATATGTTATAAATCCAGGCCTGCTGTCCCTCTAATTAAAATATGTGTAAATTAAAGAACTAAATCAAACCACGTAGAATAGTGGCAGTTTAGCAGAGTGACCCAGACAAACATCTGTCTTTTGTCTTTTCCCTACTCTGGAAATTCCTATCTTTGTTAGCACCCCTCTTAAACCCTACACCTTAAGCTGTCCTCCTGTTCTGACTTGCAATTACTTGGGCCGAAATTATTTCTTTTCAGTTCGTCCCAGACAAAATCAGAAGAATCCATTTCAGGCTACCTGATGTGAGGACGAATGAGGCCACTGAACAAACTGAAGGGCAGACGTTGGCGAACTGCCAGAGGGAACACAACTGTGGTGTAATATCAAAGAAATTTTATTTATAGATTTTTAAAATTATAGATACAGTATACAAATTATAGAGTAAAATCTCTCACAAATTTACTTCGTTTCCAAAAAATTTCAGAAGGTTATATTGTTATATTCATTTTATTCAACTAAACTTGGACCTCCGTACTATTCATCTCAGCGACCAGGAAAATTATGGATTTAACACGAATCTCAGTCATTTTTTACATTTTATTTTTCACCCTTTCTCACCCCCCATTCCTACTGGGGCTCAACTTAAACTTTAAGGGCATTAACAGTGTCACTATTCATTTCAGCAATCTTGATAACAGTTGATTAGACACTAATATCTGTCATTTTCAATATCAAGTATTGTTGAAATTGCTGTATGCGTTTCAAACTTATGCCTGAGCATATATACATAGATACTTACATCCATTTTTATACATATAGATAAGTAGCTAACGTACCCTTCTATTCCTCATTCCCTTTGGTGCCCTTTGGTGCTAGTGATGTCTTACCCCACAGTTTTCTTTTCCAGATAGTAAGTCATATGTATACCAAGTTTGGTTTAAATTATTAATTGCCCCATGTGTTTTAGGGTTATGCTGGAACATACACACACACATACATACATACATCCATCCATATATTATATATATATATGTATATATATGTATGTATGTATGTATATATATATACATACATACATACATACATACATACATACATACTAACTAACCAACCTGGTTCTGACTGGGAAAACTGAATGACAGCCAGCATAGCTAAGTATGGAAGGATATGGAAAATACAATTTCTATAGTAAGAATATAAATTGTCAAAAATAAATGAATAATTAAACAAAGAATAGGAAAAATATTCGTAAGTGATAATGTACAGGTAAATACGTGATGATATTATGTAAAATATTAGAGTGAAAGAGGAAAAATATATATACGAAAGAAAAAGTAAACATCAGTCACGCATACCAAGAGACAGAAGGATCTGTTCCAGAAAATCAGAAAGTGGAAAACGGTCTTGCAAAGAAAAAGAATGCATGGAAAGTGATGGAACTAAAAAGTAAGATAGAAAATGCATAACAAAAGATTATACCAAAAAGAAAATGAAAACGGGACCTAGAAGAAAAGACCCTACAAAAATATCATAAAACCTAAAAATTTTTTATCATATGCAAAAAGATGAAAAAATAAGAGAAATAGGCCCTAAGAATTGAAGGCGATTAACGAATGAAAAAAGGAAATATGTAACATATTAGCAGAAAGATATAAGAGTGAATTTGGTTACTCATAGAATTGATAATGAAGATACTGATACAGAAATAAGAGATGAAAATAATGAATATTTATCGGACATAGATATTACTGAAGCCGATATTATGCAGGCTATTAATGAAATGAAAAATGGATCAGTAGCAGGACCAGACATTGTACCTGTCATATTGTTAATGAAAGTGGTTCATTCAGTCGCAAAGCTGCTCGCAATATTATTGAGACAAAGTATAGATACAGGCAAGATTTATGTTGAGCATAAATTAGCATATATCACCCCTGCTTTCAAACGTGGATCAAGCCTTGAGGCAAGTAATTATAGGTCTGTGAGTCTGACATCTCATATTATGTAAGTTTATGAAATGGTAATGAAAAAAAATATAACGAAACATTTAATGAAAAATAGTTTGTTTAATATAGGACAACATGGTTTTGTACCCGGAAAAAGTACACAAACCCAGCTGTTAGTCCACCATGAAAGCATGATAAATGAAAAGATACAGATGTGGTTTACCTAGACTTTGCAAAGCTTGACAAGGTAGATAATTATTAGAGAAAAAAATTAGAAAACATAACATTGTTGACAAGTAGAAGATGGATAAAAGAATTTTGAAAACAGAAAACAGATAGTGATTGCAAAACGATGAGAAATCGGATGAAGCTACGAATATCCGGTGTAAACAAAATTGTAGACATAGACAGTAATAGATCGGTAGTAAGAAGTTTCAGATGAGACAAGAATAAGTAGGAAAATACTTTGTGATGAAGATAGAAACTTTACAGAAAGACCTAAATAAAATATATAAATGGCAGAGGTAACAGATAATTTAACTCTGATAAATTTGAATCAATAAACTATGGTGATAAAGAAGGAATGCTATATGCATATAAAGGACCTAATAACGAGACAATCACAAACAAAGAAGCAGTTAAAGACCTTGGTGTGATGTTGAATAGAATATGTTATGCAATGATCAAATAGCAATTTATTGGCAAAATGCAAAGCAAAAATGGGAATGTTGTTCCAGCACTTCAAAACAAGAAAAGCTGAACACATGATTATGCTTTATAAGACGTACATACGTAGTCCACTTGAATATTGCAATATAATATGGTACCCACACTACCAAAGGATATTGCACAAATAGAGAGTGTACAAAGGCCATTGACAGCTAGGATAGAAGAAGTTAAGGACCTTGGACTACTGGGAAAGACTACAATTTAAATTTATTTAGTCTTGAAAGGAGAAGAGAACGCTACATGATAATCCAGGCATGGAACAGATAGAAGGAATTACTGAAAACATCATCATGGAGCTAAAAATATCAGAAAGAGCAAGCAGAGGTAGATTAATAGTGCCAAAAACTATACCAGGAAAATTAAGGAAAGCACAGGACATTAATCCACCACGCACCAGCATTGATAATGCAGTTGCCCATTCAATGCGCTACCAGCTCATCTGAGGAACATAACAGGAGTGAGCTAGATGTGTTTAAGAATAAGCTCGACAAATAGCTAAGATGCATCCCAGACCATCCAAGATTGGAAGATGCAAATATACTGGAAGATGGGACAGTAACTTTCTGGTAGACAGGTGCCCCACAGTGAGGGACCTAGCAACCCGAATGAACTGTAAGGTATGTAAGGTTTCTCTCTCTGTTGAAGTCTCTCTCTCTCTTCCTCTTCTCTCAAGAATTCCGAAAATGGAGCATCTTCCTGGAGACTAATTTCTTTTTCACTTGTCTCCAAGTCACTCCCACTCTCTCACCTCTCCCTTTCCCTGTCAAGATAATTGCAGAAATTACAATGCCTCAAAAATTTTTGACATTTTATACCCAGAATCCCTTCAAACCACTTTGTTCCATTACAAAACTTGGGATTAAATCATCAGAGTATTACTATTCATCTCAGCAACCTCAAAAACTATGGATTAAAACACTCATGATCCAATTTTTGAAATTTTATTTTTTTCACCCAAGTCACCCCTATACTACACTGGGAATTAAAGGCATCAGCGAAGTCACTACTCATGCATTGATACCAACGTCGGAAAAGCAGTGATTACTGATTTCACATATTCTCAGTGCAATATCTGTCGTTTTCATTATTTTTATGGCTACCCCTTCCAACCCCTTCTGACCCCCTTTTGGTGCCAGTGACTTTACACTCAAAGAACTGGCGTTTTCCGAGGCATGATATACCCATAGAGTTTATTTACGCACATACATGCATGCATCCAGTTTATATATTTCAGAAAAATATGGGTCGCTTTAACATTACTGTTAACAGAGTGTGATGGGAAGAGAGTTAGCTGTAAGATGGAACTAAACCGTCAGTTGCAGAATCGCTTGTCAGCAAAGACTGCCCCCATCTGAGTTAACTTGATGAACACACAATATTGGCTCTGTCAATATGACCGATATGGTATATATATATGAGTTTGTAATGCTAGAAATATAGATTTTGTGTCTAATATATATGCCCAAAAAATTATATATGATGCTCATTATACATAGCTAGAGCTATATGGTCAAGATATATATATTTGAGTGTTATAATATATAGAATTGGCAGAATATATATATAGTTCAAACTCTATTTTTCTGTGTGAATTAGGACTTATGTTTTTTACCATGTTTCAAGACATTTTTGAACTTGTGTGGGGAAGTAGACGTAGCCTTACCATTTCAATATTCTATTTTATTGTGTTCTATTTACCAGTATGGCTATTTACTCATGCATTTTAGACAAACATTATTATGTTTTGCAACTTGCATATTGTTGGGAGATTATTATTTGTGCTTAATTTTTACAAGTGATGTCCGGTCTGGTGGTGTGGTGAGAACCATAGTGAGAAAACCAAAATGTTATCATGTAAACATAATCATAGAGAATAAACAAAAACCTTGCAAGAAAAAAGGGTAGACTAAACAACAGACAGGCTTTAGAAAAAATAATGGAATATGTGAGAATTTTTGGGTTTACAAGACAGCCATGATGAGACCCCAAACTAGTCAGGGATTAGATTATCTTACTTGATAATTTCATTTATGATGCATTT
Source organism: Macrobrachium rosenbergii (assembly GCF_040412425.1). NCBI lineage: Eukaryota > Metazoa > Arthropoda > Malacostraca > Decapoda > Palaemonidae > Macrobrachium > Macrobrachium rosenbergii. The sequence goes on from NC_089795.1 coordinate 25,424,070, forward strand.
TAATCTTTGCTTTGTTTATTCATTATTCATTGTTGCTCCAAATAATAACCTTATTTTTGTAGGAAAGATTGAGCCTTCTTTAGATGACCCATTTCCTCATTTCACCAATGTGGAATGCAAAAGAAAGAGAATGCGCTGCTGCCAATGCCGAGAGAGAGAGATCTTTGTGACATCGACTGAAGAGAGAAAAACGGCAGAGGACTGACGAAAACATCAAAGAGAAAAAGAAGAGTGTTGGGGCCTAAGGGGAGGCAGCAATTGAGTGGATGGAGGGAGAAAGGGTCGAACCAGCCGTTCCTGAAGGTGGTAGATCACTTAACGTGACACCTATTCCTAAAAGAAAAAAAAGATTGAGTCTTTATTCCATGGGATTACAGATTAATATGGTGGCAACCGGTTTAAAATAGGATAGCAGCGGTAGAAGTTTTAACTTAGGGCAGGGGCCGCTTAATTCGATTTTTAAAATACACTAATTGGATAACGGGATGCCCGCACGGATCAGCAGATGCGAAACAAAGCGAGATGAATGATTAGTCTTAAAAGAGCAATGTGATAAGCTTAAAATTAATTTATTTAACAATATTTACAAGTTTTTTTGTCATTCTGGTATTCGGAGTGGGGGAATTGTACAACAAAGGCATCTGGGTGAGATACAATTTAGGTTAAGGAAATACCCAAAGTAAGTGTAAGAAAAGTGGGCAAAAAATAAACAACATGTGATGGCAGAAAAAATCATCGCATTTTTTGTCCTCGAGATGTGACGTCACCAAGACAGAGCCTCAGCTGTTATCAGAGGATAAGTAACCCGTTTTCTTGTTCTTCTTTAGAGAGGGCTTAACTCAGGACAGTTTTTTTTCGCTTTCATTTTAAGTTTAGCATCGGGACGGTTGTCATTCGACTAAATGGTCACACTCCACGCAGGGACGTCGTGCTCAATTGTGAGTCCAGGCCCAACTTTGTTGCTCATTACAAATTTTAAGACCAAGTTGATGGAAACCGGCTCAGAATGCTGGAGACATTTATTGAATCAGTAGATAATTATCTGAATGAAGAAGATTAAAACGGGCAGCTTTAAGAGAAGAAAACATCAAAACAAGACAAAAGACATTGAGAACGAGTACAAGGTTTTGGCAATTCAGAAAGGAACGAGCGGGGAACCAGCAATTTTTACGCAGAAACGGAGGGATTGAACGGATGACAATATATATATATATCAGAAATAAAGAAAGGCAATATACACACAGCGTACAGTGTCATATATATTTGATGATTAGGGGTGAGTTAAAGAAATATATATAAACTCTCCATGGGTAAATGGAAATAATATCTCCTTAGATAGTTTTGAAAACTGATACACTTTTGGCTATATATTTTTAACGCCAGTCCCAGATATAATTATAGATAGTTTGATAAAAGAAACTACATCTATAATGTGATGAATCCTTTTGTTTGTACAGATTGCCAAAATCTATCAAAATACATACGCTGAGATAGTATTTTGAAAGGTGAAAATTTCCAGCAACAGTTTCAAAACCACAGAATAATGCAAACTTCTTTGAGGGGTAACGAGGGAGTAGTGAAATCATGCCGGGTGGAATCGAAAGAACTTGTAGAGAGATCAGTAATTTTCAACAATTCCAGTTGTTATCTACTGTGATGTATTTGGACATAGCAAGTCAAATTGCAGAGTGAGATATTGTTCAGCAAACACACAGACCATGGGTGGAGACACACACACACACAAAAAGAAGAGAGAATATTCAGGGAAAACACGTGTAGTGTTTAATAGATATATTATAATTTCATGATGCAAATTCTAGGTACACACAAACAACATCAGAATTTTCACAAGATAAGTTCGAAGACGGATATATATAATGAGCAATCAGGTCTTAGAATCACCATAACCTAGGCCGATTGTATATATGATTTTCTAATGGCATTAAATTTCTATCTTCATTGATTCTGGTACATCAAACTTAATAGATGCTGATCGTGGGTTCTGAAATTACCAGAGTGTAAATTAGTCCCTACTGATCAGTAAGTGTGGTCTGGTGGGAAATTGAATATCTTAGGTTCACATCTCCCATGCATTTTCATGCATAAAATAGTAGAAGGCCATTTTTTTAGAAGGATTCCCTTAGGTGAAATGTGCATTCAAACATTTTTGTAGGCGTTAACAGGGTCAATATTCTTACGGAATGTTTACACCACGGAGACAGAATGTTTTGTTCCATTATCGTCGAAAAATCGTTAGAGAAAACAAAGACGTAGTCTGAGGAATGCAGTAAACAGGTGATTAGAGAATTGAAAAGCATTCCGCGAAAGTGCTTATCTGTACGTCATTTTGTTAGAAGATTACTGATTGCATAAAGGCGTGTTTAACTGAAAAGTGTCAATGAAAGAGATAAAATTTAATCCTGTTTAGTGCGGGTTAGAGAGGTACCAAAAGGTGCAAAAAAGGGCTTAGTACGGTGTCATAATGAAAGAGAGAATGGCTGGTTTGTTCTTTCGAGGTACAATTAGTAGTTGTCAAAACCATCTTATCAAAAATAAACAAGGGTACTTACTGAAATTGAATTTGAAGAGTTTAAGGAAGAACATAAGAGAGTGAGTATATTTGTATACGGTAATATGTATATATAGCGAGCTATGTTAAAAATCAAAGTAGAAACATTTATGTAGCTGAAATTCCGAGTATTCAGATAAAGTAGAGAAAGTGTTGAAAGAATATTTAGATTATTATTGCTTTGAAGGGGACATAACGATGCGTTAATAAACAGAGCGCTTTAGAACATCTGCCGTCATTTTCCTGTGGGAAAGGTTATAACCTATATTATTGTTACGTATCTGACTCGGTTTTGATCAGAGAAGAAGCAGAAAAGGAAGTTATAATTGAATCGAAGGATTATTGAGACTAAGGGAAAGTCCAGTTTAACTTTCAAAAAGGGAGTCCCAAAGAAAGACGGTACCATCAGAGTTCTCTGGAGTTATAATTTGAACCAGAAGGTGCCCAGATTGAATCCTTAGGAATTGTTTGCCAATTTGTTTGTTGATTTAGGAAACAAGAATATATAACATTATAAATTAATAGTTGATTTCATGCAGATCCTCTTAGCTTGACAGGTAGTCGTGAAAATAGGCATTTTCAATAACAAATGGACATGAATTGGCAAACAAATGCCTGGATTAAACGGTCCCCAATAACATTTACTAGACTGGTTAACACAGTACTTCAGGGTTTATTATAATCAGTCGGTGTTTAGGTGATCACATTCAATCTGCACAGACTACGTGGACTAATAATGCCTAAATGTCTTAAAAATGAAGTAGTTACTTCATAAAAATGGTTATACAACGGAACTTAAAACTACGACCAGGACAAATGGTGAGTTTTTGGAAGAAAGAAATTGTTGTAATCGGTCACGTTATCTCGGTTCCTCCTGTCTGTTATACAAAGTCACAATCGACTGAGTTGTTCATTCCCAAAACCAGCGAATGCAGATTTGTTCATCCCTAGGCATGTCGGTTTTTCTCTGCTTTGTGGAAACAGAGCAATAGCTGCCTCCATTGACAGATGTATTGCAAGCAAGCCAAGAAAGCCAGCAAGGAGGGTATGGGAAAAGGTCACTTAGCTTTTGAGAAGCCTAAGAAGCTTTAGTGAACCACAAGCCCTTTTGCACTGCCTGATTTTAGTCAACTGGCCCCCTTGGTGACTGATGCTGAGTCAGGGTAAGGTATAGGTGCGTGTTTGATGCAGAAATTTGAGGGGAAATTAAGACCTCCAATTGCTTTTATAGCAGAAAGTTCAAAACGCTGCAGGGCTTGGGAAAGGCTGATGTCAGTTAGAGACAAGGAGGCTTTCAGAAATGTCTCTAGCCTTGTTTATTTTAAGATAAGTAGAAGGTATGTTGGGAAACAAAGTTGAGATTTTTAACAGATCATCAAATATTGCTATGAGCTTTTAATAAGCCAAATTTATCACCCAAGAAAGAGCACGTATATTTTTGACATTGAGAGATTTTGATGCAAACCTCAAATATACATTGAAGGTATTATATTGTAGTTGCAGATGCATTGAGCAGATATTTTCCATAGGATGAGGGAGTACAGACCTAATCCTATGTGGAAGACGAGAGTAAACATTTGGTGTCTAATGTCCTATACTAGTAGTTTAGATATCGCATGTAGATGAATACACATTTTACAGTGCATACTTAGATCAGAAATAGTGAGTCAAATGTCATATATCAGAGATTGATACTGAGACTGGTGGAGTAACGTTGTGTGTTATATTACGGTGAAAATATCACAGGGACATAGTTGCTAGAAGAGAAGCAAGATGAAGATAAATTACTATCAGATGCTAAGGCAAATTTTTAATAGTCTCTAAGAAAGGGCATGTTGCCTTTTTCTGGTAAAGAAATTGGAGAAGAGTTTATTAGTGAGGAAATACTTAAGATTCTAACCTTTATGATAAGTCTAAGCAGGGGTGAAATTACACAAATCATCGTGCCAGAGAGTCTAGTATCACAAGTTCTTCAGACATTGCACATTGTAAATTTGGTTCTCCCCATTTAGTCGAGACAAGACGTATGAAACGTTAGGTCAAAGTATCTTTTGAAAAATATGTTTTCTATAGTAGATATATTTGTGAAGAAGTTGCGCTATTTGCAATGCGAATAAGTCATATATATAGTGTCGTGTCATTTGGGGTTCATATCCCATACCAAATAGCAATATATCCAGAGAGTGCATATGGATATTCTGCAACTTCTCAGAATCTGCAATATGGTTATAGATATATGTATTAGTAGTTGTGTGACGAACCTGTTTTGTTTGAGATTTTCCACCGAAATACAAGTCAGCTGAGGAAGTTGCTCAGCATTCTTTACAGATAATTTGTAGATATGGTGTTCCTGGAACGTTGATTCACAGACAATGGTAGGGAATTTATTAGATGACTTTAGACAGTCTTGCTAATTTACTGGGAATAAAGAATATTTACTATAATCCCGAAAAGGAAAAAAGAGAAACGGGTTAGTGTGGAGAGGGCGAATCGAAAATAATTGAAGCTTTTTACATGACAGTTTTAGCGAAAAAGGATACCTGTTTAGGGGATCTTTTGATGAAGTGCGATTGTTTCAATAGTTTTAAATTAAATTAAATATCTCCAGCAGAAGCTGTTCCACACGGTTGAAAGGACTTTGATTTGTTACCAGAGCGTGGGTGATGTTATGAGTTACTTATAAATACAGCAAGAAAGATTTAGACAATTATTTTCCAAAGAAACTTGAACTTAGTTCATTTCGCGTGCAATGGTAGAAAAAAGTTAACTTCCTAATCGAGGGGAGTAGCATTTTATGGGTGATAGAGTTTTATTCAAAATTAATGTTCTTTAATGAACAAAATTAAAAATTAATACAAGTTCCATGGACCCTTTGAGATTGTAGAGACTAAAACGAGGAAATAGATTTGTAGTAAAAGATGTAAATACTGGTGACGAAATTTGACCCCTTTCAAAATCAAATGAACATTTGTTGGGATTTATTGGAACATTTGTATATAGATAGAGAGAAAATATGTTGATGTTTGTATAGTCGTGGCTATCAAAGTATTGATTTTTTGTTGTATTTTTTATTTTGTCTGCACTTTTAGATGAAGGTGTTCCACAATCATTTGTTACCGAACCATTTAGAAATAGAATTTAACATCCGATATGAGAAATAAGAATTGGACCTTAGGCCTAGAGTTGATAAAGGGATGCCAAAACGTTAGAATGGACTTTGACGTGAAACAAGAAATTCACCTGAATAGAAGAAGTCAAAACGAGCAGACCTTGGTTCTTTTAGGTGTTGACTCTTCTTGCTCTGACTTCTCTGATCTTCAGCTGGCTGGAGTTGAGTCATTTGGATTTTCAAAGAGACTTAATAGCTTCCTCCTGGAAACAGTTAAGAGGTATTGCAAGTAATTTCTACTTTTTTTAAGTGGTTTTAAACAATTAACATTACAATTGAATTTTGAGTCAGTTATATTATTTAAGGTTTTGTCTGTTTGATAGCCTGATGATGAGCACTTTCGGCCTCGAAACATTGTCAAATGAGATAAGAAATGATTAGCAAGGACAGTCTCCTTCCTTGGTGCAGATAAAGCAATTATTATGCATATGGTCGTGTGTATATATATTATATAGATACTTAGAAAATGATATGTATATATGTATATAGTGGAGCGAAAATATTGTTATATATAGTGAGATTTGTATTTATATTATAAATATTTGAGGGTGAGATTGTCTGGATCGGGCATTAATAGTTTGCCTGTCATCAGTAAAATGAAACCTTTGTTATTATTAGAACCTTTTCCGAGTGCTTTTGAGACACTAGAAAAAGAAAATAAAAAGATTTTAGAGACCATGTTCATTTTAGGAGATCAATATCATAATAATAGTTGAATAAGACAGGTTGTACTTTAATTAGGGAGAAGTAATAATGGACAGTAATACTTCCAACTGTGAACTTGTAAACGAATGTGGCTTGAATTATCATTGAGTTCGTACTGCAGACTCTCAGAATGTATTTAATGAGTTTTCAGCAGCAGATTACTATTATATATCAGCCGTCCAGCATTCACTTATTTCTTAATTATTGCACCCTGGCTTCACTGCAGTTTGGATGATGTGCCAGGGCAACAAGTCGAAACGTTTTTCATGATCCAACGTTGGATGCTAGAGCTTTGATGTCAACGATATACCTGGTTATCAGCCGTGCTGTATCTAAATGTTCGAGAGAGAGATTGAGAAGATGCAATATAACGAGCATTTGCATCCAGACGGCCGAATATTTCTGACTCTTACTGGAATAATAATTAACGATCCTTGATGTTCGAGCATTTAAAGCAAAAACATTACCTGACAATAATAATGTCGAGTCAGTTTACTGAACTTTTTTGTCACTTGGTAGTAACTGGCTTATTCGTGTTTGTCAGATTATTTATGTCTTGGAATTTTTAGGTTTCCACAACATCAACCCCAGTGAATAATGGACTACTGATAGTCAACACAAAGGTTTCATCTTAACCATTACATACATAAATACACACACATTTTTGTTATGGTTACATACAAACTACAGATATTTTTTTTTTATTTTATATAGTTATATATATATAAGAGAGCGAGATTTCTATGGGGTGGCTGAGCTTCCATTTAAAGGATGTTATGTGCATTTCATAGCTTCAATGCTTTAAGATGATGAAAGAAGGTTAGATTGTGATGGAAGTAGGTCGAGAGACTTGAGGTAAAATCTTTAACAGTGCAACAAATAGTTTGATTCTCAGCACTTTGACAGCGAGAAGCTGAACTTGGAGACTCAGTGTTATGTATATTCGTGAGTACGTGCGTTACTTTGATCTAGATTATGCCAAATCTGCCCTAAAAGAGTTTGATCGTTCATTAACGTGATAGAACTGCAGTTGTCTAGGACATAACTTGGAGAGGATCCAGGCTTAAATCGTAGATAAGGTAGAGTTTGAAATCTCTGTTTTTATGGGAGAAAATTGAACTTGTGATTTTTAATATGATTTTCTAATCATTATGAACTTTTGAACTGGTGGGAGGAATTTAATATGAATTTCATACCTCTTTTATATTAATATTTTGTTATGTTACGTTTGCCATATCTTGGCTACATTTTACACTTTCCATTATTGTGTTTTGTATTTCATATATTTTTTGGGAGTTTTCTATCATGTTTGATTCTTTCCGACAGATGTCTGTGGGAATAATGTCAGGACAGTGTGGAAATAGCTGGGGTTTGATAACAGGATGCAAGTCATTTGGTAGACTGTGTTTTTTTGACATGACTAATTATTGATTTGGGAGTATGTGTGAGTTTGGATATTTTCAGACTATTAGCCATAGTGAGACTTTAATCAGAAGTGCTTTGCAGTTCAGAGTTTAGTTATCTAACTCGATAATTCATTTATTATGCATTTTAATCTTTGCTTGTTTTGTCTATTTTGTTGGGTTATTTGAATAATAAACTCATTTTTTGTAGAAACTATTGTGTTTCTTTAAATGGTCCATTTAATTGACTTGGTGAGAATGAGTGAGGTGAACTTCGAAAACGAGAGAGAGAGAGAGAAGGCGATACACAGAGAGAGAGAGAGAGAGGTGATACACGGTGAGAGAGAGAGAGAGAGAGAGAGAGAGAGAGAGAGAGAGAGAGAGAGAGAAAGAGGAGAAAATTTTCTGTAAGTGTTGCCAAGATCACGCTACGTAACGTTCCAAAAAAAGGTTGATCTCCATGAATAAAGATTTATTTATTTTTTATTTTTTATTTTTATTTACTTACTTTTATTTATTTATTTTTATTTTTAGAATAAATTTTTTACTTATTTTTATTTGAAATATATAGCGGTGTATTTTTTTATTTAAATATTACAGCATTTATTTTTATCTCTTTATTAAAGATTAGATTATTTATTTTTTAATTGGTAACGTTATTTTTAAGGCATTTTTACTTATTCATTTACTTGTATTTATTTATATTACGGGTCAGGTTTTGAATGACTTATATTTATTACGCGGTTTAATTATGTAACCTTTATCTTTATTTATTTATATTTTTATTATTTTAGTTTTTTATTTATTTGGTTGATCTATTTATCTTTATTTAACAAAATTTTTTAATATTTTAATTTTTTATTTATTTGAGTTAATTTATATATTTCATTTATTTTTATTTATTTTTTTATTTACGTCTATTTTTTAGTTGGAGATTTAATTTTTTTTTTTAATTTCTTTATTTCATTTATTTTTATTTATTTATTTTTATTTATTTATTTATTTATTTATTATTATTTAACTTGTGCCTTTTATTTATTATTTTATTTATATATTTTAATTTATTTTTACGCTATTTATTTATTTATTTTTAATTATTTATTTTTTATTTGTTATCCCAATCAATTGTATTTTTTATTTATTATTTTATTTATGGGGAATTTATTTTTATTTATTTGATTTATTCATTTATTTTATTTAAACTTTCATTGAGTCATTTATTTTAATTATTTATATTTATTTTAAAATTTTGAATTTATTTATTTACTTTAACAGAGTATTTATCATTTATTTATTTTAGATTTTATTAGATATTTTAAAAACGCATTTTCATTTATTTATTTAAACTTGGAATGAACTTGAAATTTCTACGAGCTATTTATGGCGGAGTTCAACGTGGCACGCGCAGTTTGGAATTTCTTTTACTATTTTTTATTTAAAGAATTTTTTATTTTTTAGTCAGCATACAGTGCGAATTTGGTTTGATGCATTTATTTATTTAAATCTATTTTTTATGGGTAACTTTATTTAATATCATTTATATAATTTTGAAAGATTGTTACACTTTATTTATTTATTTATTTATTCCCAGAGATGTAATTTATTTAATTATTTTAAGAGAATTATCAGATACAGATTTAACTTTTAATTGTTTGCACAGATTTATTTAAATCAGCAATTTGCCCGACACTGGAATTTATTTATTTATTTTTTTATTAATATAATCATTTTTTATTTTTAAATAATGATATTTACTTCTATTTTTTATGCATTTTTGGTTATTTATTTATTTTATTCTTATTTTATTCCAGAGAGATTTATGTTTTATTTATTTTAATTTATGATAAAATAGGCCATAGTATTTTATTTATTTATTTATTGTTCAGTTTGCAAATTTTCAGATCATGGATGGAGATTTTGCCCATCCACAAAGAGTTTTTTATTTATTTATTTATTTATTTTTATTTATGACATTGATTTACCATATATTTATTTTCATTTATTTTTTTATTTATTTTATATATTTATTTATTTCAATTATTTATTTAACGGATTTATTTATTTATTTATTTGTAATTATTTAGAACCCAGGCCGATTTCACGTTTATTTACTTATTTTTATTTACTTATTTTCCATTCATTTATTTTAATTTTTTATTTTATTTATTTAGTTTATTTGACCTTATTTATTATTTTTATTAGAGTTCAATTTATTTTTATCTATTTTATTTGTGTGATTTATTTATTTATTTTACTTATTTGTTTTCTATTTTTAATCATTGTATTTATTTTTTACAATAGTAGAACCATTTTTATTTATTTTATTTATTGCCTTATTGAAATTATTTATAGGACATTTATTTATGCGACATAACATCAACTTATTTATTTCTTTATATTTTTTATATATGTGAGTTTATTTATTTTTTTTTAATTATTAAGGAAAAGAATTTATACTTTACCTATTTATTTCGGAGACATTTTTAACACATTCATTAATTTTGAAGATTATTTATCTATCTTTATTTATTTATTTATTTAAGATATTGATTGATTTTTGAGTTCTATTTATCTAATTATTTTTAAAGATTTTAATTTATTTATTTTATTTATTTATCTATTTTTAAAGACGTTTAGTACTTTTTTATTTTTTTATTTTTTTATTTATTTAATTTATTTAGCTATTTTCAAGACTATTTAAAAAATATCAACATTTATTTTCATTTATTTGTTTTAAGAGTTTAATTGTCATTAATTAGTTTTAGTTATTTGTGGAGACGTTTATATGTTTATTAATTTTTAGTTTATTTATTTATTTAATGAACATTTATTTACATTTTATCCTTTATTGAGATACTTTGAGAAAGTGTTGAAAGTTTATCTAGATTATTGCTTTAAAGGGAGATAAATTAGAGTTATCTATTTATTTATCTTCATATTTAATTATTCATTTTTATTTATTTATTTTTTTTTATTTAAGCATATTTATTTATTTATTTTTAAGATTTTCATTTAAGTAGATTTTTATTTATTTTTAGTTGTTTAATTATTTACTTTTATTTATTTACTTTTATCTATTTATTCATTTCTATTTATTTATTTCTCTTTATTTACTTTTATTTTTATATTTATTTATTTTTAATAATTTAATTTCATTTATTTATTTATTTATTTTTATTTATTTATTTTGAATTACTTTTATTTATTTATTTTTATTTAATTTCATTTATTTTTATGTATTTGTTTTATTTTTTAATTATTTTGTGAGAGCATTTATTTTTTTGAATTATTTTTTTATTGTAGTTTAATAGGATGCCTTTGGATTACAAGGGTATTTTTTATTTATTTTCAGACTATTTCTATTCATTTATTTATGGCTTTTTATTTTTTATTTATTTATTTGGATTTTATTTATTTATTTATATACAATTGATATTTTAACATCTAAATTTATTTAAAGAAGTTTATTTTTATTTTTATTTATTTATTTTATTTATTTATTTATTCATTTTAAGAGAAAATTTATTTATTTATTTATTTTATCTAAAGATTTAGTTAGATTTAATGATTTGAATTTATTTTTATTAATTTTCCAGTTTTTAATTTTTTCTTTAATTATTTAATTGTTTTTAGGCATTTATTTTTATTTAGTTACGTTATATTTATTTATTTTTTACAATTATTTATTTAATTTGTTACGAGAAGACGCGTTTTTTTATTTATTTTATTTATTTATTTATTTTTATTTACGCTTTTTAACCCACCAGTTTATATTTGTTTCAGATTTTATCAACCGCTTACCTTAGTGACTTTTACGCGATTTAGGAAGGTATTTTTATTTGTTTGTTTATTTTATTTGAGGGGAATATTTTTACCCAATTGCTTTTTATTTTAGAAAGTTCAAAATTTAGTAACAAAGGCTGATTATTTATTTATTTTTATTTTTATTTTCATTTTAAGATTTGTTTATTTAAAGTTGAGATTTATTTATCTTATTTATCAACCGTTGTTAGAGCTATTTATTTTTGTTAATTTATTTATTTTCCAAGAGAGCACGTTGGTTATAACATTTATTTATTTTATTTCAAACCTTTATATATTTATTTAAGCATTTATTTATTTGCAGATCATTTATTAGATTATTTATTTTTATATATTTTCATTTACCGATTTATTTATTTATTTAATATTTGGTTTAATTTACTGATATTTATTAATTCGTGCCATATATTTTACACGCTCATTTTTATACTTTATTTGAAACCTTTATTTATTTATTTATTTTTGGAGAGATTAATTTTTTCATTTATTCATTTATTTTTATATTTATGGTGAAATATTTTTGTTTAGGCTTGTTTTTTCAAAATTTTTATTTTTTATTTATCTTTTATGCTATATTTATTGATTTAGTTTATTCAAGAAAGGGTATGTTGCCTATTTTATTTGGTTTATTTGATTTATTTATTTATTGGTGAGAAAAGTTATTTAACTATCGAAGTATTTTCATTTATTTTTATTTATTTATTTATTTTTATAGAGAGTCTATTTTATTTATATTTCTAGACATTTTTATTTATTTTTATTTATTTATTTTATTTATTTACTTTTGCTCATTTTTTAAATTTATTTTGGAAAATATGTTATTTATTTATTTTTATTTATTTAATTATTTTTATTTCTATCTATTTTCAGTTGTATTTATTTATTTATTTTTATTCATTTAGGCCGTTTATTTATTTATTTATATTTTATTTATTTATTTATTTTTATTTATTTATTTATTTTTTTTTATTTTTAGTTTTATTTATTTTTACTCATTTATTAATTTATTAATTTTTTTACAAATTTAGTTGGAGAAGTTTTATTTTTTTTTATGGATTTATTTTTATTTATGGTTCAATTTAATATTTTTTATTAGACATTTATTTGTTTTTATTAACAAGACTTTAGACGGTATTTAATTTGTTTTCATATTTATTTATTTATTATTTCAATTTATTTTTATTTATTTATTTTGTTTAATGATTACCTTAATATAAAGTAATCGGATCACAAATGACGGTTTAAGGAATTATTAACAGATCTCAAATGAAGGACCCTCATAGATCAATACTATGTGCGTGGATGATCACAAACAGGAAGTAAGTCTCCGAAACAGAAGCTTTATCGTCAAGGAATTTTGTTGAAAGGACCTTGATATTGTTACCAGAGGAACTAAATGGCTTTACCACCCTGGTCAATATATTTTTTTATAGATTCCAGATATAAAGAAAATCCGTAGTTCGCACAATCTAATTCCCAACCAACGCGAAAAGATACAAGTATTATTACTCCTTGGGTGATATAAAGTTTCTGCCGACAAGAATTATTCAGCAGGATTAAATTAATAACAATTATCCAATAGACCTGTTTGAAATTGTTAAGGCACTGGAAAAAAGTAAATAAATTGTACTTATCCAATTACTTACTGAGGGTGGGAAAGTCTGACCGACCATCTTTCCCAGTTTACTGCTGTCAGGAGTTATGTAACATTTGTAATCTGTTACAAACCTTGTTTGTAGGCTGTAGCACTTATTTCTGAGGGACTGCTGAAATCTGAGATTTCATCTTTTTAATCCTCAAGTTACCATTCATGGCGGAACAAACACAAGAGGAAGGTTAACAATATTTATTATTAGAAGATTTACCAATCAAATTTAATTGACAAGAAGAACTGGTAGCACTGTACAAACAACATAGTATGAACATATCAGAAAAACATACCAAGTTTTATCTCCTCAAAACATTACCTATTGGAAAAGAACATAGAATAAGAAACCAAGTCAAAATAACTAATAGCGTAATATGGTAAACACCAGTGGTTCAGAAATGAAAAGAATATAAAACAGGAACGTCATAAGATTCCTACCTGTCTTATATTAAGCTATAATTAATAAAGAAAACGTTAAGTTTCATATAAAGACAACAACAGAGCCTCTGAACTAAATTCATAATATGATTATAAATAAATCAAATATTATTCGGTCTTATCTGCATTTCCAAGCTGCCACAAAAATGCACGAAAGGAGGTCGTTTAAAAAATACTAAAAGCCCTCGAGCCGTAAATCACACCCAAATATATAAAAGAAGATCGAGTTCTATAATCGTCTCTGCTGATCACGTAAAAAAGTAGAATGTTCAGAGATTACGGGTCTTACTCGGCTGATCCAACCCCTTGCTAAGTGGACGAATGATAAAAATATATATGATCAAGATTTGTAAAAATCATCCTGGTGAATCCACACGGGCTTCCAACTAAAGGAGGTCTTACCTGGCAAAGCCTCTTAGATTAGAAAAATATTCCTGGTGCTCCCATACAGGCGTCATGTTCGAGGACATCCAGAACAACGGGAATTAGGAACAAAAAATGATTCCTTTTCACGAATTTATCCCAAGGATTCAGGAATGAAACAAAGCGTAAATTGTCGCAGGTGAAAAATAATCCTGCAATAATTGTTTCAGTTATCAAAAGATTTTAGTTTTAACGTGCAGCTGACCATTACCTGCAAATGCGGCCAACATTACAGCAAAGATTGAACAAGTGTAATCATCTACAGCCAAACCCGTCAGGAAAACTAGGAGATGAACTGTTTCTAGGCAAAAATCTGAACAGAAGCTTTTTGAAAATAAAACTGCTATTACACTCGACCGAGATCACTCCAAAATTTCATTTAAAATTTTAATGAGGTCGTTAAAAGTAAACAAGTGAGGCACAGAGAAATACCACGTAATCTTATTCGTTAGAAATGTATATTTACTAAATTCTTCTAAATGCTGTTATATACAAAATATAAAACCATTTATATTTGGCTAAGAACAATTTTCGTTAAAGATATCGATACCAAGGCTAGAAAAAATTTATTAAAATTTAATCACGTTTTGCAAGCTTTAAACATGTTGTTGAAAAATTATCATGGCTGAAACATTGACTCATTGCTCTTTTATTTATGAATTATTTATTTTTATTTAATTTTTTTATTTTTCCAGTTGCCAGCGCAGTTATTTATTTATTTTTATTTATTAATTTTTATTTATTTATTTTTTATTTATTTTTTAAATTATTTCAAGATTAAGTTTATTTATTTATTTTTGCTGAGAGATTTGCTTTTATTTTGAGATGCTTCTTGATTTTTTTTAATTCATATGGGGTATCCATTTATTTCAGAAAATTTTGCCCTTTAACATTTTTTATTCATTATTATATAGTGTGATTTTTATGTTTATTTAAGATGAATTTTTATTTATCTGTTTTTTATTATTTATTGTTACTTAGCAAATACTTCGTTACATCTGCAGTTAACTTGATGAATTATTTATTGGCCAATCATGATTTGTTGGTTTTTGCGTATTATGAGTTTTTACGTTAGAAATCTAGATTTTGTGTCTAATTCTGCCCATAAATTTAGTCCGATCGTTTATTTATACATTTTGGCAGTATCATCAAGACATTATTTATAATTTGCAATATTTTTAGAATTGGCAGAATAAGGTACAATTCTAGACTCTTTGTTTTTCTGTGGTGTGTTTTTACCATGTTCCAAGACATTTTTGATTTTGTGGGATTTATTTAATTTATTTTACCATTTCTATTCTATTTTTTGTTTTCTTATTACCCAGTATGCTATTTTTGCATTTTAGACTTTTCATTTATTATGTTTTTTTATTTATTTATTTTTGGGAGATTATTATTTGTTTAATTCTTTCGACTAGATGTCTTTATATTTTTATTTAGAACATTGAGATTATTTATCTAATCATAGAATACATTGCAAAACCTTTGCAATTTTTATTTCTTTATTTATTTTTTGAGACTAGACTAGACTTACAAAGTTTATTTTGGAATATGTATTTTTAATTTTTATTTATTTTGATAAGAGTTTTTAGTCAGATTATTTATTCTATTGATAATTTATTTTATGATGCTTTGTTTTTAATCTTTGCTTTGTTTATTCATTACTTGTTTATTTGCTTTAAATATTTAAATCTATTTTTGTATTTTTTATTTTATTTTTTTATTTTTTATTTATCTATTTTTTATTTATTTTAATTTATTTTTATTTATTTTTTTATCGATTTTTATTTATTTATTTATTTTTATTGATTTATTTTTTATTTGTTTATTTTTATTTATTTTCGTTTATTTATTTATTTATATTTATTTATTTTCATTTATTTTTATTTATTCCTTTTTATTTATTTATTTGTCTTTATTTACTTTTATTCATTTATTTTTATGTATTTATTTATTTTTACATAGTATTCCTACACGATATTGGAGTCTGTTTCAAGGGAGGTTATATATATATATATATATATATACAGGTATATATATATATATATATATATATATAGTATGTATATATCAGCAGTGGGAGAAAGACAGTTATGTCAAAAAATCATTTTATTTTATTACTATCCACCCAAGTTTCAGGAACCACTATTGTCCTTTTTAAAGGCTAAACGACCCAACCTGCAAATTTAAAAACATTAAAACAACTCAGACAAAAACAAAAAAATTAATGCAAATAGTCATTAAAGAATACAAAATTAATAAATGTACATTGAAATACATAAACAAAAATTCAAGTAACCAGCAAAGGCACTTTGGAGTTACAGGAAAGTTTAAGACATGTATTGGGAGTCATGGCAGAGGACTGAGAGTTTAATTGGGGAACAATTATTCAAGAACTACTAGGGAGATGTTGTTCAAGGCTCAACCCAAATACCAAAAATCATCATATTATATTTTATATTTACATTTGCATACATTATCTTGTATGTCCGACAAATCCTCGTTCGATATTAACCCAGTTCTGTAACCAACACCACGATGTGAATCTATTCCCGCCTTCAATAACCTTCATGTGCAACAGACATATGCCCCTAGGTCATTCTATGGAAGTAAATTTGTTTATTACAAAAGGGTAATCCACTCAGGAACTTTTTGAACTTTATTTTTTAACTCTTGATATTCCATTGGCATCATAAAATGGCCTGGCACAAAAGCCATATTAGCCAAAATCACTGATTTTGGACTAAGTTTTTTCTCATTTCTCAAAGTGATTAATTTTCAGTAGTAATTCAAACAATAACTTTGTCCTTTTTCCTGCCTCCAGTGATTTAGCCTCATCCTCTCCCTTTTAGTTTTCATCAATAGTGTATATACTTCTGAGGACTTACGCAATTATAAGTTAATATTTCTACTCTTCTATAGATTATCATCCTTTTCCTTCATGCCCAGGTTACCCTTTGCTCTCAGAAGTCAGTCAATCTTGGGGAGAAAATTAATGTAATGCATCTTGATAATGCCTGATATATCCTGTTATACGCACGATATACCTGGATATATATCTGTCCAAACCATACAAAGTCCCATCCTATTGTTCTTACGTCTACTATAGACAATTTATTACGTAAAATGATATTCAATTATCATTTCCCCTTTCTCATCGTCAATATGGATACATTTTTATCATGAAAATAAAGTGATATACCATCATAATTTACTCGTACCCCTGGTCCTCTTCCCATGAACTTAATTTCTTCGAACTTAGGATTTCAGTGGTATCTTAAACCGTCTGGGTATAAGCCTTGTCAACCAAAGGCCGTCGTTATAGCTCTGAATTTTTCTGTTATTTTAGTGAGCAATTTTCAGTTGGTATTAAAACTATGACGTCTGTCCATTTCCCTGCCTCTAGTAGTGACTTTCAGTAATATAACCTCCTTCCTACTCCTCGTTCTGATTTCGTCAGTGGTGTAATTCAGGAGTCTTATTCCTTACTCCTTCATAAATTAAAGTTTCTTCCTTTATGAAGGTTACATAAACCTCGAGGGCTTGACATCTCATACATCCGGAGTGAAAGTAGCAAACTTAGACGTTAACCGCTTAACAATTACTGGACGGTAGTCACTTCTACAGTCACTAATTACCTGCCTTTCTCTGTATTTTTAGTACCATTTACTGAAGGCTCTTCATCAGATTTGTTTGTAATATTATAGATAGAAAGTTTATCAAATATATATATATATATATATATATATATATATATATATATATATATATATATAAATATATACATGTATATATATATATATATATATATATATATATATATATATATATATATAATATATATATATATATATGTTTGTGTTCAGAATGAGTTTAATTGCATAACAGAAAAAATGAATTAAAAACTGGCTTATTGTGATGTTGCTTATAAATTTTACACATTTGTATCACCTCCAGTACCATAATAATAATCTTTTATTCTGAGTAGCCATGTGGAGAATTAATTTACAGTTTATTAATGATGGTGGATGTGTTCACCATGATGGTAAATCTTCACATGGGAGTGATGGAAGTTGGTGACTTGTTCGAAGATGCGTTCATCCTCGACGTGGCGGTCGAATGGGTAACCATGAGGCCTCTTGTCTGGGTAGACTCCATTGGCACCATAGTGTATGGAAGTCATCGTTTGCATGGAGATCTGCAATTGCAGCGTCAGCTGCACCATCAGTAACACAGACGAGGAGATCAAAGTCCATGCCGTTGTGGTTACCCTTGGGCAGGAGGAAACGATTTGGCAGGCCAGTGGCGCTTTCATAGTCATGAAGGTCCAGATCACCTCCACCTGACAGAGCAGCTTCAGTCTTCTCCATGAGTGTTTTGAAGCTGGGGACATCATGCACAGTGACAGAAGAGTCAGTGGATTTACGGACTATATTGTTGGTTCCAGGAGACACTGTTTTAGAATAAAAGTAATGAATTAGTTCATTAAACTAATAGACTTAGAAAAACTAAACTGCTCCTGTCATATAGTATTATAAATTATTTTAGGACTTGTAAACAATGGGTAGTCAACAGTCCCATAAGCATAATAAAAACATTTTTAAAAAACATAGATTTCAACCAAATTGTCACATATACATGTATATATATATATATATACATATATATATATATATATATATATATATATATATATATATATATATATATATATACATATATATATATTATTTACATGTGTGTGTGTGTATGTGTTTGTGCACATAGAGGAGAGTTAGTAGGTATGGAAGTATTTTAATATAGAAAATATGTTGTAATTAAAATATTAGGACCTGTTATTTTAGTAATTCAAAGTAAATTTCCTTGATATAGTTCCTTTATTTCTTGTGATTGTAAATATATGCATATTGCTAAATATCAAAAATACTCACATTTGACCCAGAATTTGTCGAGCTCAACGGCGCTCCATCTGCCATCATCGAAGGAGAACTCTACACCGTTGTTGTCTGCATGAGGCCAAGCAAATATTCTAATCGTTGCCAAAGTGTCAGATCCCTTCTCATTTTTAATCTCAATGTTGTATGAGAACTCTTTATGGTCTAGACGGGGGCACATATGTATCAATATCAACATCAGCTATCTCTTCCGTGTCATCTACAGCATTGAGTAAACTGTATCAAAATCTTCAAAGTAAGTTTCCAGAGTTCCATCAATGGCAACATTTGTAACGTGTAACTCCTTTGAAATCTAATTCATCAAAAAGTGTAGCTAGGAAGGCTATCTTTGTGCTCCTAAAGATGTTATCCATATATTTATGAAGTCGGAAGAAACCAGGATCTCAGTGGCAGTTTCAAAATGTTCCATGACACCTGGTGGCATGTTATATTTTCCATGGGGATCTGTCTGACGACCAAGCATGATATGGGCAGTGTTGTGAAGAGCTCCATAATACTGAGAATTGGGGCTGTACAAAGAAGACTCGATAACATCACCAAGAACATCAATGCCACGGTCATTCATAATATCAATGTGAGAACCATCTTCCTTGATAATATACCCATGAGCAATGGCATCTCGGATACGGCTGTCGATGATGATCATGTCTCTAACACGTGCAACACCATCAACGTCCTCGAAGTCAATGTCATCAGGACGAGAAGGAAAGCTCCACCATATTTGTAGGAGGTATGAGGAGCAAATCCATCGTGAATAGGTTTATCCCACTGCAGTTCCTCAACTGGGTCCAAGAAGTTGAAATTCTCTCAGCATCAAAGCGGACAGTGAGCTGATTATGTACCCAGTAGAAATTTTTCTCCCTTGCGGTCGAATTTTGTGAGAATAAGAATCCTTCCACCAGAATGGAATTCCAAATGCCAGAAAACGTGGTGGGTATTCATGCCAATGTCTTCTCCAAAGTAGGCTACACGTTGTTCCTTGTTCCTAGCTGTGCCTGTGAATGAGGATTTGATTTTGGTCAGTGTCTGTCTCATCTTAGCTGCATAGGCTTCTTGGATGACTTCAGTGTTGGTGAACATGTGGTGTGACTTCATAGAGTGGAGGAAGGACAACATGTTCAGCCAGTGGATGGTGGATAACAGCAGCATAAATTGCATACACGAATTCTCCTCGTTCATGCGCTCACGGAAATAAGCAGCATTTTGAACGGCCGTTTCCCAGTCCTTGCAATGCGCATGAAGACGTCGAAAAGCATAAGAGCTTCTTCGCGGTGTCTGTCGTTGAAGAGGAGAACCAATGCTTTTGTTCCAGCAGACGGTGATCCTTGAGTTCTTTCATGAGGCGGTGGACAGCTTCTCCATTATCGGAGTAATGGGATTTGTCGGCCTCTGGATCAAAGGTTTTAGCATATTCTTTATGTTTTTCATCGCGTAGGTGCTCATTCACCTTCCATAGGAGAAAGTTCACATCATGCTGCTTTTGAGCGTTGAAAGCATCTGCACAGTTATGCAAAAAAAAAATAAAAAGACAATTTAACGGCGTATTCTATACATATCCTTGATGTTTTATTCTTTGGATATTAAAAGGATATTTTTAATGTGCAATTATCATTATTAAATGTATTTAAACAATTAATCCATACAATCAAATAATATGTGTGTTTAGAAAGTATTTTTTTATCTGTTTCTAAAGTATTTAATACATTTGAATTTCCTTTGTAAATTTTAAATGTATTTTTATCGTTAAGAACAAAAAAACCGTTGTTTAGGCAATTATAAATATTCATCAATTAATGACATGTAATGTAAAATCTTATATCATATATGTAATTTCCTGTGTTTATAGATATTAATTTGTTCTTCCTTCTTAGTTAAACAAAATAAGTCATTATAATAAAATTAATGAGTTTTCAGTAATTGGAAATATGTAAAATGTATAAGGTAAAATTACAAAAAACTGTTGTCCATGAAAATCTTTTTAATCAAATTCAGGATTTAGAGTATCAGACTGAGAACATAGAATGAACTGCAAAATTAATTTGAAATCCCTAATTTTACACACTCAGGATTCTCCAATTTGAATATCACTATCATTATTAAATTTAATTTAATTGGAAAACTGAATTTCCCTTAACCAATTCTTTTTAGTCTTAAAATCAAAAAATAATCACTAAAGTGTAATAAACTCTTGACTGACTCTACCTTTCATTTGTTTGATGCCACTGTCGACAAATTAAAAAATGTTCATAAGTTTTAGTTATTAAAACTGAAAGGTGGTCTTAACCCATTACTCAAATGTCTTGCAATGCACTTTTGACTATAAAGTAATTCTTTGAATCTTAGTTCTTTTCAGACATGTTTGTCTATAAGAATAAAATATTTTCCTTATAATGACAAAATATATATTTAAATATGGAAAATGAGTAATGGATCTGCATGAAGAGGAAATGATAATAAGCAAAAGGCCCTTCCAGAACTGTGAAAAGTGAATGTCACACACACACACATACACACACACATTACATATATATGTATAAATACATATATATGCCGGAATAAAATATTACATACATATATATATATATAATATAAAACAGTTTCATTTTCGTTATGTATTCAACATACTCTATAATTTCATTTCAAATATGACAATATGTGAAATACATTATAACAGCTAACAAGTGGTATATATAAATTAATATACAATTACTATATATATATATATATCTGTGACCCTCTGAGCTGTAGTGCGAGATGTATCATCATTTAAATATATTATAATGTTATTAAGTGCATCAAATATTTTCAGTGTTCTATGAGCTCACCTGCAGAAGCAACATTTCAGGACCAAACAGGGCAACAGCACCTGCCACGTTTAAGGAGGAGAGTTGACTTCATGATGACTGAGCACGACGGTGAATGTTAGCAGGAGATTTGGCTTTATATACTGCCCTGCCTGAACTGACAGCACGTGTACATGTATCATGCTCCCGTTCTCCCCTGACAAAGCGGTAGGCCAACAGTTCGGAGACATTGAGGTGTCTGTTATGTTTTAGAAGATGTTGGACTCTGCTCTTGTCTGAAAAGCAACCTTCCATTGATTACGCAAAATCCCGGGGTGTCTGGCATGGATAGCAAAGTGTTATCTGACCGGCCCGGTTCGGATTTGATGATAGCATGAAGAGGTAACCGAGCCAGATAACATTTAACAGCTTATTTTTTTTTGTATATCTACCTATCTATATGTCAATATATATATACACACACAAAATATAATATATGTAACATATATATGTGTGTGTCGCATTAAGTATTAGATTATAAGAGTTCTAACGATATTCCATTCTCCTCTTGATATCATAGTCAATCCATTCCACTTTCAATACTTGTGTGTTATGTTCGAAGAAAATATAGCAATTGATGAAGTGGGTATTAAAATTTTGTTGATGAATCTAGTGTTTTTTTCAAATAAACATTGATACAGAGTTTTAATGCTAAGAATATTTTAAATATACCGATACACTCCAGTTTACTAAGAACAGTTTTTGGTCATCGTCAGGAGTTGAAAGTTAGTGTCTAAATTCCTAGCTGTGAATAAGTTCACATGAATCTTTAAGATTAACCGTTTTGTTGTTAATATTTCTTCTTTGTTTACCTCATTATTTTCTCTATATTATGTCTCATTTACAGTCTACCTTACTTTATATTTCTTTTCTTTATTTTGTTGTTTTGTTGCCTTTGTCCTGTCACATGGTATATAAGATTGACTTAGCTTTGTAACTGCTTTCCAATTTGTAATGAAAAAGCACTATTTTAAATATATATTTCCTTCCAGAATATTTCAAAACTATAAAAATCTAGCAATTAAAGCCTATAATGAAAATTGCAGAGGCCTTAAACGAAATAATACGTAAATCCCTACCCTGAAATAAAATACAAATAACTATTTTTGCTGATTCATGTTACTTATCGAACAGCCCTAATGGCTCACTGTAATTCGGTTATATTATGCAGTTTCAATAATAAAAGCATATTCATCATATATCGAATACAATGACAACTAAAGAGAAAGGCGAGAATAGATGAAATCTGTATTTAGAGTTAAACAGTTAGAATATTCAAATAAATATTCATGTCTTGTTAAATTATATTACCCTTAATCACTCATGCAATTCAACTGAAATCCTCACCTTGCCAAGAAACTTTCATCTTTAATTGTGTTTATTAGCGAGGCTCCTCTTTCGTTCATTTTCTCTGCAGTTCTAAGTCGTAGTCATTTAACTTTTTTGTATAAAGAAATCAGTTTACTTCTCTTTTAAAAAACAAATTTATCCATTAATTTTTGGCGGGTGTTTCAAATTAGAGCAGCCCTCCAGAGAACAAAATGGTATATTTTCTGAAGCCTGTCTCCAGGTATAATACTATTATATTTTTATTTACATTTCTTGTATCCAGACTGATAGTTATATATAGAATATATATATGGATTGATATTGTAACCTTCAGATAGGCCATATGCCATATCCTATTTCAACCTGGGTTATAAATACATATATAGATGAACAGATAAATATAGAGTGAACAAAATAATTGTTAAAAAATGAACTTGATATATTCAAATTGACATTGTTGCATAGTTACAAGTGTAAATTGGCAGAAACAAAAACGTAATGCTGTCTATATTGAAAAAATCTGGTTTCAATTTCAGTATCACTAAACATAAGCAACAAGAAGACTCTGGCTCAAAGATTAACCTTCTTAATGAAGAATCATTTTAGAATGATTCTGCCATGTTAAAATAGCTACATTAGAAGGTGAAATTTCTTGAATGTTTGGGAATTTTTCCTGTTTCACCCAAACGGCAATGTGGATGTCATCTGGAATATACTTCAGAGAAACTGTGCTTCAGTTTTACCTCAATGACACACCTCAAGAAGTCAGTACTCAAGATAAGGCGCTTGCCCGACTTGTGTCTTCTTTCTTATCATATGAATTTCCAATTGCGACCTTGTGTGAAAACGTTGTGTATCTTAAAACTAAATCTTTTTTCATTTCTTGGGAAGGGTTGACCTTGCATTAAGCGTCAGTGACATGTTTGAAATCAAACCTTCAAGAAGTAGGGCTGTGGTATGATATGGCCACACAGAATATTGAGTCATCCATTTGTTTATGTTGCAGAGGGTTCAAGATTATCCCTGCCATTAGGAAGGAGAGAGAATATATATAGGAATATAATATATATATAGATGCGTCGAGTGTAATGACATATACTTGAGGTAGATAACACACATTTGACAGCTTTATATATAATAGGTAATACAATATAAGAAAATATATATATAATATAGATATAGGGCATCAGCATCAAGCAGCCTTGATAAATTATATATATATATATATATATATTTAATAAGCATATGACAGCACTCAGCTCAAGAGAAAACGAAAGCTTGAAGATTAGAGCAAATTCAAATACCCCAGTGCCTTGGCCAAAATAATATATCATTAGCTATACTAATAATCAATTCACCCTATATAACCTCTCCACTGAAAATCAAGAATGATCTCATGTTGAAAATCCTACCTCATGTGCAACTGGAATTTGATTTTTCAGTTATATTTATATGTGATTTAGAACAGAATCAAATACCCACTCGTCTCTGAGTATTTCCCTTTCCAAACAAATTGCACTTAAATTTTGATAGGCTATGATCTCACCAAAACACAAGGCCAGAAGGGGGCAGGAACCAATTGGCCCTGGGTTCAAGGGCTCATTGTAGAGAATGAGAGGGAAAGAAAGGAAACAGAAAGCAGCCGGACCTAGCAGTAATGGAAGCTGAAATCGAATAAGCAGAAATCCATCCCTGGTCTGCACCCCTTCCATTATCTCATATCCACCATAATGCTGGAACCAGGGCGTGGTTAGAGATGGCGTAAACCTTCCCAAGGAGAAGTTTTCCTAACAAAACACGATCTGACTGGCAGCCTACAAAGAATGTAAGGGATTGTGAAAATGGATAGACAACATTCTTGCCAGTGCAAGGCAATTCTAGGACTTACTGGAGCTCAAATCCAACTTGAGGACTTCTCAAGAAATTAGGGACCCAGGCCCTTGGCTCTACACATCAACACACCTAGGCAAAGACTCTTCACTGAGTGCTGTTGGATGGCTGATGCCTACAGGACATACCAGTAGTCCACCTGCCATAACACATAGTCCTCTGCTAACCTACTCCTAAGGCCTGTTGATAAACAACTCTGCATCCTCTCCACCTGTATGCACTTATTGCTATATGCTAGGGCACCTGGAAGCCAGTGCAAAGCAAAGGGGAGATCTTCCAAATCAGGTCTCCCTTTGCCAAACTCGGTACCACCTAACCTGCAGTCACAGCTCAAACAAGATTTCAGCAAGGCATTTTGCCAGGCATGCAAAATCCGAATATAACAGGCACACTTCGACACTACAGGAAGTACCCTGGAAAAACCTCTGCATCCATTGTCGCCCTTGGCAGTAAAACACAGCTCTTCCTCCCAGGACAGGACCCCAGGCTGTGGGGGGCCTATCTTTGTTGCACCTCCCAGAGGTCATTATGTGAAAGGTCTCTGCTTTTGAAGACAATGACATCCAAATCTCCTCAGGAAGTCCAGACAAGGTCCCCAGTGGGCCCACCATTGAACCCCTAAAAACCCACAACCATTGAGAGGTATCAACAAGTGTCTTGCAGTTAATGCTTCTCTGTCTGACATGAAGGACAACTCACCATGCCCAAAAAGTAGGATCAGAACTTTGGGAGTTGCACCAATCACATTCCGGTCAGACTATAATCTCCTCCTAGGAAAGAACCCCTCTTGGCTGATATGCCTTACCTGAGTCAACCCTTCACCTAGCCCTCCATTGGCCCCTTGCTGTTCAGTCAAACTCTGGTTGTGCTAGAGAACCTCAAAACCAGTTTCTGAGATGCAACCTCCCAGCTCCCTTGAAAATGGGTAGAAAAGAGGAGTGTATGTCTGGCACTCTTGGCCCCTAAATATTACCAATGTGTATTTTGCAATTTCAGTGCCAGAAAAGGTCCTTTTATCCTTCAGAACCAAATTGGGACCAGCTGTCAGGCTCTCACTCACCACCAGCCTGTGTCTACTGCTCTTGCCAGCTGAATAATGACCGGTCAAGAGGAGCGAATCGTACTGAGTCAAACATTCCCCAAATTGCACTCAGGAAGGAATCTCGTCCCCCTGTAATTAGCCTATGGCCTTAAGATAACCCGTGCCTGAGCCAGACCTATAATTATTAATTTTGTGACAGTAATTAGATAAGTAATCTCTCGCATCGACAGCCCACCTCTTCTTACTAAAATCAATTAAAAATGACAGACTTGGTTACGATGCGGCCTTCTAATCTTTCCCTCCTCAGAAGGAGTGGATTCAACTGGTTGACAAAATATCCTGGGGTTGCAAATAGACATATGTCCCCAGGTCACCAGTCTGGGCAAAACAAAATTTTAACTATATTACACCAGAGGCCCTTCAATGAAGTCATCGTCTTAAAAGTTTGAAACACATTATTTTTTTTATTATAGGATTATTTCAATATTGAATCGTAAATGGCCTGCCACAAAGACCTATTAGTCAAAGTCATTGATTTTGGAGTTCAGTTTTTTCTCATTTCTCAAGTGATTCATTTTTAACGGAACCAAATAAATCAATAAGTTCTGTGATTGTTCTTATCCATTTTACAGCAATGCCTCCATCCTACTTCTTCCTCTAATTTACATCAGCATTGTACTTCAAGGGCAACTTACACAATCATAAAATAATATCTTCTAGTTTTATGATAAATATCTTCCTTTTATAATATCTTCCTTTTCAAAATCATTTTATTCGAAAATAAACTTAATTACTTGGGAGAAATTAATGCATATTCCTCACCCCTTTGGGGCTGAACTTAGACTTTTTGCTGATGTGGATCCCTATATTCTTTTCAGATGATATACCATGGGTATATATATGCTTCAAATACATACAAAGTTTCATCCTGTTGTTCTTTTGTCTATATATATTAGACAATCTATCATGTAAATGCTGTTTTTAGTGATCATTTTAAACATTAAAACTCTTTCTCATTAAAGTACAAAATTAATAAATGATAAATTTATATCAAAGGCACTTTGAAAGGAGTTCACAAGGCATGTTTGCCATCAAATTTATTCAGTACTACTAGTTGTCTTCCCTCAAAATCTTTATTTCTTCGATCTTAGTGTTTCATATATATATCTTAAACGGTCTGTTATAATGTATTCTGTCAACGAAAGTGAATTTGTTATCACTCTGTCCCCAGTTTTTTTTTTTTTATTAGGTAATCCAAGGAACTTTTTGGATTTGTTTTTAATTTGATATTCAGTGGCACTAAATGACATCTGTCCCTTTAGCCTGCGATTTTGAGTGATTTGCATTTCAAACAATAATTTTTTCATAAATTCAAACAATAACTTCTTACTTTCTTCCTGTTTTTCGTTTCAGTGATTTAGCCTTTATTGTCCTATTTCTAATAGTGTATTCGATTAAATTAACGTTTCATTCCTATAAATTATCATCCTCCCAAAGACCTTTGCTCTCGGTCAGTGAAAAATTAATGCATCTTGAACGCTCAATATCCTGTAAAAACCGGATATATATCTGAAACCATTGCTGCAGGTGCCATCCTATTGTTCTTACGTTCTGAGAATTTATTAATTCAATTATCATTTCCCTTTCTCAGGTCAGTATGGTACATTTGTATCATGAAAATAAAAAGTGATATACTTGTAATTTACTTTATATGACTCCTCTTCCCATGATTTGGTTAAGATTTCAGCATCTACTGAAGGGAGTCGAAAGGCCACCGTTATACTCATTTTCATTTTTTAATGAAATTTTCATTGAAATTAAAACTGGATGTTATCTAGTATATTTATAATATAACCTCCTATAATGCATATGTAATATCCTGTTCCTTACTATCATAAATTAAAGTTTCTTCCTTTATGAAGGCTGACGAAACCTCGAGGGCTTGATATCTCATACATCCGGAGTGAAAGTAGCAAACTTAGACGTTAACCGCTTATACGGTATCATAAATTACCTATTCTATTTACTATATATATTTGGTTGTATATTTATAAATATATATATATATATATATATATATATATATATATATATATATATATATATAGAATGATATATATATATTACAAATGAGTTATTTGCATAAAATTGAAATAAAAACAGACTTATTGTAATGTTTCATAAACTTTATTTGTATCGCCTCCAGTACCATAATAATCTCTTAATTCTGAGTAGCCATGTGGAGAATTAATTTACAGCTATTAATGATGGTGGATGTGTTCACCATGATGGTAAATCTTCACATGGGAGTGATGGAAGTTGGTGACTTGTTCGAAGATGCGTTCATCCTCGACGTGGCAGTCGAATGGGTAACCATGAGGCCTCTTGTCTGGGTAGACTCCATTGGCACCATAGTGTATGAAGTCATCGTTTGTATGGAGATCTGGAATTGCAGCGTCAGCTGCACCATCAATAACGCAGACGAGGAGATCAAATTCCATGCCGTTGTGGTTTACCCTTGGGCAGAGAAACGATTTGGCAGGCCAGTGGCGCTTTCATAGTCATGAAGGTCCAGATCACCTCCACCTGACAGAGCAGCTTCAGTCTTCTCATGAGTGTTTTGAAGCTGGGCACATCATGCCAGATGACTGAGGAGTCAGTGGATTTACGGACTATGGTGTTGTTTCAGGAGACACTGGTTAGAATAAAGTAATGAATTAGTTTATTAAACTAATAGACTTAGAAAAAACTATACTGCTTCTGTCATATAGTATTATAAACATTTAGGACTATAAACGATGGGTAAGTCAATGGGTTGACAAACATTGTTTTAATAAAACATAAAGAACATTTTTTTAAACATCTTTACACCACACACACACGCACACACACACATATACATATATATATACCCATATATATATATGTATATATACATATATATATATATATAAATATATATGTGTGTGTGTGTGGTGTGTGTGTGTGTGTGTGTGTGCATGTGAGTGTGAGTAGGTATGGAAGTATAAGTAATATGAAACAAATGTTGTAATTAAAATATTAGGACCTGTTATTTTAGTAATTCAACAGTAAATTTCAGATATAGTCCTTTATTTCTTGTGATTGTAAATATATGCATCATTTGCTAAATATCAAAAATACTCACATTTGACCCAGAATTTGTCAGCTGGCTCCCCATCTGCCATCATCGAAGGAGAACTTTACACCGTTGTTGTCTGCATGGTACAAGCAAATATTCTAATCGTTGCCAAAGCTTCAGATCCTTCTCATTTTAATGTCAATTTTGTATGAGAACTCTTTATGGTCTAGACAGGGCACATATGTATCAATATCAACATCAGCTATCTCTTCCGTGTCATCTACAGCATTGAGTAAACTGTACTCAAAATCTTCAAAGTAAGTCTCAGAGTTCCATCAATGGCAACGTTTATAACAGAAACTCCTTTGAAATCTAAGTCATCAAAGGTGTAGCTAGGCAGGCTATCTTTGTGCTCCCTAAAGATGTTATCCATATATTTATGAAGTCGGAAGAAACCGGGATCTCAGTGCAGTTTCAAAGTGTTCCATGACACCTGGTGGCATGTTATATTTTCCATGGGGATCTGTCTGACGACCAAGCATGATATGGGCAGTGTTGTGGAGAGCTCCATAATACTGGGCATTGGGGCTGTACAAAGACTCGATAACATCACCAAGAACATCAATGCCACGGTCATTCATAATATCAATGTTTAGGAACCATCTTCCTTGATAATATACCCATGAGCAATGGCATCTCGGATACGG
The DNA here is from genome assembly GCF_040412425.1 of Macrobrachium rosenbergii. Taxonomy (NCBI): domain Eukaryota; kingdom Metazoa; phylum Arthropoda; class Malacostraca; order Decapoda; family Palaemonidae; genus Macrobrachium; species Macrobrachium rosenbergii. Next base: position 25,454,113 of record NC_089795.1, read on the forward strand.
CTGTCGATGATGATCATATCTCTAACACGTGCAACACCATCAACGTCCTCGAAGTCAATGTCATCAGGACGAGAGGGAAAGGCTCCACCGTATTTGTAGGAGTATGAGGAGCAAATCCATCATGAATAGGCTTATCCAATGCAGTTCCTCAACTGGGTCCAAGTAGTTGGAAATTCTCTCAGCATCAAAGGGACAGTGAGCTGATTATGTACCCAGTAGAAATTTTCTCCCTTGCGGTCAATTTTATGAGAATAAGAATCCCTCCACCAGAATGGGAATTCCAAATGCCAGAAAACATGGTGGGTATTCCAATGTCTTCTCCAAAGTAGGCTACACGTTGTTCCTTGTTCCTAGCTGTTCCTGTGAATGAGGATTTGATTTTGGTCGGTGTCTGTCTCATCTTAGCTGCATAGGCTTCTTGGATGACTTCAGTGTTGGTGAACATGTGAGGTGTGACTTCATAGAGTGGAGGAAGGACAACATGTTCAGCCAATGGATGGTGGATAACAGCATATAAATTGCATACACGAATTCTCCCTCGTTCATGCGCTCCACGGAAATAGGCTGCCATTTTTGACGTGCCGTTTCCCAGTCCTTGCAATGTATCAAGACGTCGAAAATAGCATAAGAGCTTCTTCGCGGTGTCTGTCGTTGAAGAGGGAGAACCAATGCTTTTGTTCCAGCAGACGGTTATCCTGAGTTCTTTCATAAGGCGGTGGACAGCTTCTCATTATCAGAGCAATGGGATTTGTCGGCCTCTGGATCAAAGGTTTTGGCATAGGTTTTATGTTTTCATCACGTAGGTGCTCATTTACCTTCCATAAGAGAAGTTCACATCATGCTGCTTTTGGCGTTGGAGGCATCTGCAGTTATGCTATAGAAAGAAAATAAAAAAATCGGGTACTGATAAGGGCGTATTCTATGTTTTTGACATTTAATATTAACCCTAATTTCTTTGGTTATTAAAAGGATATTTTTAAATGTGCAATCAAATTGTTTGTAATAGGTAGTTTAAACAATTAATCCACAAGATTAAATAATTTGTGAAGTGAATCTCTTTTCTCATGAATGTGTTTTAAAGTATTTTTATCGTTAAGAAAAAAGCAGTGCAATGTTATCATATTCATATTTATTCTATTGTAGTAATACTTGTAATTTTTCCTTGTAAATTTAATAAAAATTTTGCCTCTTTAGTTAAACAAAAAACATCAAAATTAGCATTATAATTTGTAAAAATTTTAAAAATGTTACTAACGTAATCAATTAATGATATCAGTTATAAAATTCAGAAAGTGCACATAAATCTTAAAAGAATAAGGGAAATTTGGTTTTAAACGAATTTTGTGTTTAGTTTTATATGGAAAACTCGAAAATTTCTAAAATTTCTTTTGCTAGCTCAAACATTTGGCAAAAATCTCTTTCTTTTGACTGACTGCTTTTGCATCCGTTTGAAGTAAGCCATTATATATGGAGATAAAAATGTTAATGAGTTTTCAATAAAACTGGAAATTGTTTAACACATTGACTCAAACATATAACAAATAAAAATGAATCTTGTAGTTGGATTTAATTGTAAATACATATTGAAATGAACTATTGTCCTTTTAATGAGAAAATATAATTGGTAACTCACAATCAGGTAAACTGAAACACTGGAAATAAAGTACCAGACTTAAGAATATAGAATAAGTGAATTCTGTCTATCATATTCCATGTCCAAAAAGAAAGACACAGTGAATTGTTTCTTGCTTTTCAAATCAAACAAGAACTAATTTGGGAAATTACTTCATATGATTTCACCTTCCAAAGATGATAATGTATATTGAATTTGAAATATAACAAGTGCCTCATTGATCTCCTCAATTTAGAATACAATTACTAACGAATTACAGGCACTCTTTGACCATCTACGCTTTGTTCCGAGATAGTCATTAAAATCAAAACTGAATGTTACTAAAGTGCAATAAGTTTAAAAATGCTGTTCTACTCACCTGCAGAAGCAACAGAGAGCAGGGCAGCGCCTGAGCTAAGAGGAGGAGAGTCGACTTCATGATGACTGAGCTCGACGATGATGTTAGTCGAGGCCTTTATATACCAAACTGACAGGGGGTCTTGTTCCCCCATGTGCTTGCAACATTTGTTGGACTCTGCTCTTCTAACGGGTTTCCAAGCGCAAAAAGCAAAGCATTATTATCAGTAGTTGATTGCTTTGGGGTAACGAGATAACATTGACAGATCCACAAACCAAAGCACATTAAATATGTATCTAATTTGTCAATAAATTAAAACCTTTAATCAGCTTTTTATCGCCCCACATTAACAATATTTTAAAAATTTTTCCCAATTACTTCTGAATCTGTGAAAGTGGGCTTTTGAGTTAAATGTCGATTAGGTTCCACTGTTTTATTTGCATTGACAGCATAGGGAACTTTTTCGTCCAAACTGGTGGACTGTATATATGGGAAAATAATATTAATTATCAGCTGAATAACTACTTTATGCTATGACAATAAATCTTTTGGCAATGAAAATAAGAGTTTTGTGGATAATAAAGTCCCTCCTATTCTAAAGGGTACTAAATCATCACTGATTTAGCGGTAGGTGATAGGTACACGAACAAACCACACTCTTTCGCTCACAATCGTAAAATTGGTGAAATTTGTATAATTTTAACTTTTGATGTCTAAAGGGCTGATGTCTCATTCTCACTATGACACTTAAGTACATTTTGTTTCTCAGCTTATTTTGTGTGTGTGTGTGTTGCCTTTCGTTTTTTTAAGGTGTTATTATTTAATTTTCAGTAAGCGTATCCTTTTGTAAAACCACTTGTTTGAACTAATGTTCAAATCCTAAACATTTTCTTGTTGACAAGAAGCCATGGGCTCATGTCATGGTGATTTGCTAAAACTTTAAACTAAAAGCTGATCTTAATGGAACAAGAAAAATCAGAAAACAGGATTTCGATGTCAAGAAAGTGGCATCGTTATGATGAGTGGAATACTTAGATGGGGTCAGAAGTCCGGTAGCATTTTCCCGAGATATGACCTAGTACTGGGACCTTTCTCTGAAAAAAGCGGTACGCCATATCTTAAAAACTAACCATAGAATTTTCTTGAAACTAATCTCATTATGTTTCCCCAAATGACATAAATCATCCAATACTTCTAGGAATTTGCAGCCCGTCATTTCATCAACACTTGATTGAAACTGTACTGCCACTTCACTACCTAATTATTTCGGTTCTGTTTATTGATTAAGTACAGTAATCTAATGATAATACTTTTTCCATACGTAAAGAGAAGAACAATTAGTATTTCAGTGTTTGGGATAAGCGAGCATCTAACGCCACCATTCTTCTCTTCGTAATTTATGCCACTGCGAATACTGTCTTGGCCGAAGAAAATAAGGAAGAATTCAAAAAGTAGATGTCAAACATTTTATCAATTTATGCACATGGTATTGTCTTATTCTAAGTTAATACTAACATTTTTGTCTTTTACCGCTAACTTGGTCATCTTAAATATACTGTTCATGCTTCCAGTGTGTAAAGTTTATGGTTTTCATGGAGAAGTTAAAATTCAGTGTAAGCTCACATGAGTCTCATTTTTCACTTTTATGGTTTTATTTTTTTTTTATTATTTCTTCGATGTGTGCCCCATTTGTTTTCCTTTATTATTGCTCTTTTACAGATTTCTTTACTTCTCTTTTAACTTTTTTTTGTGTGACTGGGGGTGGGGGCTCCATTAATGGGTTTTGCAATAAGTTTTCGTCTGCCAAAAAGTATTTTATCTTAGGTTTAAAATAAAAATAATGATTCCTTTAAACCTACATTCTTTCTTTTCATATTCTCTTTTTATTTCCACAACATAAAAACTTACCCAGTCACTATTTTTTTTGTCTCAGAATAATTCACAAACTATTAAAAGCACAATACCGGAACCGTTCAAACCTACAAGTCCACAATTCCGGAACTTATTTATATATCAAAGTCTGACACAAAAACAAGGAAAGGAATAATTAACAGGAAAACTCCAAATCCCTTAATAAAATTAGAATTCAAATAACCATTTTTGGCCATGAATGAATACTTAAAAAATCCAATGACTCCATCATAATATCGGTTATTGTCAAACAGTTTCCCCATTGAAGCATATTCATCTGCATCGAATATAATGTTGACGGAAGATCACGCAGTAGATAAAATCAATATTTACTGTACTATAAATTGCAATAACTTCATGCTGCAAAATGGAGAAATCTTCAAATTATTCATGGTTTGTTAAATCATATTATCCTCATTCATAAACAGAAATGAAGTCTTATCCTGATTCGAAGTTAACATTTAAGATACTTGTATCAGGGCTTATTTAAGAAAACGGGTTCAGTTTCATGTCTAATTTTTCAAATTCACTTAACATTGCTTTAAAGCTTTCTCAGTTTCATTTCAGGTTTTCTATTCAGATTCTGACAGTATTATACAGTATATGGCCCATTTTTTCTCTTTCAATTTATATTTCTTTTCATTTTAAAGCAACTAGTAAAAATCTAATTATAGTTAGTAAATATACACCTTAAGCGTCTTTTTATTATTTCGACTTAAAAAAGGTTTGGAATGAATATCCTCAAAGATCCCAGATATGGGCCTTGGCCTATAATTGATAAATAATTATTTACTTTCTTTACTGCACAGTATAAAGAAAGGTATTTCAAGATCTGACTTTTGTAGCCGACAGTAGTTTAAGTTTTCAAAAACCTTAACAAAGTTTATGAAAGTGATAAAAGCTTTGCAACATGCCTTGGAGAACAGTCTTGTTGGTTCAAAGCCTACACCATCTGGTTCAATTCTTTGTCACGCTTCACTGGAAGATATTATCTTTTAGGTTTTGTGTAAAATCTACCAAAAGTGGCCCATGGGACTTGCAATACGTTTTGGTTTGTAGGAAAGGCAGGAATGTAGAGCCTTGGGAGAAGGGTCCTTTTTGAGAGGACGAGGGAAGTTGCGTCTTGCTACTTTGGTTGGTAAAAGCAGTCTGGTTTGACGACAGTACAACTGACGTTTGTGGGGTTTTAAAGTACTGAAATGCTCAGGATTACGGCTGTATAATAGTTCCCAAATTTTAAAATGCAAAAAAAAAACCTCTGTCAGTAATGCAACAGTAGTTGAAAACAGACTAGTTTTTATTGCAACTCAAGCTAACAAGCTTTTAATCTAAACTTATTTCTTGTGTCTGAATGACAGGAGTGTTTGAACATTGGGCCACCCTCCACAGACAAATGGAATGTTCTCTCTCTCTCTCTCTGCTCTCTCTCTCTCTCTCTCTCTCTTATTTCTCTCTCTTCTCTCTCTGTGACTTTACCTAGAAATATTTTTGCATTAAGATGTTATATTTTATTTTTGTATGAGTGTTGTTGACTTTTCTAATTCTTGTGTTTTTATATGAGACTGCCTCTGTATCATAAAAGTCCTTTCTTGACTTATTCCTTGAGGATTGACTGATACCTGTAAGTGAACTCTTCACTAAATTAACGTTGCTGGCTTACAGAACTTGAAATGTCATATCCGCCGTGAAGCCAATTAAATCATTAAAAGAGATGATATTTGTTAATTCAAACTCTGATGGATTAGAACCTGTGACAACATTTCTTTGAAGAACAAGACTGAAGGCCAGCAATAAAATTCATACATATTGAAAAGAAATTTAATTGTCTAGGCAGTTTAGGTCTATGTGTAATAACCCAAAAAAGTCTGATTAATTCTCAAATTCAGTTAGAAACAAAAGATTTAAAAATTTGCATTTTGACATGAAGAATCGAAGCTGTTCTTTAGCAACAATACAATCACCAGAAACAGAGTTAGGAGAAAAGACTCTGCATGGTTTAACTGGCAAATTCAAATTTATTAGGAAAAATAAATAATGTTGTTCCACTTCTTCAAAGAGACCATTTCAAACTTTTTCATTTCATTTACACAAGATGTCTCCCAATATGGTAAAAATGACATCTTTATTTCTGCTGATGTTAACTTGAGAGTGAATCAAATCTCCCTCATAAAAATGTAATCAATAAATTACTAAGAAATTCACTTGGACCATGAATTTTTCGAATTCTGAACAATTATGTTGACTGAAAGAAAAGGATTGAATGAAATTCTCTGTCAATTACTAGGACACCTTCGGTCACTCAGCGATGAAGATGGCGACAAGAGGTCACATTAGAGTGCTGGGAAAGCAAAATAAAGAGATCCAGAAAAGAAAAGACTCAAGGACATAAACGTGAAATCTAGGAGGTTCTACATTTTTGCACTAATATGTAATTGAGATATAGACAGCAGGGCTGAAGGTAGGAAGCAACAGTGAGTCAAGTAAACTGGTAAAATGTTGGTGACTGTCAGCGTGAATGTGTGGCACTGCTCCTGACCAGATAATGATTTTGATAAACACATTGTGTCACGAGAAACCTAGATTATCCAGAGCAAACACAGTCAGTTGTAGGTTTAACTTATTATCAGATACAATGTTCAGTGATTTCCAAAGAGCACGTTACCGAGTAGAACAGAGAAGGGAAGGAAATGTTAACATACAGCACGAGAAAACAATCAGCGATTTCTGTATGATTTACTTCACCCTAGGATTATCATCTTATTCTTGGTGCAACAAATATTTAATTTACATCGAGAAGTCGCCATTATAGAATAGAAAATTAACAAACGTACAGTACATTGAAATATATGAGCAAAAATTCAAGTGACTAGCAAAGGCACTTTGGGGTTACAGGAAAGTTCAAGACATGTAGAGAGTCATAGCAGAATCTGAGAGTTTAATTTATCAACCTTCAAGAACTGTTTGTTTTGTCGTTCAAACTTTTGCTCTCAAAATCATCAAATTATATTTATGTTTAATAAAATACAATATCTTATTTATAACTTATAAAGATCCAAATTCCATAATAATAACCTTTCAGTACCTTCATAGCTAAATAACATATGTCCCAGATCTTTATGAGAATGATGTATATTACACAAAAGTAAAATCATCCTCTGGAACTTTAGGTGTTTTATTTTTAACTCTTGGTATTTCAGTGGAATCGTAAATGGCCTGGCAAAAAAAACTAGTCAAAAATTACTGATTTTGGAGTTTAGTTTTCTCATTTCTCAAGTGATTAAACGTTTTTAGTTAATTCAAACAATAACTTCTGTCCGCATATCCTGCCTTTATAATGGTTTCAATTTAACCTCCATCCTACTCAACCTCTAATTTTCATCAGTGGTTTACTTCAATATCCTTATTCAGTCATAAGTTGGCTGTTTTGTACTCTTCTGCTCCCAGATTACTTCCTTTTCCTTCATTCCTGTGAGATGCTTTCGCTCTCGAAGTCAATCAATCTTGTGGGAGAAAATTAATGTATATCTTGATAATTTTACCTGTATATATTGATACAATGATATACCATGGATCTTGTTGAGAAACCATGCTAAAGACTATCAGGTTGTTCTTATGTCTGTAGAGAATTGATTACGTTAACATGATATTCAATCATCATTTCTCTTTCTCATCGTCAGTATGAAATCACATTTATTGTCAGGAAAATAACAGCGGTATGCTATTCTAATTTACTCGTACCTGGTCCTCTTCCTAAGAACTTTATTTCCTCAAGCTTAGGGTTTCATTGGCATCTTAAACGGTCTGATATAAAGTAAACAATCCTTGTTTATCAAGGCTGTGACTTTTTTTTTTTCAGTGAGCAATTTTCAGTTGGTAAAAGTGGAATCATCTGTCCATTTCCCTGCCTCTAAAATGACTTTCAGTAATATAACCTATGGGACTGCTCCTCGTTCTGTTTTCGTCAGTGGTGTAATTTGTTGTCTTAAACAATATTCATAAATTAAAGTTTCTTCCTTTATGAAGGTTAATAAACCTCGAGGGCTTTGAATCTCAAACACCCGGAGTGAAACTATAAACTTAACGAAACCCGCTGAAACGACATTGTAGGAATTCAACTGTTGTCACTAATTACCTGCTTTTTCTGTATTTTTATACCACTTACTAAACTCATTCTCAGATTTGTTGATGTACCATTACTTGAGAAAAACCAAATTTAGTAAATATATATTCCAGTGTTTCTATTATAACATATATCATAATATATATATATATATATGCTATATATTATATATATATATATATATATATATATATATATATATATATATATATATATATAAATATATATTATATATATTATACGTATATAAACACAACCATATATATATATATATATAATAGATATGATATAAACTGACTTTGCATATATGTATATAATATATATATATATATATATTAACTATACAAATGATATATTTATAGGTATTAAAAGTAAAAGACTTATTGTAATTTTGCAATAAACTTTTATTCATATCGCCTCCAGAACCATAAAATAATCAGCTAATTCTGGTCAGCCATGTGGAGAATTTACACACAGTTTATTAATGATGGTGGATGTGTTTCACCATGATGGTAAATCTTCACATGGATATGATGGAAGTTGGTGACTTGTTCAAGATGCGTTCATCTTCGACGTGGCGATCGAATGGGTAACCATGAGGCCTCTTGTCTGGGTAGACTCCATTGGCACCATAGTGTATGAAGTCATCGTTTGTATGGAGATCTGCAATTGCAGCGTCAGCTGCACCATCAATAACACAGACGAAGAGATCAAATTCCATGCCGTTGTGGTTACCCTTGGGCAGGAGGAAACGATTTGGCAGGCCAGTGGCGCTTCAAAGTCATGAAGATCCAGATCACCTCCACCTGACAGAGCAGCTTCAGTCTTCTCCATGAGTGTTTTGAAGCTGGGCACATCATGCACAGTGACTGAGGAGTCAGTGGATTTACGGGTTATTGTTGGTTCCAGGAGACACTGGTCAGAATAAAAGAACTGAATTAGTTCATTAAACTAATAAGAAATTAGAAAAACTATACTGCTTCTGTCATATATTATTATAAAATTATTTAGGACTTTAAACAAACATTTTTTAATGGGTTACAACAATCCCATAAAAACATATATATAAAAACCATAAAATATTTATACATATATATATATATATATATATATATATATATATATATATATATATACTATATATATATATATATATATATGTATTCATGTGTACAGTGCATGTGAGTGTAAAAGGTATGAAGTTTAAACTAAATGAAAAAAATGTTGTAAAAATTACTTCAAATATTATGACCTGTTATTTTGGAACTAGTAATGCCACAGTAAATTACTTTCATACAGTTCCTACATAGTTTCTTGTGATTGTAAATTTATGCAAAAACACTAGATATAAAAAATACTCACATTTGACCCAGAATTTGTCAAGCTCAACGGCGCCCCATCTGCCATCATCGAACGAGAAGTCTAACACCGTTGTTGTCTGCATGAGGCCAAGCAAAATATTCTAATCGTTGCCAAAGTTCAGATCCCTTCTCATTTTTAATTTCAATGTTGTATGAGAACTCTTTATGGTCTAGACGGGCACATATGTATCAATATCAACATCAGCTATCTCTTCAGTGTCATCTACAGCATTGAGTAAATATATTCAAAATCTTCAAAGTAAGTTTCCAGAGTTCCATCAATGGCAACGTTTGTAACAGAAACTCCTTTGAAATCTAAGTCATCAAAGGTGTAGCTGGCAGGCTATCTTTGTGCTCCTAAAAGATGTTATCCATATATTTATGAAGTCGGAAAAACCTGGATCTCAGTGGCAGTTTCAAAGTGTTCCATGACACCTGGTGGCATGTTATATTTTCCATGGGATCTGTCTGACGACCAAGCATTATATGGGCAGTGTTGTGGAAGAGCTCCATAATACTGGGCATTGGGGCTATACAAAGAAGACTCGATAACATCACCAAGAACATCAATGCCATGGTCATTCATAATATCAATGTGAGAACCATCTTCCTTGATAATATACCCATGAGCAATGGCGTCTCGGATACGGCTGTCAATGATGATCATGTCTCTAACACGTGCAACGCCATCAACGTCCTCGAAGTCAATGTCATCAGGACGAGAGGGAAGGCTCACTCCATATTTGTAGGATGAGGAGCAAATCCATCGTGAATAGGTTTATCCCACTGCAGTTCCTCAACAGGGTCCAAGTAGTTGGAAATTCTCTCAGCATCAAAACGGACAGTGAGCTGATTATGTACCCAGTAGAAATTTTCTCCTTGCGGTCAAGCTTTTAGAATAAAGAATCCTTTCCACCAGAATGGGAATTCCAAATGCCAGAAAACGTGGTGGGTATTCATGCCAATGTCTTCTCCAAAGTAGGCTACACGTTGTTCCTTGTTCCTAGCTGTGCCTGTGAAGGTTGATTTGATTTTGGTCGGTGTCTGTCTCATCTTAGCTGCATAGGCTTCTTGGATGACTTCGGTGTTGGTGAACATGTGAGGTGTGACTTCATAGAGTGGAGGAAGGACAACATGTTCAGCCAATGGATGGTGGATAACAGCAGCATAAATTGCATACACGAATTCTCCCTCGTTCATGCGCTCACGGAAATAAGCAGCATTTTTGACGGCAGTTTCCCAGTCCTTGCAATGCATCAATACGTCGAAAAGCATAAGAGCTTCTTCGCGGTGTCTGTCGTTGAAGAGGGAGAACCAATGCTTTTGTTCCAGCAGACGGTTATCCTTGAGTTCTTTCACAAGGCGGTGGACAGCTTCTCCATTATCGGAGTAATGGGATTTGTCGGCCTCTGGATCAAAGGTTTTAGCATAGCCTTTATGGGTTTCATCGCGTAGGTGCTCATTCACTTTCCATAGGAGAAAGTTCACATCATGCTGCTTTTGAGCGTTGGAAGCATCTGCACAGGTATGCGAGAAAGAAAATAATGAGAATCAGTAATAATGCTTAAGGGCGTCTTGTTTCTGTGTTTTGACATTTGTAATATTAACCTAAGTTTTATGTTTTTCCTTCAAAATCTTTTTGAATTTTAAATGATTTTATTACTAGTGTGTAATCATTATATTGCTATAGGTATTTAAAACAATCCACACTATTATATAAGACATAAAGTGAATATCTCTTTTCCGTGAGTCTGTTTAGAAAGTATTTTTTATCGTTAAGGAAAAGAGAAGACAACTTACATACAGTATTTATCGCATATAGGGATACTTGTAATTTCTTTGTAAATTCCTAATAAAAATTCTGCCTCTTTAGGTAAAGAAACAAACAAAAGAAAACTGTTAATTGGGAAAATTAAGTAAAAATGTTACCAACGTTAATAATTAATGACATTCGCAATGTAAAATGCATGATTCACGTATGTCTTTAAAAGAATAATGGAAATTTGGTTTTAAACGAATTTTGTGTTTGTAAATTAGTTTTAACTTGGAAAATTTCAAATTTCTTCACAGCTCAAGCATTTGTTCAAAATCCATTCTTTTGACTGATCCTTTAACATCCGTCTGAAATAAGTTATTATGGAGATAAAAATGTTAATGAGTTTTTCAATAAGTGGATGTTATTTACACTTTGACTCATGATATAACAAATAAAAATGGCACTTTGTAGCTGGTTTTTTCAAATATATAATGAAAATATAATCAGTAACTCAGAATCAGGTAGACTGGAAAATGAAACACTGGAAATAAAGTATCAGACTTAGAATATAGAATGAAGTGATCTCCCTATCATATTCTATGTTTAAAATAAAAAGACAGAATTATTTCTTGGGAATAAAAACAAGAACTAATTTAAAATCCCTTCATGAATTTTACCTCAAGATGATAATGTATATTAAATTTGAAATATAACAAATGCCTCAATGATCTCTTCTAATTTGAATACAATTATAGAACTCCTGTGACCATCTGAGCTGTTTACTTCCGAGATATAGTTATAAAATCAAAAGCTGAATCTCACTGAAGTGTAATAAGTTTAAAAACCGTGTTCTACTCACCTGCAGAAGCAACAGAGAGCAGGGCAGCGCCTGCCACGGCCAGAGGAGAGAGTCGACTTCATGATGACTGAGCTCGACAATGATCGTCAGCAGAGGCCTTTATATACCAGACTGACAGGTGGTCTTACACTCCCGTTCCCCGTGCATGTAGCATTCTCTTGGACTCTGCTCGTTCTAACGGGGTTTCACGCGCAAAAAAGCAAAGCATTATTATCAGTAGTTGATAGCTTTTGGGGGTAACAAGATAACATCAACAGATTCACAGACCAAAGCACATTTAACATACTGTATATCTAATTTGTCAATAAATTAAAACCCCCTTTAATATCTTATAGGGCCTATTAACAGTGTTATAAAAAAATTGTTTCCAATTACTTCTGAATCTGTGAAAATTGGTCAGAAGCTCGGTAGCATTTTCCCGAGATATGACCTAGTATGGGACCTTTCCCTGAAAAAAGCGGGACGCCATATCTTAAAAACTAACTATAGAATTTTCTTGAAAATGATCTCATTATGTTTCCCGCACCCAGATTCTTTTCGAATTTAATGATAATAATTTTTCCATACGTAAAGAGAATGAACAAATAGTATTTCAGTGTTTGGGACATTTTGGTGCATAAGAGCGCATCTAACGGCACCATTCGTCTCTTCATAATCTAGCTCACTGCGAATACTGCATTGGCCGAAGAAAATAAGGAAGAATTCAAAAGGCAGATGTCAAACATTGTATCAATTTATTCACATCGTATTGACGTATTCTAAGTTAATACCAACCTTTTTGTCTTTTACCGCTAATTTTGTCATCTTAAATATACCATTCATGCTTCCAGTGCGTTAAGTTGATGGTCTTCATGAAGAAGTTAAAACTCGGTGTAAACTCACATGAGTCTTATTTTTCAGTTTTATGGTTTTATCTTTTTTTTATTATTTCTTCGATGTGTGGCCCCTTTGTTTTCCTTTATTATTGCTCCTTTATGGTGTTCTTTACTTTTGATTTTTTTTTGTTGGCTGTATTTGATGGGTTTGCAGCCTTTGGTTTTCGCCTGCTAAACAGTATTTTAGCTTGGCTATTAATAACAAAAATAATGATTCCTTTTAAATACATTCTTTCTTTTCAAGATTCTCTTCTTTTTGTATCCCATCACTGCATAAAAGTTACTGTCACTTTTTTTTTTATTTCTCAGAATAACGTAAACTATTAAAAGCACAATGCCGCAACCGGTCAAACCTATCAAAGTCTACAATTCCGGAAGTGTTCAAACCACTCAAAGTCTACAATTCCGGAAGTGTTCAAACCTCTCAAAGCCTGACAATTAAAACATAGGAAAAAATGCAAATACCCGGAAGGTATAATTTTAACGTTCTCCAAATCTCACCCTGAAATTAGAATTCAAATAACCATTTTTGTGAATTCATGAATGAATACTTATCGAAAATCCCTAATGACTCGCCGGAATATCGGTTATATGAAACAGTTTCACATTGAAAGCATATTCATCATCGAATATAATGGTGATGGAAGAGTAGTGCGTGGCTAGATAAAATCAATTTATTGTAGGCTAAGATCGCAATAACTTCATGCTGCAGAATGGGAGAAATTTCGAACAGAAATTATTCATGGTTTGTTAAATCATATTATCCTCATTCATTAACAGAAATGAAGTTTTATCCTCATTCGGACGTTAACCTTTTAATAATACTTTTATCAGCTTATTTAAAAAAACGAGTTCAGATTTCCATGTTTAATTTCAAATTCATTAACATTGCTTTATATTGCTTTCGGTTTTGTATCAGGTTTTCTATTCAGATTTCTGACAATATTATACAGTATATCGCTTCATTTTTCTCTTTCAATTTATATTTCTTTTCATTAAAACAACCAGTAAAATCTAATTATAGTTAATAAATGTAATTAAGCGTCTTTTTTTTATTTCAACTTAAAAAAGATTTAAGAGAATATCAACAAATGCAAGATATGGCTCTTCTATAAGCGATAAATAATTATTGATTTTCTTTACTGATACAGTATAAACGATTTGCAAGATATGACTTTTGTAATAACTAGTAAGTTGAAATTGTGTTTTGAAAAACCTTCTTTAAAGTTTATAAAAGTGATAAAATTCTTGAAAAATGACCTCGGAGATCAGTCTTGTTGGTTCGATTTGCCTGTTTGTTTGTCTAGTCGTTTCTTTGTCAGCGCTGCTTGTCCTTCTCCTCCCTTTCCGCTGCCTCTCTTTTCTCCTGAGCAAGTCTCTCTGCTTCTTCTCTTTTCTCTTGAGCTAGTCTCTAGGCCTGCTTTTCTTTTCTCTCTGCTTCTTCTCTTTTCTCTTGAGTGAGTCTCTCTGCCTCCGTTTCTTTTCTGGGTGCCTCCTCTCTTCTCTCTTGGGCCTCCCTTTCTGCCTCCCTTTCTTTCTTTATCTCATCCATCCTCTCCTGTACCTAGTCTTAGTTCTCCCAGAAAGGCCGGGATTCCTTCCCCTGAGGTCATGAAGGATTTGAAATCTTCGCTCTGCTGAGTTCTTGCCGTCGTTTTGCAGGTGGGAGAGGACGCAAGTAATACACAAAATTAATTTTCCAAGCGTAGGACGTGAGCTTGTATTGGAATTTGGAATGGTCCCAAAGGATGTATGAATGATCTCCCGAACTGACACAGCAGGCTACAGCAGGGATTAGGAATTGGAATTCTCTGGTCTCCCAAGGTACCGACAAAGCAGGTTGATTGGGGACGAAGATTTGAAATTGTCAAAGAACAGCGCCAAAATAAGCTAATAAAACACCCTCTTTTCTGTTTTGCTCGGCCAATAGATAGGCCTCTGTCTATTTTGACCTGTGTAAGTGATGTGTCGAGGGATGGGTGAAGGTGGGAAATTCCAGAGGGTAGTGGGACACTCCCTAGCAGATAATCCTCGCTAAGGGCAGTAACTGGCTTGCGCTCTTTCTGGTACAGGACCAGCGACCCAAATCAAACCCATCACCCCTCCCCCCTACGCCCGAACAGAAGCCATAAAAGGCTAACACGCTCAGGTCGGCCTCACACTCTCAGACAGCTGACTAGAGGAGTGTCACAAGTTGGACATCTCTCCTCCACCCCGTCACTGCCACGTGGACCGCCACCCCTTGCTTTAACCCAACCACGTGGCCAATCGCTTTGCAAACGGTGAAGTGCAACCCTAGAGCGAGCGGAACCCCAATACTGCAGCCCTGTATCATTATTCCACCAATCTACGGCCCAGGAGCATGCCTTTGGTGGGCGGCCTTTGTCTCCAAACCACGTGGACCCTTTGCTGACACCCATGGGAAGGACTGGAACGAAGCCCCGGTGTCAACATCAGCGCTGGACACTCCTGTAGGATGGTAAAGTGCACTGAAAGATTTGCTTAGTCACATTACTTTTGCCCATGTGTGTTCATTAGACTTTTGGGCCAGTGTCTTTGCTTTCCCCTGAATTTCTTGGTTCAATCCCAGCCCACATGGTCACTGCCTTACTCAAGTCACTAGTCAAGCCTCAAGATTGACCTTTGGCACCTTCCATGCACCCTCGAGGAGAAGGCATTCTCCAATTCCGGCATCAGACCATAACCTGTGTACCATATTTTTTCAGACGGACGATAGTAGCGGAATTCTCCTTGGCTCTGCTTTGTTCCTGGCAACCCTAAGCTGTCCCTCCCCCACCTTTGGAAGACTTTCAACTGCAGCAGCAATTTAACTTTATTTAATTAATTTTTTCCTTTGAACTTGTCTGTTATGTGAATATACCTGTTTTGTTTAAGTGTTTTCACACGTCTTCCTATGAGTAAAAAAGCCCTGGGCTCGTATAACTCCTTTTGTTTTCTATTTTTATATGCTCCTGATTGTCTTACTAGGTCACTGTAGAGTAAAGTAATTAATCTTGGGACTTAAAATCTACCTGCACCAAGAAACATATAAAACAAATGATTGATCTCACCAAATTACCGACAAGGCGAGCTGATTGGGGAATGGATTGGAAATTGATTGGTCTCACCAAATTACCGAAGAGGCAGGCTGATTGGGGACTGGATTGGAAATTGATTGGTCTCACCAAATTACCGGCGAGGCAGGCTGATTGGGGACTGGATTGGAAATTGATTGGTCTCACCAAATTACAGACAAGGCGGACTGATTAGGGACTGGATTGGAAATTGATTGGTCTCACGAAAATAGTTCCCACACAGACGACGTCTGATTAGCGAGAGCGCAAGTTTGTTACATTTACTGACTTATGGGAGAAGTTTATTCTCAATAGCAATTAGGTGGGTGGTAAGCCCAAATTCATAATAAACATGCAACACACACAGCAGTAGTAAAAGCACAACACAAAAAAAAACAAAACATATAATGTCAGAACTCACAATTATACAAACAGTTTTGTGGAACGAGCCTAGGGAAAACAAGGTAAAATCAAACAAACAAATTCTCACACATTCCTAACTAATGGTGTGGCGAATGTCGATCAAGGCCATTTGCCTCACTGTCTGTTATTTGTAGGCCGCTGAGTCGGCTGTCTGCGACAGAATGAATGAATGAGGTAACGTTTTGGTAAACAGACGGGGTACTTCCCCGAACGTGAGGGAAAGAAACGACTTTTAGTGAACTATTAGTTCTACGCTGTGCCAAGCAAGAAATATGATTTCGCCCTCTTGCTAGACAAGAGAGAGGGTAATGAGTCAGCGATGCTAGTCTGACTTTTCGAAGACGTGTTTGCAGTCGATTTTTGCGCCTACTTAAATATTCAATTTCGAAATCACATCTGTTTTCACAGGAGGAATACATGCACTATTCCTTCAATGGGTTAGAGCCAAAATAACCTTTTTGAGTGGCATGCAAGCTGCGTGCAAAGGCTTTCAGAAGCTAAATTTTGGCGATCCTCTCTCTCTCGTTTTCTTTTGGCATGCACCCTAAATAAAAAAAAGTTCCTAGGTTTAGTCACGTTTGCTGCCTGGTGCCAAAGTATGGGCGCTAGGTCGGGCCACTGCCCACGCTATATCTCTTACTGTTTCATAGCAAAATGATTAATGCATTTAAAAGGGAATGATATCCCATATTTTAACTGCCACTTGTGATGGTAATTAAAGAAAAGCTGAAAGGAAAGATCAACAGCGAAAGATGAGTGATAGAAGTTCCAGAGGAAAGGAAGAAGATTGTGGAGGGCCTTGGCATCCTCTTCTGGATGAGAGGTGCCAAGACATTTGAAAGATGAGGAGGTGGCACCATGCCAAGTTGGCACTGGTGCCAGAAGAGCTCTGTAGCTCTTTGTGGACTACCTGGAATCGCCCACACCTGTGGTAATTCCGCCGCAAACCTCTCCTCCATGGACTGTTGTCCTTGGCCAGGGAATCGGATGGCCCGAGGCCAAAGGGTCAGCTGCTGCGACAACTGACACAGGAATTTTGTCCGCCAACTCGGACATTAATCGTCGCAGGTCGCAGAGTTCATCGGCCCAGCGAGGCGGGGAAGAATCATGATTCGCAAGGGTATCTGCGGCGGGCGGCAAGAGAAAGGAGACGGTCAGAGGGGGCGTAGTGGACTCGTAGGCAGTGGTGACCAGCTCAGGCCTGGGTTGCGAATCCGTGTCTTTGGGTGAGCCTCCGCTGTGGGTTAGGGGGACTCATCTCTCTTGCTACCAACACTGGCAGCGGAACCAGGCTGGGCAAAGAGAGGGGATTTGGAGTTGGATCCCGTGGAGGGGGAGCAGGGGTGTGCTCTAGTACTGACACTGGCACTGACACTGGAAGCGATGTGGTAGTGGTCTCGTCTGTCTGGACGGACGGAGATTGACACTGCTCAGTGCGCCCAAGTGGCACTGGTAGAGGAGTCGATTGGTGAGATTCTCCTGAGGGGAGATCTGGCTGGGGCCTCAGCACAGGCACAGAGGCAGTGCTGGGCACTGGACTTGGATCTGGAGGAGTATTTGGGGAATTTGGACCCAGGAATTGTCGTGAATTGGAGGGGGATATACAGTCCTGGCCCAGGACGACGTCATAGCCTCCTGGAATGTACTTGGCTACAGCAAGATTTAGAGTTTTGGCTTTGTGGGGTCTGTTGACCCTCAGTTGGACTGTAGGGAGGATCATCTTGTAGCGATTCACTCCCTCGATCATTACTAAGTTCCTTCTATTTACAACTACCCCATATGGAACTCTGTCTTCCCGTATGAGGGAAATCTGAGCGACCGAGTTATCGAACGCCATGACTCAGCGTGCTGGGCACTTACCCCGGGATGGGACTACGTAGATGGGACCTTCGGCAGGAGAGCCCAGGGACTTGGGATTAGTCACCGCAAGAGCAACGGTGTGTGTTTGTTTTAGTTATTAGGGCATTTCGCCCAGGATGAAGTATGCCCATATACATTACAGGAGGTGCAGTAATTCCTGCTGTAATCCTTTCGCACTGCCCCTGGGGAGGGCACAGGCATGTTATGCGATAGGGGGTGGGGAGAGGACTTTGCATTTATGGTGAGCTTATTCCGGCATTGTTCGGTGGAACGCCCTATCCTATTACAGTACCCACATACTGCAGGTTTCGAGGACTGCCCATTCTTCTGCTGAGGGGCACCTGAGATGAATGAGGGAGGATGAATCATCTTCTTCAGGGAGCTTTCCTGGGGTTGATGGGAATCCCAGGAATCAGCTATCTGACAGCAATCTGCTAAGGTCGGGGGCTCCTTCTCAGCGATGTGTGTGGTGAGGGGCGTAGAGCATGAAGTGCTCTATCTTCATCTGTTCAATGGCCTCGTTGAGGGTCGTAACCCCCACGGACTCGAAACATTTTGCATGGGCGCGCTCGGACTGGTAGGCCCAGTCTGCCCAGGTCTGGTTTGCTTCCTTAACTTGCCCTCACCAGCGTCTCCTCCAGCATTCAGGGGTGATTTCGTACGCCTTGGAGATAGTCTGGCGGACGACATCCCAGTTTTCTTGCTCCTCCGGCGGGAGAGCTTTGTAAGCAATGAGGGCCTTCCCTCCAAGGAACTTGCCCAACACCAGGGAGAGTTCGGTGGCACTCAGGGGGCAGGCCTTTAGGACTGTCTGGGCGGTGTCGAGCCATACCTCAGGCTCGGCCTCCGTCCATTTTGGCATGCAGGCGGGTGCCTGGCTGAAGGCGTTCATCCCCTGGGTGGCTGGTGGAGGCAAAGGGCCACGTTGTTGCAGCAGCTCAAGTTCATGGGCGCGCTGCTTGTCCTTCTCTTCCCTTTCTGCGGCCTCTCTTTTCTCCTGAGCAAGTCTCTCTGCTTCCCTTTCTTTCCTCTCTGCTTCTTCTCTTTTCTCTTGAGCGAGTCTCTCAGCCTCCTTTTCTTTTCTCTCTGCTTCTTCCCTTTTCTCTTGAGCCAGTCTCTCTGCTTCTTCTCTTTTCTCTTGAGCGAGTGTCTCTGCCTCTGTTTCTTTTCTGGCTGCCTCCTTTCTTCTCTCTTGGGCCTCCCTGTCTGCCTCCCTTTCTTTCTTTATCTCATCCATCCTCTCCTGTACCCAGTCTTTTAGTTCTCCCCCAGAAAGGCTGAGTTCCTTCCCTGAGATCATGAAGAATTTGAAATCTTCACTCTGCTGAGTTCTTGCCGTCATTTTGCAGGTGGGAGAGGATGCGAGTAATACACAAAATTAATTTTCCAGAGCGTAGGACGTGAGCTTGTATTGGAATTTGGAATGGTCCCAAAGGATGTATGAATGACCTCCCGAACTGACACAACAGGCTACAGCAGGGATTAGGAATTGGAATTCTCTGGTCTCCCAAGGTACCGAAAAAGTGGGTTGATTTGGGACGAGGATTGGAAATTGTCACAGAATAGTGCCAAAATAAGCTAATAAAACACCCTCCTTTCTGTTTTGCTTGGCCGATAGATAGGCCTCTGTTTATTTTGATCTGTGTAAGTGCAGTAGTCAAGGGATGGGTGAAGATGGGGAATTCCAGAGGGTAATTAAGGACACTCCCAAGCAGATAATCCTCGCCTAGGGCAGTAACTGGCTTGGCACTCTTTCTTGGTACAGGACCAGCGACCTGGGTGACGCCATCACTCCCCCTACGCCCAAGCAGAAGCCATAAAAGGCCCCAATGCACTCAGGTCGGCCTCACACACAGCTCAGACCTGACTAGAGGAGGTCACAAGTTAAGACATCTCCCCCCCCCCCTCACTGCCACGTGGACCACCACCCCTTGCTTTGTAACCAACCACGTGGCCAGTATCCTTTGCAAAACGGTGAAGTGCAACCCTAGAGCGAGCGGAACACCAATACTGCAGCTCTATATCACCTCAAGGGCGCCCCTCTATCACTCCACCGATCTACGACCCACGAGCACGCCTTTGGGGGGAAGCCTTTGTCTCCAAACCACGTGGACCCTTTGCTGACGCCCTTGGGAAGGACTGGAACGAAGCCCCGGTGGACACTGCTGTAGACAGTAAAGTGCCCTGAAAGATTTGCTTAATCACGTTACTTTCGCCCTTGTGCGTTCATTAGACTTTTGGGCCAGTGTCTTTGCTTTCCCCTGAATTTCTTGGTTCAATCCCTGCCCACGTGTTCACTGCCCCCTTACTCAAGTCAAGCCTCGAGATTGACCTTTGGCACCTTCTGTGCACCCTCGAGGAGAA
Source organism: Macrobrachium rosenbergii (assembly GCF_040412425.1). NCBI lineage: Eukaryota > Metazoa > Arthropoda > Malacostraca > Decapoda > Palaemonidae > Macrobrachium > Macrobrachium rosenbergii. Next base: position 25,474,686 of record NC_089795.1, read on the forward strand.
ATCATTCTCCAATTCCGGCATCAGACCGTAACCTGTGTTCCATATCGTTTCAGACGGACGACAGTAGCGGAATTCCCCTTGGCTCTGTTCCTGGCAACCCCAAACTGTCCCTCCCCCACCCTTGGAGGACTTTCAACTGCAGCAGCAATTTAACTTTATTTAATTAATTTTCCTTTGAACTTGTCTGTTATGTAAATGTACCTATGTTTGTACCCACGTGTTTCACGCGTCTTCCCTTTGAGTAAGAGCCCTAAGCTCCTGTATAACTCCTTTTGTTTTCTGTTTTATATACTCCTGGTTATTTTACAAGGTCACTGTAGAGTAAAGTAATTAATCTTGGGAATTAAAATCTACCTGCACCAGGAAACATATATATATATATATATATATATATATATATATATATATATATATATATATATATATATATATATATATATATATATATATATATTGTGTGTTTATTATTACAGTATGTGTATTATATGTATGCATGTATGTATATGTTGAAATGAAAATATCCTACTCTAAAACAAAATAGAAAGTTTTGCATGCTAAAAGTTTCGAGAGTACTGCAACCAG
>NC_089795.1:25480267-25505267 GCF_040412425.1 Macrobrachium rosenbergii
ACAGTCTTGGTATATTTTTCATAGGATTTTATATATATATATATATATATATATATATATATATATTATATATATATATATATGTGTATGTGTGTGTGTGTTTCAAAAGTGATCGTATATATATTGTTAAGACTAAATAGAGGGTACTACCTTCAGTGAACTGAATATTGATATGTATGTTTAGTGAGTATCCTGGTAAGACTCTCCGTCATACTGTATGAAAACTATTATGTTTTGTTAAATGCTAACATACGCATGCATGAAAGGTTATTTCTTTCTTTCCCATGTGGCTCTCATCACAAAAACACATTTCCTCAATAAATGTCCCAACTTTTCCAATGAATTACCTCTCAAGAGCCTCTGGCCCGAACTAGAAAAATGGTTTCTATCTCTCGAAAATTCCTGCCTCTTTTTTATGAGGTGATTCCCTATGGCGTTTACCATTAATGGAAAAGTATTTAAGTTTCTCTCTCTCTCTCTCTCTCTCTCTCTCTCTCTCTCTCTCTCTCTCGTTTTGCACTGGTCCTTTGTCGAAGAAACCAGGCTTGCTTTTATTGTTTCTTCTAATATATTTCCTACTTTTGCTGTTTATTTCTTTCATTCGTAAGTTTTGGAACACAGGAGAATGTTTGCTATTCTCATTCCATTTCATTTGATTTGCAAACACTATCTGCTTTTACCTTTGCCATGCTTCGGACCCATGATTCTCTGTTATTCCTATCTGATATTTACTTCGTTATCTAAAGCATTCTCCTCTATGTCGTTATGAGAAAGATAACAACTTTCAAAAATCACTACTTCCCAATATGTTGTTCACAAGGAAAAGTTAACATCCATTATTTCTATAGCCTGCATTGAGGCGACCATATCTTTTTTTTTTTTATTAAGGATTATGAGAAATCTGCGAGTTTTGATTAGCTTATTCATTTTCAGTCCAAGAATCCTATATGCTCGCGGTATAAGATTAGACATAAACCAGTTGACATCTCTGTTGCTACTGCCCTCTCATCCCACTAGAGCTGTCCCCCCCCCCTGTCGTCATAAAATGTACATTTTGAAACTATCAGAAAAAGATTTTTAAAACAAGTGATGAAAATAACTATCACCATACAGTGATAATTAGTTCAAAGAAGGTAAGAATCATCAAAGTATAAAAAAATGTAAGAAAGAGAAAATTTTTGTTTAACATTCGTCAAATGCTGCACAACATTTCAAAAATATTCAATCATTTTCACAAATTTTCCAGTATCAGATTATAATTCTATAACTTTCCTTTTTATTTCAAGCGTGCAAATATTTAAAATACGATTTTCATAGGAACTGGTCAAAATGTACATATTTTGCACAAAAATATTAAAGGTTTCCGAAGGCAAAAGAAATTTCTTGGTGACATAACAATCAAAATATAAAATAAATTTTTAACTTTCCCAATGTGCAAACTAGTGAACTTTGAAAACAATCCAGTTCAGAATATCGCAGTCATAACATCTCCAAAGTTTTAGAATAATGTAATATTAAAATCTTAAATTTTAACTTAATATTTAAAACTCTGGTTAGCTTTATTTTTTTAAGTTTAAATATATGAGAGTGATGCAGTTTGCACTCTTTACTCAGGGAAATTTTCAACATAATTAGAACTGACTTCTAGCAAAATCTTCTGGCTCTCTCTCACTCACTCTGGTGGCTCTCGGGCCTCTTGGTGACCCATGGCCGCTTGCACTAGACCTCACCACGTTCCCCTATTGACTGCTGCGTCTCTCCAGTTAGTCACAGGATCCTCCACTCTCACTTCTCTTAGATCTCTTAACACATTATCTTTCCATTTCATCCTTGGTCTCCCCACTAGTCTTCTTCCTTCTATTGATCTTTCCATAACTACTTGAGGCATTCTGCCCTCTTCCATACTAACCACATGTCCTGCCCAACATATCCTCTGCGGTCTTATATGGCCAGTTCTTAGCGGGTGTCTGGTTAGATCTCTTTTCTCCGTTGTGTCCTCTTCTCCAAATCTTCATTAATATCGTAAATTGAACCTGTTATTCTACGTAAAATGTTATTTTCAAAAACCAAGTAGTACTAGTGGCCTGATAAAAGTGTTGTAAACTCTTAATTTGGTAGACCGTGTAATGTTAATTCTCTTCAAAAGATGTTGCAGACTGAAACATCATCTGTTCCCTTCTGTAATTCTAGCCAGAACCTCTCTCTCCATCTCATTTCTGGATGTTAACATACTTCCTGAATATTTAAATTCCCTCACATTCTCGATATCTGCTATTTTATGTTGTTGTTGTTGGTTGTTCCTTGATAATCTCATCATTTTGGTTTTCCCCTCACTGATCTCTAGTCCCACTCTGGTAGCAGTTTCTCTGAATGGTATATACAAACTTTCTATATTTTGTATATCTGTATCTAAGAAATCAATATCATCTGTAAATACAACGACTTTGGCATTTGTATCCCCCAAGATGACCCCAAGCTCAACTTCCTCGGTATTATTTTCTCTAAAGTGGATTAAACAACATTAAAGATAGAAGGCATCCCTGTCTCAAACCTGTTTTAATTTCAAAACATTCCGTCTTTTTCCTTCTCACCTGAACACAACTCTTACTGTTCCTGTAGCATACTTTTACTAAGTTTATAAGCTTTTCTTGCAGTTTTTAAGATTTTTGGTGTTTGTTCTACAACCTCCTGGAGCTTTTCATTAAAATCATCTTGCTCGTCATCACTCTTCTGTGGGGGAATATGTTACTATCCCTGACAGTTTGAACCATTTTCTCTGTACTCTGATTTTTGCTAGACTTTCACTTAATTGCATAAAGCTTTCGGCCGCTCTATACACTTCATCTGTCAGACAAAAGCCACGCCACCCTGTGGATATCATCATGTCTGCCACTATATAGGATTATATAACATCTATCTTACACTTACCGTTTCCAGTCCACCTTGTTTCCTGCAGAGGAGTTATATTAACTGATACTTCTTATCTGGCTTGTCTCCTGTGCCATTTAAAATGAAAAATCTAGATATACTTTAACTTCTTAATTACAACTGATTACAAACAAAATAGCTTATGCTGAAATAATATAAAGCCTTGGTATTTAAAGATCTAATAAGAAATAAAATATCTACAATTAACAAAGTTTTATGTTAGTTTAAAAGGTTCATTGAACTGAAAATTGACTATTCACAAGAATAATTTTTTCACACAAAAAATGAAAAACATCTGGCACATCTACATCATTCATAAGACAACCCCTTCTTTTCTTTCGATCTTTTACTTAAGTGATCATTTTTATAATTATAAAAGCCATGCACCCTAAACAGAATAATTACACACCTTTTGAATTTACATGGCTTCTTAAACATGTAGGCGTAGCCTACGTAAAACACTTCAAAACCATTTTACTTCAAACACGATTCCACGCCTTTTCACCTAACTTCATACGTCAACCTCTTCTACAAAATAACACTCTGGCTTAATCATAGCTTATATTTTCTGTCTGATCTTTTCTTTAAATGAGATTGTCCGTATCGTAAGAGAGAGAGAGAGAGAGAGAGAGAGAGAGAGAGAGAGAGAGAGAAGTACTTAAATGAGACAATTAGAACTTTAATTATTTCCTTTAAATCTATTTCACCAATTCACGTCTGAAGTTTATCAAAAACGCTTTTATTTACAAAATATCTAACTCTTCCTTAGCCAGAATGGTTTTAGAAAGCAGTTATCGGAAAGAGTAGACAAACGCTATGACCACTGAAGGCGAGGGTTCAGACTCAGTCCAAGGTCGTAGCTCTGAGTAAAAGTAAATGCCCAGTTTCACCCCAGTATATAATCTTGAGTCTTCACTCGGAGCTAAAGAACGTAACAGCACGAATCTCTCAGACAACCATCATCAACCCAATGCACTAACACAGAGAGAGCGATCCCTAAAAGGTTCTCAGTTAACAGGCACAATAAAAACTTTACTTAAAAAGAAAAACTAACAAAGGAAAAAGCTTTTACCGTTAAAGCATTTGCCATAATTCCACTGAACGTACTAATTTTGTTTATGCAATACAACATTGTTCTCTGAGTAATATCATCTGAGCAGACTCGGGTAGCATCCATTTTCCGTCAAAATAAAAGAAATTTAGCGTGAGATTGTTGGTGCTCAATTAGGTTAGAGAGTCATAAAATGAATTTTTCAGTTATTATTCGTCAAGGAAAAGAAAAAAATTATTTTTTGTCCTTTAGTAACTAATCATTTTCTACTTTATACGAGTATGGAATCATTGCAGAGTAGCACAAACTCTACATTAACATTTATTCCTGCGATTCTTATATTTTCGTATTGTTTGCAGGGGGCATGTTTTCATATGATTGAAATAGATCAAATTTAAATTCAGTTACCTCAGTATAAACCTTAATTTTTTTTTATTTCCCGTTTACTCTAAAGGTGAAGTGTGCTTGTATTGATAAAAAAAAAAAAAGAATGGTTTAATGTTCGTTCTCTCCCGCGTTCGTTCTCTCCTGCGAAAAGATGGCTTCTTTTGAACTCTGCATGCTTCAAACAGATTAAAATGAGATAAACGTTAACCAATTGGAGTTTAAGAGACTGATGTACCCGATACGTTATCCAAGTCATGGTGTGGTTCAGTACCACTAGCTGGTAATGTTGACAAGTCTTTCCTCTAGATAAGAGAACGCGACGATCATAGGCCACTACTGAAGGTTATACGGGCGTGGGAAGATCAGATAAAAATAAAAAAGATAAAAGCTAAGTGCAGTGCTTTCATGCATGAAAGGTGATTTTAGATATTCATACGCACAGTTTAATATGCAGACACGACAAGATATATAACCTTTCCCTTCTAAAAATCGAGCTATGGGATTTTATGCACTCGTGGCGGTCCAAGTCCTGACAGACAGAAGAGAAAGGATGAGAGTATGGTTAGTGGGTGGCCGGAAATAAAATAACAGGAAAAAAGTCACAGGAAGAAAAGTCACAAATCTGACTAGGAAAAAAAGTCACAGGGAAAAAAAAGTCACATTAAATTATGGTAGCCGGTAATAAAGTCACAAGGAAAATTTCACAGTATTTCTTGGGGGTCATTATCTTTATGATGTTTACAGTCTTTTGTTTATGATTTTACGGTCATCCCTAAATGGCTTGTACTAAACACTCCGCAAAGGTGGATACATACCGGGTGAAAGCCCGGGGCGTCACTATCTAGGAAAGATTAGTGTGACTTCTTCCTGTGACTTTATTTCCTGTGACTTTTTTACTGTGACTTTTTGTACCTGCGGTTTTTTTACCTGTATTCGGTTAGTGGCTTTCCCTCGGAGAAGAAGAAGCTGAAGACAAATCAGAGGCCTGTTGAGGTGTACCCACAGTACAGTAAAACGTGTCATAAACACACTTGGGAAAGTTACTGCATACATATCACAGACAAGTTGTTAACGAGACAACGATCGTAAGTGGAAAGCAAACGTTTGGCAAAGGTGGATATTCGTACAAAACACCGATTAGAACTACTGTACTAAACAAGTAAAAAATTCACCCAAGTTTCATCAGCGCAATCGAGTTTTTTGTACAGCCGCTACAGCGTATAATCAAGACCACCGAAAATAGATCTGTCTTTCGGTTGTCTCGCTATAATGCTGTATGAGCCGCGGCCCATGAAACTTTAACCACGGCCTGGTGATGGGCTTTCCCATATAGTCACCAGAAGCACAATTATGGCTAACTTTAACCTTAAATAATAAAAACTACCAAGGCTAGAGGACTGCAATTTGGTATGTTTGATGATTGGAGGTTGAATGATCAACATACCAATTTCCAGCCCTCTAACCTCAGTAGTTTTTTTAAGATCTGAAGGTGGAGAGAAAAATTGTAGACTGACAGACATAGCCGGCACAACAGTTTTCTTTTACAGAAAACTAAAGTCATTGACTTGTATTCAACCTGTTTGTGCTGTGTGTGCGATAAGTGTCCGTCATGTGTTCAAGACATGTTTCACTTTAGTGTAGACACGTCCTTATTGTGAGTTTCAGTTACCGCAACAAAAGAGGGAAATGTACGAGTTCTCTCAAACTGGCAATACATAATGCTAGATATACCTGTGCACTAGTTGCAGAAAAGGTGTTATTGGAATTTCCAAAGAACATTCATGAACAAATGATTTTTTACTTCTACAGATGGTATATTATGCCTTGCATTTCGTTACTAATATAGTATAAAAGACTTACAATTTATGACTTTGAAATAAGTACGAAAAACAAATATCGTAGACTAAAACCCCATTTAAAGACTAAAATTGATGAAATTCGTAAATAAAGCGTCCTTTCTTTATAAACTGTAGAATCATATTTGTTGTGTAATAATACCTTAAAATTTATTTGGAAAATATTGCAATGTAATAGTTAGCAAATTTAATACGAATGCGGAATTGTACGATAAGAAATAATAAAATAAAAAAAAAAGAAAAAATTCAAGGTAGTCGACTATATAATGCGGCAATTGTCCAGGAAACCTCAAAGTAAGAAAATGTTTCAATTAATTCATAGGTCTGAGGGAAACCAACAAAAGGAGAGAAAGAAAGAGGGGGTTGTTAATAAGACTGATTACAATGAGGGTGGATTTGTTATTGAGGAAAAATATTACAGCAGAGGAACCGAAAATTCCATCCGGAGACACGAAAGTAGCACAAGAAGTCCGCAAACCCATCAGATCCTGAAGCAACCTTTCAACGATTATTTTGAAAGTATGTAAAGGGTGCATTGCGCACAATTTCACGGTGAAGGCAGAAGCCCAACACACGAACTTAAATGGCTGAAGGCAAGGTACGAGATCGCTTTACGTCATTTTTTGCAGAATTTGACGTTTCACAATATTTCATTGCATTTTCAAGGCTTCAGTGGCAGATAAGTTAAGTATACCTTAGTTTAACCAGACCACTGAGCTGGTTAAAAACTCTCCTAGGGCTGGCCCGAAGGATTAGGTTTATTTTACGTGGCTAAGAACCAGCTGGTTACCTAGCAACGGGACCTAAAGCTTACTGTGGAATCCGAACCACATTATAACGAGAAATGAATTTCTATCACCAGAAATAAATTCCTCTAATTTTTCATTGGCCGGTCTGAGAATCGAACGCGGGACCAGCAGAGTGCTAGCTGAGAACGATACCCACCGATCCAATGAGGAACTTTCAATGACAGAATATAATATACAGTATAACTCTAGTCACAAAAATGAGATTTTGTTCGCTAAAAAAAACCCTCCCCAATACACGGCCAAATCAAGAAGGGAATAAACAGAACAGCAGAACGGTGTAAGACAATAAAAAGAGGTGCAGGCACTTAACGATGGAACGGGTGTTTTTGTGAAAATAGGCTCTTAGAGTTGTGAGCTTATCCTCACGTTGGGCTGTACCTATTATTTTGAAGCCATTTATATCAGTCTGTGTTTTACAGACTGAAGAGTGAGTACTTATATTTGATAATTCAGGCATGGAAATCTGCATCTCGACGCATAACTAACGCGTTGATGGCTACAGGCACGGACTTCAAGTACGTGCCTCGTACATTTCATGTCGGTTCCCAGCTCACACTTGGGACACGTATATTCAAAAATATCGTTAGATGTTAGAAACGGACACAGCCTATCCTTAGACCTAAAAAAAAACAAAACAAAAACGAGCGTTGGTTTTTTTTAGGTAGGTTTACAAATGTAAATTCTGGTTGATGATCTTTACAACTTTTTCACAGAAATCGCCATCAGAAAGGAAGGGAAATTTAGCAAAGATATCTAGTTTGGGAACATTATAAATGACTTGTGGCTCCTTAAAATTTCCAAAGAACAATTCCAACAATATTTTCTTAAAAAAAAAAAAAATAAAATGAAATAAAACATGCGCCGAACAATCGAGTTTTCTGTACAGCGTATAATCAAGGCCACTGAAAATAGATCTATCTTTCGGTGGTCCCGGTATAATGCTGTATGAGCCGCGGCCCATGAAACTTTAACCACGGCCCGGTGGTGCATGGCCTATATCGTTGCCAGACGCACGATTATGGCTAACTTTAACATTAAATAAAATAAAAACTACTGAGGCTAGAGGGCTGCAATTTAGTATGTTTGATGATTGGAGAGTGGATGATCAACATACCAATTTGCAGCCCTCTAACCTCAGTAGTTTTTTTAAGATCTGAGGGCGGACAGAAAAAGTGCGGACGGACAGGCAAAGCCGGCACAATAGTTTTCTTTTACAGAAAATTAAAATTCCGTCAGGAAATCATTTTCCTTGTGGAATACGTGCCAAGACAAGGTCAGAGTAAAGGCCCCATGGAGGAGTGTAAAAAATAGAGTTTAATTTATAATTAAAATGACACGCACTGTCAAAAGTAGTACCTTTACTGGGTTGGGTACTAATTTTATAGTGTGTGTCATTTCAATTTTTACAGTCCTGCACAGGTCTTTTTTTACTGTGACTTAGCCTTGTCAAGCCTTCCACAGAGGAAATGATTTCCTGACCGATTTTTATTTTTTTTTTAGAAATAATTGTTTTCCTGTGAAATATTACTATGAAATACTGATGAAATTGTACTTTATGAATTTAAGGATGCAGATTGTCCAGGCTGAATTATCAAACATAAGCAATCGCTGTTCAATCTATAAAGCGCTGATTGATAAAGATTTCAAAATAATAGCTACAGCCTAGCATGAGGACAAGCTAACGATTCTAGAGTCTATTTTCATAGAAACACCCAATCCATCGTTCAATGCCTCGGCTTGTTTCATAAGTTTACCTTAGTTTTACCAGACTACTGTTCTGCTGTTTTACTTTTTCTATGTTTAGTTACTTTTTAGCCATTTACTGGGTAGGGCTTTTTTTAGAGAACAAGATTTTATTTTTTGTGACGTTCTTTTTCATAATCAAAATAGACTGTGTCATGCAGCCTTGAAAATGCAGTGGAACATTGCGAAACACCGTCAGCCACTGTAGGTGATGTCAAGCGAAAATGAGAATATATTTACACGTACGCGCAAACACGCATAATGTAAACTTAATTCTGTTTAAATGAAAATTTTTAAATATGATACAGTATACTTCCGTGAAGACGACTGTCGCGTTTGGTAAGAATTTTCATCTTTCTTTATATATATACAGTGTATATATATATATATATATATATATATATATATATATATATATATATATATATATATATATATATATATATATATATATATATATATATATATATATATGTATGTATGTATATATATATATATAAACATTTTTTTAAATAATAGGGCGAGTAAAAGAGATTTTGAGTTGTTATTCAGAAGAAGCAAAGATTGTAGTCCCAGTGATTTGAATTCATTAATATTTCCGAAAATATATCAGTGCTCAAACCACAAAACCGCTGATATCCTGAAATTATCCAAAGTATATTCATTAGCCTCGTCTATGATAATAAATGACGGGTGCTAGGTGCGTGGATTATATTAGAATTCGTGGTGGTAGCTTTCTGTTTCTTAATAGTTGTAGGTATGACTTGGACCATCGACGGATGGTTTCTTGTTTGTCACTTCTTCACAAGTTGTATTTTAACAGAGATCTTTCACATTCACAATTGATCCCTGATCCCCTTTTCCTGCCGAGAGCACAATCAGATTCGCTGAACAGCAGCAGTAATATGCGGTAAATGTGCCTCGCTGTCGAACATCTCAGTTCCAGAGGCTCTTTATCCCTCACACCGTTGGACTGTGGAACAGCCTCCCAGAGGTAATGCCTGATATCAGAAATTAAGTAGATTTTAATGTTGTTCAAGAAAAAGAAATATATATTACTTGGCAGATAACCAAGTATACTCTGTCTTAATTCAAATAGGTACTAATAATCCTGTTTATGGTACGCCATAAAACTCTTGCTCACTCTTAATGTATCCGACCCAATGGCTCGCCTTAAATGCTGACATTGTCTACAAAAACCTTGTTTCTTTCTTTTCTACACTGCTCTCATCACAGAAACTCATTTCCTCAATAAATGTCCAAACTTTTCCAATGAATTACTTCTGAAGCGCCTCTGGCCCGGACCGGGAAAATGGGCTTTTATCTGTCAAAAAAATTCCTTCCTATTTTATAGGAGGCGATTCTCTCTCTCTCTCTATCTCCTCTACTATTCCTGGAACAATCAGTTACTAAATAATATTCTTTAATCAGCCCCCAAACTCTCTCTCTCTCTCTCTCTCTCTCTCTCTCTCTCTCTCTCTCTCTCTCTCTCTCTCTCTCTCTCTCTCTCTCTCTACTTGGGTTTAATGATGATACCCTCAGGTTTTAAACTAAATTTTTCTTCTCATTTAACGTCTATTCCTTAAAATTAGAATCCCTTCATTCACGAGTTGCAATACAGTAGAATATAGTCTATACCAGAACGATGTAACTTCAACAGAAGCCGGCTGCAGTTAATGAGGCTGCCATGAGAAGGAGACCAAAAAATTTCGCGGTGCAAAATTGCGGGAGGTAATGTGGTAACCACTAGAGCAGTGGTTCTTAACTTGGGGGCCATCAAGAATTTCCAGGGGTGCTAGTCCTAGGGAAAAATTAAAAATTCCCTATTTATATTCGTTATTCTCTTAACAAGAGTTGCTAAGAAGCAGTGTCAAGTGTCTCACTAATTCATTCCCAAAAGAATGAAAACACCCCTTCTCTTTCTCTTTTTTTTTCCTTTAAATCTGGGAGGGAATTTTACTCATAGATGCAAGGGGGGCCGGCGTGGAGGGAAGGACCAACTCTTAAGGGGTCGTGGCAATAAAAAGGTTAAGAACCATTGCACTAGAGTGAGGAAACTTAAAGGCAAATACTCCATACATAAGGAAAGACTGAAAGGGAGTCCGTTTAAATTAAAGAGTACAAATAAAGCGGAAAAATGTAACTCCTTGCTATTAGGATTTATGCAAGAAAATCTACGGAACTTCGGTAAAGACCGGCATGTTTGATCATTTGCAGCCTTTAATCCCATGTCAAACGGGAAAGTGACGTGATCAGAGAGTAATAATGATCGGTAATCTGCTCCATGCAGCTGAAACTTCAGGGTAAATAGCAGCCCTAAAACACTGGGACATATGAGTGAAAATGGACGTTTCATAACGAAGAAAGTTTTATTTACAGAAGAAATAACGAATATAGCTGAGGCTAAGCATACCCAACTGACGTTATAGAAGCTTCTAACTCGCATCTGACTGGCAGATATAGAAAAAAAAAGTTTATGTGACAGAATGGCGCGCTGGAGTGAAACCCAAGCTGCAGTCAGTTCTAGAAACACGATTAGTTGAAATGAATGTTGCCTAAGTCCTAAACAAGATAGGGGGTATGATAGCCTCCACAAATACAAGAAGCTTGTTTAATTATATAAAGATCTGGAGGCGTCACTCTCATAACATTAAAATACATTCTATTTTCCCATAAATTTACAATTACTGTTAATGTGATTTGCAGTTATCTTTAACCATTTTTATAGTTGATTTATCCTGAGATTCAGCAATAGTATGCATTTCGTGTTCTCTTCTTACCATAAAAATTGGTATATTACCTTAAATATGATTTATCATTTCAGATAATTGTTTAATGTTTGAGAATATAACTAGAACTCTGTGAACATCGTTATATGTTAATTTTTCAAAATTATTGATAGTTACATTGATATCAGATAAATTTCTTAAGTGGTACGCGCAACGTAGGAATAAAATACTGTAAGACTGAGAAATACGGAATATGGAGACGCGTGAATAAATTGATAAAACATTTATCATAGGTAAAAGGTTGGCATATATATATATATATATATATATATATATATATATATATATATATATATATATATATATATATATATATGTATATATATGTATATATATATATATATATATATATATATATATATATATATATATATATATATATATATATATATACATATACAGTATATATATATAATATATATATATAATATATATATTTATATATGTATATACATACACATATATATACAGTATATATTTGTGTATGTATGTACGTGGATGTGTGAGCATAACTGAATAAATTTCATGACCAAAGTGAATTATACATTGTAAATATGTAGCGATTTTTCTCCCAAATGTTTTGTATATTATTTTCATGGCGAACTTTGAAATGAAAAAGTTTTCGTGTTTGTTAAACTGCGTAAAACAAAGACAGAATTTCATTTAAACTTTCGTAATAATCATATATTATGAATAATATGGCTCTTTCTGTTTTGTTATGTCCCATGTTTTGCCCTTATGCTTAACTTCAAGAATTTTTTAGTTTTTATGTTTCCTATGTTTTTCTTTATGTTTTGGCTTTCAAGATTTTTATTGGGCCAAGATGTAAACTACATGAAAATCCAAAAGTAATGTACTTTTAAATAGAATTCTTCCTGCCAAAAATATTTTAGTGTTACAATAAATTAGCGTCATGTATGATTTTGTTCTGCTTCAACTGGGCGAGGAAAGCTTAGTTGCCTATTGTAACCTGACACATTTAGCTATTTTTCTTTTCTCTTCTCATATATTCGAAAAAAAGACCTGCTGCCGATATCACTGGAGCCCACGGGGACGAGCAACATGAGCTTCTGCTAGGCACGAATAGCTTTAATGATGTCGGCACTGATATATACCGGCTGCTAAAACTAAAAGAAAATATATACACAATGGCACAAACATAAGCCTGACATATATCAGCGATGCAAAGCCAGTGACTATATATGTATATATATATATATATATATATATATATATATATATATATATATATACACTGGGTGTTTCGAAATTAGAGCCCCCCCTCCACAGAACAAATGGAAGGTTATGAAGTTTTCTGCTATAGCCTATCTCCAAGTACATTATTTTAAGTTTCTATTTTTCATTTTACATTTCTTGTATTTTCAGACTGATTGACGGAGTTAGATACAGCCATGGCTAACGACTCGGAGGAAATCAGATGGATTGACCAAATCCGGGCTATAACGTTCAGAGAGGCTAGGAAGGCTGGCGCATCCGTCATTTCACGTTCCTGGATAGCTAAACACATTAAAAGAGATGAATCCTTTGTTAAAAGAAACTGGAACAAAAATCCATATGAATGTCATCGTAAAAAGAGTGAGAATCTTGGAAGGCCTGAAGTCCTTTCTCAGGAGTCAAAAGACATCATAGCTGAGGCAGTGGGTAGACCAAGAAAGTCTTTACGTAAATTGGCTCTTGAACTAGAAACAAAAAGGGGAAAGAAGAGAAGTTATAGTGCTGTGTATCATGAGTTGAAAAAATCTGGTATGAAGCCATTTCATGTTATCAGCAAGCCCAACATCACTCAGCAACAGAGAGAAGACCGTGCATGGTTTTGTGGTTCATTTCTTAAAGATTGGGATGAATCTGACTTTCTCCATGTTGCTGCATCAGATGAATTCTTCATTTACACAGTCAGGAAGCCAAATCATAAAAATGACATCATTTGGGCTGCAAAGTTGGATGATATCAGCGATGACGTGCGCTATCGCCAAGTTGTGAAATTTCCTGAATGTTTGGGAATTTTTCTCAGTTTCACAGCCAAACGGTTAATGTGGATCATCAAAGAAAAAGGACAGTCATGGAATGGAGAATACTTCAGAGAAACTGTGCTTACTGGTGGAGTATTTCCTTTCCTCAAAGATCCTGAAAATGTGCTATCTGTTGAAGAAGTCACATTTTTGCTTGATAAGGCACAACGTTTCAAGGCTCTTCAGACACAGGAGGTGCTTTGAAACAGTGGTATCGATTTCTTCTCATCAAGTAAATTTCCAGGTAGCTCCCCTGACCTTAATGTGTGTGAAAACATTGGTAGTATCTTAAAGGATCGTGTTGAAGTGCCACAGTGAATTATGATGGTATACCAAGCCTCGACGACCTGCGAAGAGAGAGGTGACCCTACTCAGGGAAATGGGTTTGAGTCTCAGCTTTTTCTGCGATTTGCTGAAATCATACCTCAAGAATGCAGGCTGTGGTACAGGCAGATGGAGGGGCCACACAAACTATTAAATACTCAGAGAAACTTAGATAAATACCTATTCTGAATTACTTTTGTTTTTGGTCCATATCAGTTTAAGTTTATGCTGTAGAGGGGACTCTAATTTCAAACACCCTGTATATATATATATATATATATATATATATATATATATATATATATATATATATATATATATATATATATATATATATATATATATATATATATATATATATATATATATATATATATATATATATATATATATATATATATATATATATATATATATATATATATATATATATATATATATATATATATATATATATATATATATATATATATATATATATATATACACACACACACACACACACATATATATATATATATATATATATATATATATATATATATATATATGTGTGTGTGTGTGTGTGTGTAATAATGTATATATATATATATATATATATATATATATATATATATATATATATATATATATATATATATATATATATATAATGTCTCAATCCCTGAAATTTTCCAGGGAATTCGTGAAATCACCAGTTCACTTAGGACATTTGATCCCCGAGGGCTAAAGTACTAAATACGGTGAAACAGTGATTCATCAACACGGTTTCGATGTGTTTTTAGTACTAGCCTCGAAGAACAAATGTTTCTAAGTGAATTGGTGATTTCACTAATTCGAAATCCCTGGTTTCAAAACTTACTGTAACATATATACACACACACACACACACACACACACACACACACACACACACATATATATATATATATATATATATATATATATATATATATATATATATATATATATATATATATATATTTAAAACTGATGGACTTGGATATGAAAATAATATTAAGGAAAGAAAAATGATTAAAATCAGAGTTTGCTCATCTCTCAAGTTGCATACATTATATTGACAATTGTTTACTAGTGTTACATCTGGCTTAAAGCTTCATGAAAGTTGATGAACTGGTTGTATTTAATAACATACGTATGGATACCGTTCTGTTCAGAGAAAGACCGAAAATTAGTAAGGAGAAAAGTTTCAAAATTAAAAATACGGAGTTATAAATACGAACAGAATAATCTGAGTGACCTTCAAGTTAAAGCATGCAGCAGTCAGCGTGCCATATATATATGTGTGTGTGTGTGTTTGTGTATGTATGTATGTATGTATGTATAGATAGACTTATAATCAGCCATGAAGGTATAATGTGCCGATCATGTCTATAGTCCTAAGCTGTGACATAACCAAGTATTTCAGATGTCTAACTCCTACATCAGCTCCAACTCTAAGGATAGCTAAAAAATGAAGTGAGTAGTAAATACTGGGCCTTCGAGTAAAAAAAAAAGAAAAAAGGCCTGTATTTTCCAGGACAAAGGTTTTCGAATTGAATAAAATAAAAGATTCAGATCCGGCCCCTCACTTCACACAAGTGGCACGCTGACTGCTGCATGCTTTGGCTTGAAGATCACTCAGATTATTTTGCTTGCATTTATAGCTCCATATTTTTAATTTGGAAACATTTTTTCCTTAATGATTTTCGGTCTTCCTCTGAATAGAACGATATCCATACGTGTGTTATCAAATACAACCAGTTCATCAACTTTCATGAAGCTTTAAGCCAGATGTAACACTAGTAAACATTTGTCAATATAATGTATGCAGCTTGAGAGATGAGCAAATTCTAATCTTAATGATCTTTCTTTCCTTAATATTATTTTCATCTCCAAGTCCATCAGTTTTATAATATTCTGACACACGAAGAGAGTTGAGTGGGTATAATGATTATCTGCAGTGACTTGCATTTGTGATCGCTTGTAATACAAATGGCGATGCCACACATGTAATACAGATAAAAAGTAGCTTTCGTTAATACCGGTCCCATTTCACTGGAGAAACAGTAAAGATTGAAGGGAGAAAAGAAAGTACAAGTTTGAATGTTTTTGCCTGAAGAGCCACAGGTACAGAAACAAATAGCTGAAAAGTCTGCCGTAATGGCGCTGTTTTTGAAGAATTACTAATATCACTTCTCGTTGGCCTTTTCTAGATCCTTCCACCGTAATCTAATCGTACAACACACCGTGCAAGAGAATTTTATTTTATTTTTTCATTTTATTTTTTTATGAAAAGAGGATTATACAACGTTGTTTTAACCTGTTTCATCAAATGTAAACGGTTTGATTAGGTGTTAATATTTAGAGGGAAGAAAACAATATGTTGCTACTGTTCCACCTATGATTTACATAACACTGTAAATCACGTAAAGAAAAAATATGGTTTTGTGAATAATATAAATGATCTTTGTGATGAAATGTTCTCTTTTCGAACATACGAGAAGGGAACAGAAAAATAGCTAAAGGTGTCAAGTTACAATAGACAACTAAGCTTTCCTCGTCCAGTTGAAGCAGAACAAAATTATATATGACGCCAACTTATTGTAACTCTAAAATATTTTTGGCAGGAAGAATTTTACTTAAAAGTACATTACTTTTGGATTTTCATGTAGTTTACGTCTTGGCCCAATAAAAATCTTGAAAGCCAAAACATAAAGAAAAACATAGGAAATATAAAAACAAAAAAATTTTTTCGAAAAGTTAAGCATGAGGGCAAAACATGGGGCATAACAAAACAGAAAGAGCCATATTATTCATAATATATGATTATTACGAAAGTTTAAATGAAATTCTGTCTTTGTTTTACGTAGTTTTAACAAACACGAAAACTTTCTCATTTTAAAGTCTGCCATGAAAGTAATATACAAAACATTTGGGAGAAAAATCGCGACATATTTACAATGCATAATTCACTTAGGTTATGAAATTTATTCAGTCATAATCGCTCACATGCACATACATACACAGAAACACAAATACACACACATGTATATGTATGTATGTATGTATGTATATGTGTGTGTATATATATATATATATATATATATATATATATATATATATATATATATATATATATACTGTGTATATATACACACACACACACACACATATATATATATATATATATATATATATATATATATATATATATATATATATATGCCAATAATTTATTATTGCATCATCATATTAGCGCCAGAGTTCTTTTGTTCTTATCGCTGGGTACAGAAATCTCCCTTGCGCTGCTTAAAACTTAATATCTATTTTCCATTTTGCTACGATAGCTTCACTTCATCGCAAGAAGAGTTATCTAGATACCGCCTTCCATCTTCTAGGAAATAAAGCTATTTCTTACATAGAAAATATATAATGTTCTTTCTCCTCTTTAGCCCAGTACTCCTGTTTTTTTTAATCTGTTTTCTAGCGCCGAATAAAGACTACACTTTGTTCCCCTGCATACAGTAACGCACAGAAAATAAAAATGCATTTAAACTTGCAATGTGGGAAGCATATAGCCATGCAAAGGTCACATTTGTGATACATGGAAGGTTCAGTTATACGTTTTTTGCAGTACTAGAGTGTAATCAACTTTAACTTGCATGTTTACTAGATTTTCATGTTTCACCTTTTCCTAACGACACCGAGCGGATTCCTTTGAGGACTGTTTCTGAAATAATCGAGTGCGTACATAATGCAGTATTGATGGCGTCGCCAGATATGTTCTGCAGTTATTATGTGGTAATGTAGGCATAATGATTACATTACTTATCACGAGGAATGTGTTCACTCCATATATTGAAACTTTTATGCAGTTAATGCATAAATGTAAAATGCAAGGAAGGTAATTAAAGTTTAATCTACTCTAGCATTTACTACAGCGTAGAGTCTTAGTATCTCATTACAAAAAGAGATGAGGAAATTAACCAGTTATATAAGTGTTAAATGTTACATTCCTGTGCATACGGATAGTCGCGGTTTGAGAGGAACTGTAGACCTACAAAAAAAAAAAAAATAAATCGATCAAGCTACAGGAATTTAAACGTCACAAAAATACAGAGGCAGTTTTTAAGTTTTGTGTGCAGGAATTCAAGGATTCCCCTTTACTCTCATCGGTTGCAGTTTTAAAGATATTGGGGTAAACGTCGAGGTTAAAGTATTTAAAGCAGGTTATATATCATTTGGTCTTGTTGAAGTTTACGGGCTTTGGCTGTCCGAGTTGAGTTCTGTTTAACTTTGAGGTTATCGATCGTTTTCTTATTTTGTTAATGGAGTGCAAAATTACAAAGGAAACCCTGACCCTTTAACCGTTTAGTACGTATGTATGTTACAGTAAGACTTGTGAAACCAGGTTTTACGAAATCCCTGGGGTGCCTCATGGAATTCGTGAAATCACCAATCGCTTACAGCATTTGATTCCCGAGGGGCTAGTACTAAACACGGCGAAACAGTGTAGATAGACATTTGATCGCCGAGGAGCTAGTACTAGACACGGCGAAACAGTGATTCATCTACACTGTTTCACCGAGTGTCGTACTAGCCCCTCGAGAATCAAATGTCCCTAAGTGCATTTGATCCCCGAGGGGCCAGTAATGAACACAGCGAAAGACATTTGATCCCCGAGGGGCTAGTACTAAACACGGCGAAAGTGTAGATGAATCATTATTTCACTGTGTTTAGTACTAGCCCCTCGGAGAAGTTAAGTATACCTTAGTTTTACCAGACCACTGAGCTGATTGACAGCTCTCCTGGGAGCTGGCCGAAGGATTAGACTTATTTACGTGGCTGAGAACCAACTGGTTTGTAGCAACGGGACCTACTGAGTTATTGTGGAATCCGAACCACATTATAGCGAGAAATGAATTTCTATCACCAGAAGTAAATTCCTCTAACTCTCTCATCAGCCGGCCGGAACTCGAACTCGGGCCTAGCGAGTGCTATCCACAGCTCTACCAAGTCTTCCAACGAAGAGCAGCGCCCTCGGAGATCCGTGTTCCCCTAAAGCGACTGGTGATTTCACGTCGGCGAAACCCTGGTTTCACAGTTTTACTGTAACCTAGACCGTGATTGTAACATATATACGTAGCGCGCCAAATCTACCTGAGGCGTTTAGTACGTAGCTGTACTAGTTTCCCTGATTGTCCGTAGCTATTGCTGGAATTCGCCAATTACTGCGACATCGCTAGAAGCGACGCTCGACTGGTTCGTTCTCTTTCACGGAATTTTGGACTTTCGACGCAGAGGGTAGAAGGGCTATAATCCTATTTAATCCGACTTGGTACCGGTTGTTTGTTACTTCCATCTTCTCTGTTCTACTTTTCCAGCTCTAGCTCAGATGAAAAACAATAAATAATTGTAGTTTATTGACATATATATTCTGACTGAAATACGAACAATCCACTCACTTGACTCCTTTCTAGTTTTACGATATGTTCAGTGCATGGGACTGAACTCCAGATATACCGCACTCTAAATGACGACCGCAAACTGGTTTGTTTATTTATTTATTCTAAAATTACTAGAATTGGCACTAATTATTATGCTTTCATCACTTTAATTTTATCATTTCATGAAATAAAATAATATATATCTAAATATACCGTATATATATATATATATATATATATATATATATATATATATACCTATATATAATTCGAATATATAAGCGTATATGACTCAAAATTCAATAAAATTTACTTCTGTTCAATCATTTTTTCTAATCTTTATTCAGTTAGAACTGCTTCACTGTACGTGCATCGCGCATGATGTAGAATTCATAGCACGAATCTAGTTGTATCCCAAAGATAAGATTACACTTAGTACAGACTGCAAGACCTTTTGAAAATAACTTGAAAATATTCCGTATCATGGCCTGTCAAACAAAAATCTGATGATTAGCAACAACTGTAATTCGAAGGACTAATTGTCGTAACCTACTATTTGTAAATTCGAGAACGTCAAACTTCCACGCGTGAAACAACGCACGTCTGCCGGGTCTAAGGGAACGTTATTTACCAGTTATGGTCTTATAATCCTTTAGCCGAGGAATAAATTATTATTATTGGCATCATGGCTGGAAAGAGGAAACGTATAAATACGTGACAGTAAATGGTGGTGAAAGGGAACGACCGTATGTATATATGTAAATATAAATGTTAACTTAGTGGAATAAGATATAGAAACCGATAAAGAGTAGGCAACCCCTCCCTGCACTCAAATGGTAGCGCGCCGGGTAGAGTAGTTGCCATGTTGTGTATTTTACTTTTTGCTGACAGTCTGGGTATTCTAAGCGTTGGTTGAGGGAGGCCTCTTAGCTGACCGCTGAGGGCCAGAGGCTGTTTCCCGATGAAAAGGTTATTGGGTTAATCTATGTTGCCAGCATAACATATTCACGTACATAGAAGAAATTTTACCAGTATTTAAAATGTCCACAAACATTCGCTTCTCTCTCTCTCTCTCTCTCTCTCTCTCTCTCTCTCTCTCTCTCTCTCTCTCTCTCTCTCTCTCTCTCTTCGACTCTCCAACCGACAAACAAGAAAATTGAGGAATTTATTTTTAGTGATAGAAATTCATTTCTCGTCATAATGTGTTCAGTTCACAATAAAGCTGTAGGTCCCGTTGCTAGGTAACCAGTTGGTTCTTTGCCACGTAAAAAATAGAAAGTCTAATCCTTCGGGCCAGCCCCTAGGAGAGCTGTTAACCAGCTCAGTGGTCTAGTTAAACTAAGATATACTTTCTCTCTCTCTCTGAGTATGCACATATGTGCAGCAGTTCTCAGACGTAATAAAGCCTGACTTTCAAACTTCGTTAGACTCACATAATTTACTACAATATGCTACCAACACATAGCAATCGATAGATTGCCTTACTATTCTAGACATTTCTATCATCATTATTTTCATGTATCTTTTCTTACTTCGATTTTAGCTTATTTTTCATACAAACATTCACTTTTCATCTTGTATCCTTCTCATTCTTACACATGCGCGCACATGCAAACATTCACCAACAACATTAACCATCTGGACAGGTTTCATAATAAACAGGGGTTTCTGGGTTGCCTTGCACTTGATTAATGATAGAAAAAAAACGTAAGAAGACGTAGGGTTGCATAGAAATTGTTAATCCTTAACAAACCATAAGATTTTCTAAGTAAACTGTGACGTTTCGGCATGAATATGAGTGAGTATCTGGCGAGATTGTAGGTGAATTGTAAGTACACATAGTTACTGCGCTACACTTCGTGGATGAATCGATCGACCAAAAACCTTTAATAATTTCAGTTCGAAAAAGTTCGGCGGGAAAAGAAGACAGGGTCTCCGTTATATTCTCTCAGTAACTGAGATTAAGAGAGAGTCGAGTGGAGAGATATTGCTATCTCTGTCTGCACTCTGATATCCATCAATAAAAAAAAAACTATAAAAATACGCTAATCGGACTCATACAACAATAAGACAGATTTAAATATGAGTGCACTAAAGCACATCAAACCATTAGTTAAATAATATGGTAAAAATGAAGTGAAATACACGACACGGGCAAAAATTTAACAACGAAAACAATATCGATCAAAATATATGTTACTACTAGATTAAGTGGTAACCATACTTTTTTTTAAAAAAAAGCTTGTCCTGTAGAGGATACTTTTGCTAACACTCAGAAGTGTCCGGTTTTAGCTTTGCTTGATTCTGCAACCGTCACAGTCTGCCCCTTTTTTGCCTGATATAGTTCCCCTGCTCTGACACTGTGACTGTGTGTTGATTCCTTTTCCATTCTTATCAACAAATCATTCTTTCTTCGTCAATAACTTCATTCACATACACTCAAGAGTTCTGTAAAGTGTAAACACCTTTAACAAATCCTGTCATGCTCTGTAAATATTAGTGTTGTGGCCTTTCACCAAGCATCTACTTGCAAGGCCTTTCGTTTCATCAAGCCACTATTTGCTCATTGCAGAACAGTAATTTCTGAATGTATTTACTCTACAAATTTTATATCACAAGGATGGCATGACAGTCTTTCCATTTATGTTAGGTGCGAAAGAAATGTCGTCCTTAGAGCCAATTCATACTTTATGCTTATCAAACTCCAGTTTAAGATTAAGTAATATCCCAGTAACCTTCATGTTATCAGTTGCAAAGAAAGAAAGAAGAAGAAACTAATGAAACGAGGAATTTTTTAGATCAATGTATTTGTATGGGAGCTTTATGTATGCATTCGTCAGCCAAACTTTAAAGTTGCATGATGTTGAAAGATTCATTTAACAGATAATTAGCAAAAAATATGACTACGGAAGAGAAATGCTGACTACGAAACATGATAGCCTGCTGTTGGCTGTTAGAGGAATTCTGAAAATGCTGCAGTGAATTTCAGGCCCCAATTTTTTTTTTTTTTTTTATTTCACCAAAAACGTCTTTGCGTGAATACGCTCGAGGCAATTTGCTTTAAAATAATAGAATTTCCTCTTAAGAGAACTAACATTCCTTTGCAAAGTAATGTAGTTCTTTCCGTAATTTTATTAGTCATGAAAAAATGGTTAATAAACTGCGACACTGTGCACTGTGTGCCGTCCACTGGAAATAACTATGGGTAATATATATATATATATATATATATATATATATATATATATATATATATATATATAACATATATATATATACTCGTGTATATATATATATATATATATATATATATATATATATATATATATATATATATATATAATATTTGATCAACATGCGTAATCAGTCATTACGCGTAATGACTGAAATTTCAGTCCAGATGGCAGAAATGCACTTAGGGGACATTTGATCCCCCAGGGCTAGTACTAAACACGGCGAAATACATTTTGACCCCCAGGGCTAGTACTAAACACGGCGGAAACAGTGTAGGTGACTCCTGTTTCGCCGTGTTACTATTAACTCCTGGGGGCTCTCAAATAACTCCCTAAGATGCATTTCGCTATCTGACTGAAATTTCAGTCATTACGCGTAATGACTGATTACTATTATTGTTGACTGTAACATATATATATATATATATATATATATATATATATATATATATATATATATATATATATATATATATATATTATATAATATATATATATATATATTATATATACATATATATATATATATATATATATATATATATATATATATATATATATATATATATATATATGTATATATATATATATAATGGCATAGCGCTTGGACCTACGATGTCATTCAACTGGAATGGAAATTGACAGTAAAGGTTTGAAAGATGTAATTAAAGACAGCTTCGCAGTTGCACTATGAATCAATTGTTAGGAGAGGGTGGAAACTAAGATGGAAGAAAGAGGATATGAACGGAGGTACAGTAATAGGAATGAAAGGGGTTACAGATATGGACCGATGGGAAGCTGCGAAGAACCTTAGTTAATGCCTCCTAAGACTATTTAATTATTACTGAATCTGTACACAGTGGGAATAAGTAATATATTTTACATTTATATTAGCGATGCAGAGTGATTCCTGGAAGTTTCTATAACTATTAATACAACTTATAAAAGGATTTCCATTTTACGAAACTTGCTTGAACGTTCAAAACATACAATTATTACCATCTGACTCAGCTGACAGAGATCGCAACTAAAGCCAGTGTTTATTACAGACTACCGCCTGCTGTTCTTGTTTTGTTTTTGTGAAGATTGGGGAAATGAATGTTCATGTAACGCAGTATTCATGTAATATCCTGACCTTCAGTTATTTACATACGCTCCTGTCTAAATTTTGAGTTAAACTTTAATAAATAAAGTTTATGAAGGCCATGGGTATTTCAGAATATTCGAACTACATCTTTAACTGAATATTAAATGCATACTCAGTAAATGTAATACGCATACCTGTCGTGCTGTGAGGATAAATTAAAATCCCGTTGTGTTTTCCGACATATATTAAAAGCGTTTCATGACACCGCAGTTTCAAGACCAACAGGTTTCCACTTAGGGTGATTATTTATGAGAATCTTTCCTAGATAGTGACCCCAAGGGTTTTAACCCGGTATGTATCCACCTTTGCGGCGTGTTTAGTACAAGCCCGTTGTGGATGACCGTAAAAACTTAAACAAAGACTGTAAATATCACAAATATAACACCTCCAAGAAATATTAGTCCTAGATAACGGCCCCCGAAAATCCTTGGGGGTCGCTATCTAGGAAGCGACCCCCACGGGTTTCAACCCGGTATGTACCTACCTTTGCGGCGTGTTTAGTACAATGGGATTACCGTAAAAGCATAAACAAAAGACTGTGAATATCATAAATGTAATGATCCCCAAGAAATATTTGTCCTAGATAACGACCCCCGAAAACCCTTGGGGGGTCACTATCTAGGAAAGATCCCATTATAACGGAAAGAAAGAAATGTAAATATGTTAAAAGAAGACATCGAAAAAGAGATAGTTATCATCTTTGGTCATTACCAAACTAAAATCACGATTTTTAATCACTCAACGATCTGACTTTTGTAAAGATTGGCTTCTTTCATTACATAATAAGATAACAAACTGTTAAACTTGCAGTTTCCATAATTGGGTACTACCCTAATAAGGGCGGCTTCAAATATTTTCCTTCTATGCGTATTACATGTTTTAAATAGTAATTTACTCTTTTGCCAGTCAACGCTATGGTTACTTGATGATATGTGCATAAATAAAGCATTATTCAAATCTCCTGTTCGTATTGCGTATCTGTGTTCTTTCAATCGCTTATCAACAGATCTTCCTGATTCTCCCATATAAGCATTTTTGCAATCTGAGCAAAGGACAAAACGCACCCCTTTATTGTTTTTATTCCCGGAATTATTATAATTGTTCAGACTTTAACTTATTATACATGGAAAGCTGTAAACAGCCTGAACATTTATCTTTCGTAAACCAAACACCAGTCCATCGATTCTTTTGCAATATGGCAAGATAACGTCAAGTTTCTATGAATTAGATTTTTAACAGATAATGTGTAAACT